>NC_090921.1:1195883587-1196197211 GCF_040938575.1 Ambystoma mexicanum | reverse complement strand
AGAGACCTGCTTTTAAACAGTTTTTCCCATTCATTCCAGCCTGGCTGTCACTCACACAGCAGGGTGGCTGTCCTTGCCAGACAGCCAGCCGGCCAATCAAGCCAGAATGCATTCAGGTCTCCTAGGAGACTAAGCACAGGGAGTTTTGGGCACTTTCCTCACATCCGGTCCCTCCCAGACACCCTGGCGCCAGAGGAGGGCTTCAGCACTGAAGCCCACCAAAGGGCAACAAACAAATGGACCAAACCTGGTTTGACGCACAGAGACAAACACAAGAAGGACTTTTCCTAAAAGAAATGGTAAAAAAAAGTCAACCGGAGTCTGTTTTTACAGATAGGTCTTGGGCGCCATATTGAAAAACATGGCTGACCCGATTTTTAGCTACCGTTGTTCGCGGTCTGGAAAATCATGGTAGTTTGATCTAAACCACTGCCACCAGCCATTTAATGTAGGAAAGGGTAACATTTTACTGTTACTTGAGTGTTTTGACTCAGGGGATGCTAGGCAACCCCTCCGGCACTCTATAGTAAGATAGTGTGTTCTGGGTCAGTACATTTAAAGAGACTAGTAAAGTCAATTTAACTTTACATGCTCTGGGAGAAAGTAGTCAGTCCCAGAGAACGTATTTAAACCTTGGGAAGTCTGAAAATACATCCCTGTGCCACTGCACTGAAGGTGCTGTATGGCACACAGTAAAAGATGGTGCCTATGGAGTTGTTTTAAAACTCCATAACCAAAGAACACAAAAGTAAAACACACATCAAAATACATGGAAGAGTGGGAAAAAAGGCTCACTCTTCACAGGTAGAAAAATCAAATCCTAGCAATCCAGCAAATTTGCTGGGGGTCTCAAAAGGTAAGGGAAATTAACACATATTGAGAATTCTCCCTAACACTCGTTCCCCCCAGACTAAGGGACAGGAGGATTTAATCCACTCCTGGTTGAATCTCCTTACTCCAGTCGGTCAAACAGTCAAACATCCTGGAGAGACCATCAGAATTTTGGTTGTGACACCCAGACCTGTGTTCAATGGTAAAATCAAACCCTTGCATGCTGATTGACCATCTCAGTAGTTTAGGGTTTTCCCCTTTCATTTGCATCAACCATCTTAAGGGTTGGTGGTCAGTCTGAATCACAAAAGTAGATCCATACAAGTATGGCCTAAACATTTTCAGTGACCATGCAATAGCAAAATATTCTCTTTCACCGGGTGCCCACCTTGTCTCAGGTTCCCTCAGCTTCCTGCTGATGAAGCAAATGGGGTGCTCCCTACCGTTCTCATCCAGCTGACTCAGAACTGCACCTATACCTGTATTTGAAGCATCTGTCTGCACAATGAAGGTTTGGTTATAGTCAGGAGCTCTTAGGACATGAGCTTGACAAAGGGCTTTCTTTAGGCCTTCAAATGCTTGAGTGCACTGCTCATTCCACCTGACCTTTTTAGGGAATTTGGGAGAGGAGATCACATTCAAGGGAGAAGCTATGGTCCCATAGTTCTCAATTAAGTTCTTATAGTACCCAGTGAGGCCTAGGAAGGATATCACTTTGGTTTGAGAAGTAGGGGTGGCCCAGTTTTGTCCAGCTTGTACTTTGGTAGGCAATGGACTGATTTCACCTCCTCCTATCTCATTTCCAAGGTAGACTACTTTACTCTGACCAATTTGACATTTACTAGCCTTAATGGTCAGATGGGCCTGCTCAAGAGCCTGCAAAACATATCCTAAGTGGTCAACATGTTCTTTCCAAGTAGGGCTGAACACTTCAGTGTCATCCAAGTATGCCATGCAGAAGTCCTCCATCCCATTCAGAACCTGTTTAACAATCCTTTGGAATGTAGCAGGTGTATTCTTTAGTCCAAAGGCATTACCTTAAACTGGTAGAGGCCTGCGAGGGTTGAGAATGCAGTTTTCTCCTTGGCATGGTCTGTCAGTGCTATTTGCCAATAGCCTGAATTGAGATCAAATGTACTGAGGTACTTGGCTGAACCAAGCTTGTCCACCAGTTCATCTGTTCTTGTTAAAGGGTGGGCATCAGTCTTGGTGACTGCATTAAGAGCTCTATAGTCCACACAGAATCACAGAATCTCAACTCCTTGGATCCTGCCTTTGGTACTAGAACAACTGGACTAGACCAGGGACTGGTAGAGGGCTCTATTACCCCAAGAGCAAGCATTTTGTTGATCGCATCCTTTATGTGGGATCTTACATGATCTGACATCCTGTAACCTCTGCTTTTAAAAGGTAAACTGTCACCAGTTTGAATATCATGCTTGCCCCAAGGGGTCAAGCCTGGTGATATTGAAAACAGGAAGGCAAATTGATTTAACAGAAACTTGCACTCCTCCTGTTGTTCAGGTGTGAAATTAGAAGAGAAATTAACTGGTATGCTCACCTGGTCTCTGAGGAGGTGTTGGGGCACGGTTGCAGCCCTCCTGGGGGTGAGGTCGCTCGGGTCCGACTTCCCCCTCTGTGCTTATGTGGTGACTGGTGGTAATAGGTGATGCTGCCCGGGACGACTCCTACGTGGAGAATATGGGGCATGAGTATGCCAGCTTGTGCGCCTGATCCCCTTCCAGACCTCTTCTCCCAAACCGTGGTACCCGTGGGATGCGCTGTCCCTGGAAAGCTCACCTGTTGATTCGTTTTGGCAAGCACTTCGTCCTGCTGCTTCTGGCAGGGACCCTTGTATGATCTGGACCTAGTTCCTTCACTGGTCCCTTTCACGTGGTAGTCCAGTCCTGCTGCGACTAAGCCACTATACTTCAGGTAAGTGTTCCTGTTTAGCTTTGTCTTTCCTCATCTTTTTTTGTTGTATTGCAAAGTTTGTTGTCTTGTAATGCTGTCCGTTCCACTTTTGATGTTTGCTCTTTTGCTTTCTTCCCTTGCAGGTGATGTTGCTGGCCCGGCAGAAGCTGCAGAGCTCGAGGCAACAGCCAGAGGAAATGAGAAACAAAGCTGCAGCGGTACAGTAGCTGGTAAATTATTAACTAAGGGGTGCGTGGGGTTCAAATGCGGCGCGGCCCTAGGATGGATGTTCTAACCTTGTCTTTCTTCTTCTACACAGGGTCCGATTTTGTGGATGCGGAACGTGTTGCTGCGGCATCGGGATCAAGATCACTGGATGTCAGGAGATGAGTCTGCAGATGAAGCACCAGTTTCCTGAAGGTGAGTATGCAGGAGAACGCCTGGTTTCCAAAGTTAAGTAAACTGGTCCAAGCGGCTCTGAGTGTCACATTGCACGCCAGTGCCCAGTAACGCGAAGCACCGGCCTTAAGGATGGAGCAGCTAATATAGCTGAGCTTCTGAAGCCACGCCCACCCGGTTCAGCCTGCCTGCCACACCCTGCCACACCCAATGAGTCAGCACATGAAGACTAGGCCAAGGGAACCACACCCAATGAGTCAGCACATGAGGATGTTCTCTGGAATAAAGGCTTTCAGGTCCTGGAAAGTTCTTGTAAAATAAAAGCACTCCTGCACAGAAATAAAGTAAAAGCGCTCCTGCACTGAAATAAAGTGTTCCTGCTCACATCTCTATATGAGCCTGGCACCAAAGGCGCCAGGACTGAGTCCAGCCAGGGCTCCTGTGTTTATAGATCCCAAAGGGACATAAGTGAGTCAAGTGAATCATTGCCCCCATCATTAGATGGTGTGGTTGTTGTGTTCTGGGGCCTGTGGCCATGACAGCACTCCCCCTCAAGGCCCCTCTCATGAGTGGTTTCCCCCCTGGCCCTGGTTTAGTGGGGTTATTGTGGTGGAACTGCCTGATTACTATTGGAGTGTGGACAGGCTCACTGGGTTTGCAGGTCTGATCTTGGGGTCCATAACCTTTCCAGTCTATAAGGTAGTATAACTTGGACCCAACCATCATAGTGTCTAGGATCCTTTTAACTTTGTATTCTGGTTCTCCTTCAACTATTTCGGCAACTATTTTTGGAGTATCGATCCGCGTACCTGGTCTCAATAGTTTTAGGAGGGAGACATGAAACAGCAGATGAATCCGCATGTGGGCCGGTAATTCTAATTTCATAGCCATAGGGTTGATCACAGCCTTGATAGTTTAGGGTTCCAGATATCTGGGACAGAACATCAGTGGTCCTTTCAGGGGGATGTTTTTGCATGCTAACCAAACTTTGTCTCCAACTTGATAGTTGGGAGCTTCCCTTCGGTGTTGATCCGGAAACTGCTTCTGTTTCTCTTTGGCTCCGGTAAGATGCTCTGCTCCTTCCTTAAAAACCTGGGTGATGGTTTTGTGTAAGGTCGTTACAGCGGGCATTTCTAATGATTTGTGTGGGTCCAAAACAGATGTCCGTGGATGTCGACCATATACTATGTATAATGGGCTTTATCCCGTACTGGTGTGAATGGAGTTGTTATATGCATATTCTGCTAACCAATGTATGTCCTTCCAGGTATCCTCGGTTTGTTGCAGCATACACCTTATGTATTGCTGGAGGGTCTGGTTAGTCTTTTCAGTCTGGCCGTCGGTTTGGGGGTGATGGCTTGTAGATAACCGGAGGTCGATTTTGGCAATTTTACAACACCTTTACCAGAATGCAAAGACAAACTGCGTTCCTCGGTCTGATATCAATATTGATGGGAACCCGTGTAGCCAGACAATCTGTTCCAAAAACACGGTAGCCAGAGTAGAAGCAATTGGGAGACCTTTCAGACGAATAAAGTGGGCCATTTTGGAAAACAGATATGACGAGTAAGATGGTATTGTATCCGTTACAGGAGGGAAGGTCTATAATAAAAATCCATTGATAGCGTATGCCAAAGTGCTGGGGGTACCTCTAAAGGACGTAGCAGACCTACAAGACTTTGTTTTTGAGACTTGTGTTGTGCACAGGTGCCACAGGTTGCGAAGAACGGACAATGTCCTTTTCCCCAAGTTGGCCACCAGTAATTCTACTTTATTTTAACTTGGGTTTTGGCTATTCCCGGATTCCCTTCTACTAATAAATCGTGATAGTTTGCGATGATTTGATTCTGTAATTTCTTATCCGGGATGTACAATCGTCCTTGGTAGTATGGTAGGTTGTGCACGATCGTATACCGGGCTCCCTTCCCTAGCCATTCCTGTTGCGCTGGTGGATTCATCAAGTGTTGCAGATCAGATTTTAAGTTGTCTAGTGTGGTGGTTGCAGCAATCATGCCTTGGATTTGTCCTTCAGGGATGATGACCACGGGGTCTGGTGTAATGAATGCCTCTTCTCCATCCCTCATGCGTGACAGTGCTTCCACTTTTCCATTGCGTACTCCGGGTCTCTAGGTGATGACAAACTCATATTCTGCAAAGAAGAGAGCCGAGCGGAGTTGGCGTGATGATTACGCTTTAGCGGTCTTCAGATATTGTAGATGGCGATGATCCATGACGATGGTGACTGTATGTCTAGCTCCAAGAAGATAATGTCTCCAGCTTTGAACGCTGCCTTAATTGCTAGCAGTTCTTTATCAGTGATTGCATAATTCAATTCAGGGGCTGAAAACTTGCGAGAGCAGAATGCCACGGGATGCAACTGACCTGTTTCGGGGGTCTTGTTGTGACAAGACCGCTCCCATTGCTATGTTGGAATCATCAGTTTTGATCACGTATGGTAGTTCTGGTCGAGGTTGCCGTAGAATTGGTGCTGTGGTAAATGCTTGTTTTAGCTCCTGGAAGGCTTTCTCTGCCTCTGCGGACCAATTAAATTGTTTATTTTTCTGTAGTAAATAGGTGATTGGGTGGACGATATGGGAGAACCCGGGAATGAACCGGCAATAAAAGTTGGCAAACCCGAATAGACTCTTTACTCCCTTTATGGATGTCGGTGAGGGGCAGTTAAGGATAGAGTCTACCTTGCGCGTGTCCATGCATGCGCCCCATGGTGTGAGAATAAAGCCGAGGAATTCTACCTCTGTCACATGAAAGAAGCATTTCTCCAATTTGGCATATAGCCGGTGTTGCCGCAGTTTCTCCAAAACTGCCCAGGCATGGTGTGACGTGGTCCTCCTTGGTGGTCGAATAGATAGGAATGTTAACAATATAGACAAGAGCACAGATGTACAACAGTTCACGGAGGAGATCATTCATGAAAAATTGGAACGCTGCCAGGGCATTACATAGTCCAAAGGGCATAACCTGATATTCATAAAGGCCATATTTTGTGCGAAAGGCCGTCTTCCACTCGTCTCCTTTTTTTACTCTTACTAGATGGTAGGCCCCTCATAAGTCTAGTTTTGCTTATATATGAGCGTTTTTTGACTTGATCCAAGAGCTCGGGGATAAGCGGTAACGGGTACCGTTTTTTTTACAGTGATCTGGTTAAGTGCTCTGTAGTCAATGCAAGTTTTCAGGTCTCCCTCCTTTTTAGTCACAAAAAAGAGGGGCGAGGATGTAGGGGACATGGACGGACTAATGAAGCCATTTGCCAGATACTGATCGCAGTAGGTTTTTAGATGCTTGTTTTCCTGTTGTTAGGGCATAAATCCATCTTCAGGGAACTTGAGCTCCAGGTACCAGATCAATTTGGCAGTCATACGGTCTGTGCGGAGGTAGGGTGTTAGCTTGCTCTTTTTGAAAGACATCTTGGTAATCCAGGTATTCAGGTGGTAGTGAACTGGTGAGGCCCAGTATGGTTTCTTTCTTCGACAAACCTGGGTTGGTAAGACCTTTTAATCAGAATCCCTTGCTATCACAGGTGTCAGCGCAGTCTTGGGGAAAGGTCAGAACTTGTTTACACCAGTCAATCCTGGGATTGTGGGTCTCCAGCCAGGGCATTCCCAATATCATCTGAAACTGAGGAGCGCCGATGAGATCGAAGGTGATGTCCTCTTGATGACGGTCCTGACACAGAAGCGTGATCTTCTTGGTGTAATTTGTCACTGGGCCGGATGATAGCTGAGATCCATCAACTGCTGTGACGTTTTCCGAAACCTGCTCTGTCAGACAGGAAGGCCTATCCGGATAGCCAGATCTTGGTCCATGTAATTTCCCACAGCCCCACTGTCAATGTATGCCTCCAAGGCATACATTTTTGATGGTTGCTTGTGGTTTACCAGGAGCACAGGGATGACTAGATGTGAGGTCTATATAGGTTCCTTTTCATGGCTCGACAACTGGACCCCTACGCTTGCCGGCGTTGGAGTTTCCCAAGTCCTATTCTTCTTCTTCACCCTTGTCAGTTGCTCCAACTGCTTTCCTGGGTGGTTTCACTGGGCATTCTCTGAGATAGTGACCTGCCTTACCACAGTACAAACAAAGCTGCTTCTGACTCCTTTTCTCCCTTTCTGCCTTGGAGAGTGGGCTCCGCAAGCCTCCAATTTGCAATGGCTCGGACTGATCGTGTGATTTGGTTAGATTCTCACTTGGTCACACGTAGGCCGACTGCCCCTCGGCCTTGGCCCGATCCATCTTCCGATCCTGCAATCTGTGATCGAGCTGCACTGTCACATCGATGTATTCAGCACATCTTTCTGGGGGATTCACTGCTTGGGCTAATACGTCCTTAAATTCCCCACGCTAGCCTCGGTAAAAGAGCGTAGTTCTTTTCTCCTCTGGCCAGTTAGTTTGTGCTATCAGATGATTGAAGGAAGCGATATATGTTAGTAGGTCTTGATTACCCTGCTGTAGTGATAACAATTCATTGTCCAGAGCCTGCCCTTGAGTATACTGTGCAAATAGTTTCTCCATTTCACGCTGGAAACCTCTGAAGTCCTGGTTTACCAAGGTTATTGACCAGTCAGCTGCACTATCTCCCAAATATGAGAGTACAAATGCCACTCTCCCTTGATCGTTGGGGAATTCCCCAGGTCTGCACAAGAAATGTAGGCGACATTGATTCATAAAGATGGCGTACTTATTCAGATCGCCTGTGAAGCATTCTGGTGTGGCCAGGGGAACCCCCCTGGAAGAACCACCTGTACTGGCGTGGGCTTTGGAGGCGCGGCAGGAGAGGCATACCCTGGCAGTGGGACCTGGCCTGTCTGTGCCTGGAGCATTTTCCTTGCTAGTTCATCTGTCCGCTCCCGGTTCACAATTAGAACCCTCCTTAGGGCATTGGTTTCCTGTCTTGAGGCATGAACTTCAGCCCGTAACTCTGCCAGTAATCGGGCCAACTGGTCCATTTCAGAAGTTTCCATAACACCAAGGCAGAGATTCGAGGAGGCTTCTTGTTCTGTTATGCTCACCTGGTCTCTGCGGAGGCATTGGGGTGTGGTTGCAGCCCTCCCGGGGGTGAGGTCGCTCGGGACCAACTTCGCCCTCTGCGCTTATGTGGTGACTAGTGGTAATAGGTGATGCTGCTCGAGACTGCTCCTGCATGGAGAATAGGAGGTGTGAGTATGCCAGGTTGTGCGCCTGATCCCCTTCCAGACCCCTTCTCCCAAACCGTGGTACCCATGGGATGCGCTGACTTGGAGCGCTCACCTGTTGATTAGATATGGTGAGCACTCCGTCCTGCTGCTTCTGGCAGGGGCGCTTGTATGATCTGGACCTAGTTCCTTCACTGGTCCCTTGCACGTGGTAGTCCAGTCCTGCTGCGACTAAGCCACTATACTTCAGGTAAGTGTTCCTGATGGCCTTTGTCTTTCCTCGTCTGTTTTTGTTGTATTGTAAAGTTTATTGTCTTGTATTACTGTACGTTCCACTTTTGATGTTTGCTCTTTTGCTTTCTTCCCTTGCAGGTGATGTTGCCAGCCCAGCAGAAGCTGCGGAGCTCGAGGCGACAGCCGGAGGGAATGAGGAACAAAGCTGCAGTGGTACAGTAGCTAGTAAGTTGTTAACTAGGGGGCGCTCAGTGTTCAAATGCGGCGCAGCCCTAGGATGGATGTTCTAACCTTGTCTTTCTTCTTCTTTACATGGTCCGAATTCATGGATGAGAAGTGCAGTGCTGCGGCATCGGGATCAAGATCACTGGATGTCAGGAGATGAGTCTGCAGATGAAGCGATGAAGCACTGGTTTCCTGGAGGTGAGTATGCAGGAGAATGCCTGGTTTCCAAAGGTAAGTAAACTGGTCCAAGTGGTGGTGAGCGTCACGTTGCACACCAGTGCTCAGTAACGCAAAGCACCGGCCTTAAGGATGGAGCAGATTATATAGCTGAGCTTCTGAAGTCACGCTCGCCAGGTACAGCCTGCATGCCACACCCTGCCACACCCGATGAGTCAGCACATGAAGACCAGGCCTAGGGAGCCACACCTGGTGAGTCAGCACATGAGGATGCTCTCTGGAATAAAGACTTACAGCTCCTGGAAAGTTCTTGTAAAATAAATGCACTCCTGCAATGAAATAAAGTAAAAGCACTCCTGCACTGAAATAAAGTGTTCCTGCTCACATCTCTATATGAGCCTTCTGCCAAAGGGCCCCTGTGCTTATAGGTCCCAAAGGGACATAAGTGAGTCAAGTGACCCATTGCCCCCATCACTAGATGGTATGGTTTTTGTGTTCTGGGGCCTGTGGCCATGACATTAACACCTTCTATTTTCTGATCTAAAGGCTGGCCTCTGAGTAGGTCAGGTAGAGGTTTACTCTCCTCCTCCTCCTCTTGAGCTGAAGCTAGAAGCAAAGCTCCTAATTCTGGTCTTGATATATAAGCTTTTAGACGGTTGGTGTGAAAGACTCTGGGAGCCTCCTTAGGATTGCCTAAGTCCACCAGATAGTTGACCTCTCCAAGTTTACCCACAACCTTGAAGGGTCCTATCCATTTGTCCTGTAAGGCCCTCTGCCTTGTAAGTACCATAACTAGAACTAGCTGGTCTTGAGAAAACTCTACCATGTTGGCCTTCTGGTCATGCCAATGCTTCACCAGAGCCTGACCTGCTTTCAAGTTATCTGATGCTTCTGCCAACTTGTGGGACATTCTCCTCCGGAGACCTATCACATAGTCAGTGACTCTCACTGGCTTGGGGGAAGGAACACTCTTCAACCCCTCCTTAATTAGGGCCAAGGGGCCTCTAACTAGATGGCCATAAAGAAGTTCAAAGGGACTAAATCCTACTCCCTCCTGAGGGACTTCTCTATATGCAAATAGAATGCATGGCAGTAGAAGGTCCCACTTTCTTCTAAGGGGTTCCTCTAAAGCACCTATTATGCTCTTCATCGTATGGTTGAACCTCTCTACCAATCCATTTGTCTGAGGATGGTAGGCAGTTGAGAACTTGTAAGTTACTCCACAGTTTTTCCACATGGCCTGAATGTAGTGGGACATAAAATTGGTTTCCCTGTCAGAGATAACTTCCTTAGGAAAACCTACTCTGGTAAAAATACCAAGTGGGGCTTTAGCCAGAGCCTGAGCTGTAACAGTTCTCATAGGTATGGCTTCAGGATACCTAGTAACATGGTCTACTACAATCAGGATGAACCTGTTTCCTGAAGATGTTGGAGGGTCTAAAACCAACAATGTCGATTCCTACCCTCTCAAAAGGGACTCCCAATGCTGGGAGAGGCACCAAGGGTGCCACATTCTTGACTCCACTCTTATCAGAGGTTTGGCAAGTGTGACAGCTCCTACAGAACTTTTCTACACCAGATCCCAACTTAGGCCAG
Source organism: Ambystoma mexicanum (assembly GCF_040938575.1). NCBI lineage: Eukaryota > Metazoa > Chordata > Amphibia > Caudata > Ambystomatidae > Ambystoma > Ambystoma mexicanum. Next base: position 1,196,186,685 of record NC_090921.1, on the reverse strand, counting down.
TAGAAATATAAGGAGAGATTTTCCTTGGTCTTCTTGAAACTCAAGTGACCAGCCAAAGGTATCTCATTGGCTAACTGTAGGAACTGGAGTCTGCTTCCAAAAGGCACTACAAGTCTTCTGTATTCCCCTGGGATAGACTCAGTCAGTTCACTGTAGAACAGGCCATCTTCCCAGTACAACCTATGCTTCCCTGGCACTTGCCCATCCAGCTGGGAAGCTACCTGCTGGCAAAGACCTTCAAGAGTAGGAAACTCTCTTTGACTTCTGCTGAAGTCTGCCCTACAGGGTCCACCTTCTGCCAGTAAAGGCTGCAGCTCAGGATGGTCTGCAGGATCTAGATCTCCAATAGGAGCAAGGTCCACTTCCAGCTCTGATTCCTCAGCAGTTGATTCAACCACACAAGGTTGTTTCACACACTCAGCCTCAGCTGGTGGAGGGAGCACAGTTGTGATTTTGGACAGTCCCCTAGAGGATGTCCTTGTTGGTAGCACAGGAGTACTGGCTGGTTTCTTCCTGGAGGTTGTAGGTTTCTCCCTCTCCTCCTTCTTCTTAGAAATTGCCGTCAGTAAGTACTGTGGACTGGGAGTTATTGTTTCCTAAGGTTCTCTCTCTGGCCTTCCGAGTCACTCCTGTTTTCTTTTGCTGGGGGGCCTGGGGGTGCTTCATACAACTCCAAGAGTTTTTAAGTCATTCCCCAACAGGACTCTCCCAGGCACTTCACTCTGCACCCTTACAGCTATCTTGACAGTCATGTCATTGCACTGCATGAGAGCTGGTAACTGTGGAAGCATTTGGACAGGGCCTCCATCAATCTTAGTTAGGAATTTGGGTGCCTTAGCAACATCCTCAACCTTGAAAAATATTTCCTCAACCACAGTAATGCTGGCTGCAGTGTCTCTGATGGCAGGGGTCTCCTGACCATTCACAAGAACACTGTCTTTGTAATACTCTTTAGTATTGTCTGGAATGGAATTATACACATCTAAGTTCTGTTGCTCCCAAATACCCATGGATACTAAAGAAACACTGTCTGAGACTTTCATGGGTTCCTCAGCCAGTAAGTGAAGGTTACCACTTGCCACTGGTACTTCGCCCACTGGGGAGAAGGCTAAGAAGACAGTGTGGACCCCTGAAGGTTTACCCTTACATCTGGTATCCCCTTTCGCATGGTCAGTTGACCCACAAGCATAACATTTACCAAATGTCTTTATGAATGGGGGTTTGTTCTGGCCTCCTTCTGGTTTGTCACCAGGAGGTACACTAGCCTGATTCTGCTTCCCCTGTGGCTTACCCTTGTTATGTTTGGGGGCCTCTTTTGGAGTGGAAGTATTATAATTCCCTTTGGTATCTTTCTTGTGCTGCTTCCCCTCAAACCTCTTCTGAGTTAACCCAGAATCCTTGTGAGTAGCCCTGTTGGCAACCCACAAGTCAGCAGCACTTGCTAACTGTTTTGGATCAATGTTCTTAGAGTCAGCCAAGTGCTGTCTCAGCTCAGGCGAGCAGGCATCATAAATAGATTCCAACATAAGCAGATTTCTCATACCTTCATAAGTGTTCACTCTGTAACCCTTAACCCATTCATGTAAGTTTTTCAAACATTCAGTCACCCAGGTAGCCCAAGGTGTACCATCATGCTTTTTGAGGGTTCTAAACCTCTTAAAATACTGAGAAGGGGTCTTCCAAAATCTAGCTATCAAAGCTAGCTTCACAGTTTCATACTCCTTTCTGTCTATATCCCCCAACTCCATTACCACATCAGTTGCAACAGGGGGTAGCCTAGAAAAAAGCCAAGGGATGAACTGATTCCCTGTAATGTCTTGAATTCCATGGTTATATTCAAAAGCAGCCAACCAATCCAAAATATCAAGCTTAACCTCATACATACTTACTGCATATTTGGGCATGCGAGGCTTCTTAGGACTGGAAGATCTAGAGGACTCTGGGAGAGAACCTGTTTCAAGAGACAACTTTTTCATTTCAAGTGCATGATTCAACTCCATTTCTCTGAGTCTAAGTTCTTGATGTTTGCTTTCAGTTTGAGTTTGGATTCTTTTAAATTCTAACTCAAGTCTCATTCTTTCAAGTGAGACAAATTCAGGACATTGGTTTGGACCTGATGGGGTCCCTGTGGTCAAAGGTTGAGACCTATGAGCAGGTAGAGGTAAGACAGGGCCTATATTCTGAGACTCTTCTGCCTCATCCAACTCATCCACAATATCAGAGCTGGGCTCTGACATATTATCATCCTCATCAACCTTTTCTGCAGGTGTGGGGGTTTCAGATCCAGTCCTCAGACTTTGGTAGTTTAACAACTTTTCTATCAATTCAACCTTCTTGCCTTTTACAGAGAGATTCCTAGTTTTACACATATCTCTCAATTGATCAACTGTTAAAGTGACTAGGGTCTCCTGTCTGTAGCTTTCCATATCAGTCATGATAAAACAATTGCTTCTCTAGTATTGCTTGGCCTTGTGAGGGTTATTTGAACAAAGGTAAAAGTAGCACTCTAAATGTAACAAGTTTACTTTATCCTCACCACGTTACACCAGTGTTAGGCAGAATCACATGCAGGTCCCTTTGGGAGCACTACATGCCATTAAGACTACAAGTGTCAGTGCAATTTCACCTTTGGCACAAGCCTGTAGTACACAGTTATGTGGTAGCAGTGACTGAGCAGCCAGACCTATCTCAAGAGTTTAGTGAGCAGTAGAACACGTTACACAAAGGACCAACAAATACAGTGATTCAAATATACACAGATTCAAGGTTTCTTGGTAAAAGAAAATACATTTATTTACACTGTTAGTTAGAAAGCATTCCACTAGCAAGAGCAGCTCAATATCACACACTAATAAACTGCAATCCACCACAAATATGTTACTGAACAAGTTCAGCTTCCTTGAAGTGGGAGCAAAATGGCACTTCAGAAACTTATAAAGGGGATAAAAAGACAAGGTTATAAGAAAGGCAGCCCAAATACATTTATAGGCAGGGCAAAGGGTTTCAGTTAACTACAACCCGCAATTCTTCTCAATAGGCCTGGGCCAAAGTCAATAGTTCAGAGTCTTTGTATAGGATAGCACAGTTCTGGTAGATAACTGTTAAGTCTTTGCCATGGATTTTAAAAGAATTTGGCTAGGCAAAAAGTTTAACAAATGTTTAGAGAAGGACAAGCCAAGTTCCACAAACTTTCTTGATGGCCAAGATTTACGGACTGTGTTGGCACAGTACCTTTTCAATGAAGAAGAGCTGTAGCTGAGGCAGTTGTTCCTGGCAGTTTGAGCAGACCTCACTGTTCCTGAGCTTCTGTCGAGGGGACAAGAAGGAGGATGTCGGGAGGTTCCTGCACTGCCCAGTAAAGAGGCCACAAGCTTGGCTCAAATGTCAGTTTAAGGTGTGAGTGCCTTAAATTCCATGAGCTGGTTTCCTTCCCTCTGGCTATCTGGTTTTCAACAGCACTCTGATGAAAATTCGACCAGATGGGGAGGGTTTCCAGGTGACTTGTGAGTTGGTTGGTCCCACCAAACTCAAGGTAAGAAGTTAACCTTGAAGGGCTTCTCTGTCGATGGAGTTTCAGGCAATTCGGACCTGCAGCAGGGCTTCACAGGTCGTCCAGGAGTTGCAGCAGTCTTCTTCCTTCAGCTCATCTTCGGTTCTTTTTCGTTCCAGTGGGTCTCAAAAGGTAAGGGAAATTAGCACATATTTAGAATTCTCCCTAACAACATGCAACCTTTGAACCTACCCTGAAGCTGCTGGGGATGTCAGCAGATGGTCAGAAAAAGGTACTTATGTGCATTTTGCTTTTTGGCATGGAGTAATATGACATTGAAGTCTGATTAATGGATCTCACTTTTATAAACAGAATTACCCGCACAATGCTATAATTAAAATGTGATACATCTCAGGGTTCTCGCTTTCAGAGATGGCATTCTGTCACACATGGTACTGCAATACCATAATAAGCAGTTTATTAAATACAATTATCCTAATGCAATTACCTTTCTTTTTAATTCAGGGCTTCATATGGTATGCTTAAGCGTGCTTTTGAAGTTCAGAGGATTCTCTATCAACATGTTTTTAAACTTCCTTGCTGGTAAACCATGGGGATGATCTGGAGTTGCCAAGCTTCCTGCAGAAGTACCAGAAAAAAGAGTTGGTTGTGTAAAGGTGAATGAGAGGAACAGAACATGGGATGAGTGGGGAAAAGGTATAATATTGATTCTTCAAGTAAAATACCTGCGTGGCAATTTGATGAGGGATACGAATGAAGGATTTGTGTTAGATCATGTGGCAAAGTGTTGTTCCATAGTTCAAGGTAATTATAGTTACACACAGCCACCCTCAGGGCATGGCCACACTGACATGCCTCAAGGATTCCTTAACTAATGTATCTATGGGAGAAGCAGCGAACAATCTAACATTGATAGTTGGTGATTTTAACCTCCAGATAGGACCACTGGGAATATTGGACGTTATCTGGGAAGACCAGGACTTGGCCTGGGATATCTCGGACCTGATGGCCACCCACCCAGAGAGAATGCACCATCGTGCAATAGAGACCACCTGTACCTTGTTTAACTTTAACTTAAGAGTATGAAACAGGCATTTTGTTAATGATCAGCCGGCTAAAACAACTTTTAACGGCCATAACGGATCCTCGCTCATAGACTATATTTTAATTACAGGCATAGATTGGGCCTGGGTAGGAGATTTTGAAATTCAGGAAAGACTGCAGAGTGATCACCATCCCCTAACAATATATAATAAAGGGCTATGGTATAGGAGCACAAAATTGGAATGCGGATGTACTGGGTCCTGGTCCCGGGAATGGGAAATACTGGGCCTGCCAAAGTCGGCATGGCCCGGTAATTCCCTATTCCTGGAAACCGGTACCCGGTATGGGGATAGTAATGTTGCTAGAAGTGGCATGGCTACCTCCATACTCGTAATGAGGCCATTAGTCACCTATTGGCCTTAGGAGGTCATGCTCGTAAAGCGGTCAAATGGGCCAAAGTTCTTGAACAAGATGTCAAACCAGCAATTTATGCATCTATAATTTCCAACATTGAAGCCATTTGTAACTGTGAAACCAGTCATACGTTTGTATTGGACATTTTTGAAAGGCTTAAAGTAAATAGGCTTCCATATATCTCTGCCCCTATGGGTATGATAAAGAAGAAAGCCCTTTGCAAAAATGGTTGCTATGATGTGTAGTGCTGTGAGGCCAAAAAAGAAAGCTGTGGCTTGTGCATGCGCCAAGGAGGGGATCGATAAAGTTAGCCTGCACTGGGCACGATTGGAGTACAAGAAAGTAGTACTTGCAACAACAACAAAATGTGTACAAGATAAATGGAGATCCCTGTTTGGTGCCTTAATATCCAAAAATGATGTGTTATCTTGGCAACTAGTAACAGATAGAGAATTGAAGGGAGAACAGTTATTGGAATGCTGTATGCCCCTTGATTTCTGACCACCTCTGTATTACAATAGGAGATGTAGAGCAAGCAATAAACTCGCAAAAGAATGGTAAAGCATCAGGGCCTGATTAATACCGACTGATTTGTTCAAGGACGAGGTGGGCATTTGGACCCCTGTCTTGTATAGGGTATTCAGCAGGGTTATAAGGGAAGGTGTAATCCAGATTCCCGGTGAAAAGCCACAATCGTTCCTCTGTATAAAAAGGGAGGCCGGAATATTTCTGCCCATTATACCCGATATCCCTTCTGGATAGTGCAGGTACACTTTTCAGAAAAGTTATTCCTCCGTACCTACAAGACTGGGCAGATAGAAATAACATTATGAGCAAACTCCAGGCTGGTTTTAGAAAGAGCAGAGGTACTCTGGACCATTGTTTCATGCTCCATCTGATAATTCAGAAATACGCAGTGTTAGAAGACATGAAAATATACGCTGTATTCCTTGATTTAGGGACTGCATTCGACTCCAGAGAAATATTGTGGAATCTTTTATCATCATATAAAGTCCCAGCCCAATTAATTTGGATAATTAGGTTACTGTACTCTGGAAATAGTGCATCGGTACGATATGGTATAGGGGGTGAACATACTACCTCGTTTGATGTTTGCAAAGGGGTGGGGCAGGGTTGTGCCCTAGTACTCCTTCTATTCAATTTCTACATACCAAGTCAAGTGATAATTGATGCACTGATGGGGGGTGCCAGGATTGCCCAAATATGGCCACAGATAAGTATCCTGTCTTATTTTATGCAGACGATGCAGTTTTATTGGCCACAACCCCACAGGGATTGGAAGGTTGTAAAAGGCAATGATGATTTTTATTTCTAAATGTAAGGAACTGCAATTGCATCTGAATATTGATCAATCTAATGAGTTAGTATTCAAACCACGTTTTGCAAAATCTAGGTCCCTGGTTATTAGGGTGAATGGAGTTCGGCTTCACCAGGTCAAGAATTTTGACTATCTTGGGGTATGATTCCAGGAGTCTGAAGGCTGAGTTTCTCAGGTGGGTCGTTAAGTTACCACTTTGGAAAAATTCAGTGGTTCGATTACTGCTTTCCATGCAAGTCATGGACAAGGTGCAATTCACCTGCTCTCGACTTGTATGCAAACTAGGCCATTCCTGCAACCCTGTTTGGGGCTGAGCATGGGGGTATCTCAATGGGCCAAACTCACAACAAGTGAAGAAACGTTTCTGAAAAAATTGGTAGTGCTACCCAGGAGCGCTCCCTCAGCCTTGGTACTTTTGGAACTCAATGTTATCCCAGTGGTTGTCTTAGCCACATTGAGACATATTCCTTTTTGGTTAAGATTGTTGAACAAAGAACGGCTGGAAAAATATAGAGAAACCCTACTTCATGTTATGTCTCTGGATGGAGGGAAATTAATTGATTGGCTCCGTCATGTTAAAAAACACTTAGTATCATGGGGAGAGACAATTTATGGGACAATCCTCGGTGCCAGCCCATTGGAATGAAGAAAGTAAAAATGGTTAAGGCGATGCAAAGACCACGGCACCTGTTAGTGGTTGATGCTATGAAGCTGAAGATGGGTCTGGTATATGTTGCATTAAACTCGCCTGACAAAAAATGTTATTTACATATAATTTCTCCACCGCTCCAAAAATCTTTATACATGCGAATGAGACTTGGAACTTTCTTTGTGGCCGCCTTCAAACAATCTTTGGATGAATTGAAGTTGGATCAGTGTTTGATGTGTGGGGCGGCAAAGGAGACCATGTTGCATTTTATGTTGACTTGCGCAAAGACGAAGTATCTCCGGTGCATGTATGTGAAACCAATAATAAAAGAGGCAGGGATGGATACATGTTCAACTATGATGTATCTGAGACAGAATCTTCAACCCCACGTTCTCTTTGCAACCGCAAAATATATCCATAGGTCCTGGCTGTTAAGAAAGAAGTTACTGTCTCTTATCCTCAGTCAAGTATAAGGATGTAGTGATAATTGTCTGAGGCTGCGAGCAGGGCTCTCCTCAATTTTAGAAATGAATTCAGCGTGCTGATGGATTTTAAATATATTGGGCTTCATTACACGGATGGCGATAAGAGTTTACCGGTACCAGTAAGGGTACCAGTGCCGGTAAAACCTTACCGCCTTACTACAAGGTCCCTTTGTGGGACCCTACCTTAATGACTGGTTTTACCAGCCGTTAAGGACGGGACCCGCAAAGGGACCTTGGAGGTAATTACAGTACCACAATTTGCGGTACCGTAATTAACACCTTCCCCATTCCCATTGAGCCCTATGGGGGCAAAAATGGGAATGGGGAAGTGCCATGGTGAATGGGGAATTACTGCCACCACACACCTTGGAATAGGGCGGTAATTCCGCCATTCACCATGGCGGACTCAGTAAAATACCGGCGGCAACCATGGCGCTAATTGCACCATGGTTACCGCTGTCCGTGTAATGAGGCCCATTATGCCATGTATGTAATTGTATGTAATGATTTGCAAGTATAAGACTGAATACAAGTTTGATGACTGACTGAGAAGAGATGCCCCCAGCACTCTATTCAGGCTGTCTCAATAGAATGTATTAAAAGCTGAATGTGGTTGTGCAACAAAGAGTGCAGGTAGGTGGGATTGGGTCAGATGTCTGTCCTTCTGTATTCAGTGACATGTTTTCACCCAGGTGGTCAGGTTGTTGTTCCTTCTACAAAACCAGGCTGTCATTGTTATGTTATGTTATGTTAGTCTGTATTTATAGAGCGCACGGTCACCACCGAAGGCATCATGGCACTTGGAAAGGAATAGAGGAACGGGAGGGGCTAGAAGAGATACACTTTCAGTGATGTCCGAAACGTGAGGTGCTCTTTGATCGTTCTCAGTGTATAAGGGATGGGGTTCCAGAGTTGAGCTTCAGCCACTGAAAAAGAATGGCAGCCGATCTGGGGGGCCATGAAACGAGGTACAAAAACAGCTGATCACCAGTGGAGCAAAGAACTGGGGGAGGGGCATAAAGAAGGAATTTTGATTGTAAATATTCTTTTCCACAGCCAAAAAATGCATAGTGGACCAAACAGAGTGAGTTGCATTGAACACTTTTGGCCACAGGGAGTCAATGAAGATGATGAGGAACTGGGGAGATATGGGCATGTCTGAGTCTGTAGGTGGTAACTCTCACTGCAGAGTTCTGCAACACCTTCAGGTGCTGCAAGAGCTAAGCTGGCTGCAGCAGGAGTAAAGTGTTGCCGTACTCCATTGGTGACAAGATGAGAGAGGATACCACTGGAGCATGAAATTGAGATGGAAGACAGGGAAGGATTTTGCACAAGATTTGTAACTGAATGTACCCTTTCTGACAAATATCACTGATCTGAAGGTCGGCTGATAGAGATGAGCATATTTTTACGCCAAGATCCTTCACAGGTGAAACAGGATATGGAAATCAGTCATCCTGAATTGCTTAAAAACTTCTAGTAAGCGTCTCAGCACTCGAGCGAGAATCGCATGTCTCGCTGCTAATTCTGCCTATTGAGATGCCCTGCTGCAAGAAAATATTTGCAGCCTCTATGCTGTGATCTAGATGCCAAAAGCTGCCTGAGACCCATTGCCACCATTATCCACCATGAGGAGTTTTGCACCTTCAAAGATGGCCGCCTGCATTCTTTCACCGACCTCCAGTGCTTAACTGAGCCCAGAAGAGTATGCTGAGCACTGATTGGCTATTGATCTGATCTTAGCCACCTAACGTGAGCCAGTAGGCGAAGCCGGCCCACTCCTACCAAGGCCCAGGGAAACAAGGCTAATACCTGTCCTAGCCTTCCTCGCCGTTCACCCAGAACCTCTGCCCTTTTTCTGGTCCACTACCCCTGTGACCATCAGAACCGTGTACTGAGCCCTCGCCAAGACTAACTGCCACTGACTCTTTGATACAAACATGTCGCCGTAAGTCTAGTAATTCTATTATTGATTACTTGCGCTACACTGCCTTGTTTTACCTATGCTCCAGTATCTACCTGTGCTATCTATTAGTATATTAGTAGTATCTATGCTCCAGTAGAGTTTAGGTTTGCTCTGCACCTTATGCTTGGCCACATATCCGTTCATTAGAAAGATCTGTAAAGGTGTAACATATTGTCTGCAAGCCACAATATTGCCCACCATGATTGTAGCTCGAGCAAAGCGCAATGCCTTTCTATTATAATCTGCATCTAGCCTAGCACTGCCTCCCACCTAGCCTATCCAAGTAAGGTTTCTCATCATAATATTCACTGTTACCTAATTGCATATTATGCCTACCTTGTATACACGTGTTGAAACTGTATGTTGCTGAACATTTGGCAAACCGCATCTAGCCCCCCTGCTAGTTTTTCGCCACTCACACAGCTGAACTATATGATATGCCTATGTTGCTCTGTCCTAGGCCATATCTGCCATTTTGAGTGTACCTATGGTCACTTATAGGCCACATTTGCCCTCTTGACTGTGCCTCTTGCTGTTCGCAGGCCACTTTTTACCATGCTCCTTATCAGGCTTACTTACCACTTTGAACATATGCGTGTTAGCACATTGTATTGCCTACTACGATCTGTGACTAGAGCACTTGACTCTGACTATTGCCTAGCCTATTGCCTAGACTATTGACTAGCCCAGTAGCGAAGTTAGAACCTCTGAATAGTTGTTTTACCCTTATCCTAGTTCACTGTGCCCTAATCGAGTGACCGCCTACTGTGCCAGCCTTAGGATCCTGTGCTCTCAACCCACTTATCTATACGACACATTATATAGTACAATATCCTCAACTCTAGCAGAATGTATTTTAGCACAACCGTATTAACATACTCCCCACTGCTGTTATTACAGTTTATACTGGCAACTATGGACCAATTTAAACATGCACCCTTCCCTACTCTCCAAAGAATCTCTAGGCTTCGCGTTAGACTCTCCACCCTCTATGAACCGCAGTTACCTAGCAACGCCTATTTGAACCGCTGTACCATACCCAAAAACCAGACTAGGAGCTCAACGCAACCTAAACCACAATTAGCTGCTAGCACCTTAATGAAAGAATCCATCCCGGTTACTTCTAACACCAATTGTCTACCTAAAACAACCTCCATAACAGGAGAACTGATCAATGCAAGATCAGTCATGGCCCACGCCACTGAAATAGCCGACCTCCTTACCTTAGATAACCTTGACCTCCTAGCAGTCACAGAAACCTGGCTACATGACGCAGCAGGTCCAGCCCTCTCCCTAGCAATACCCAAAGAGTACCAACTACTAAGACTAGCCTGCCCTAATGCCAGAGGTGGTGGCTTAGCCATCATTGCCAAATCCATTCTGAATGTAAGGTTAACAACACTGCCCACCTTAAAATCCTGTGAACTCCTGGCCACTAAATTACCAATATCCCCATGCCAAACCCTAACAATTTATCTCATTTACAGGCCACCAGGGCCCTTTGGCCTTTTCGAAGAGGAATTATCCAGCCTCTTAGCGGGCAACACAAAAATGTAATCCCAGACAATGATCCTTGGCGACCTTAACCTAGGTCTTAACGACCCAAATGACAAACAAGCGCAAGCCATCACTACCATGCTTGAAGGGCATGGCATCACCCAAAAAGGCCTCACCCCCACCAACGACAAAGGGAGAATACTAGACTGGGTAGCCATTTCCAACTGCCCTACTACTATCACTAAAATTACACCCCAGCCTTGGACTGACCACTTCCTCATCAATTTCTACTTAACACTTAACAAGAGTTCCAGAATTGAAAAAACAATGGCACCATCTGTTCCTACTAGATCCAGAAAAAACATCACACCAGACAATATCCTACCCCTGCTCCTCCCAACCATCAATGCCTTGCCATTTGATTCTGACCCAGACACCATGTTTAAAATATACGACGAAACCATGGCCATAGCCATGGACACCATCACCCCACTGAAAAACTGTAAAAGTAAACAACAATCCAACCTTAATACTTGGTTCACCCCCATCGAAAAGAACTGAGATTGGAAAAAAGGAAGCTTGAAACTGTATGGCAACACTCCCCTACAGCTGAAAATAAATTTAAACTCAAACTGTGCGCTATGAATTATAAGAAATCAATCATCCAAGCTAAAAAAGAAGTCTATAACGACCGAATTTCCAAAGCATCCTTCAATACAAAGGCACTATTTGCAATCTTCAGAGAACTTGAATCTCCATATCACCACCTGATAACGTACCCAAAGACAAGCAATGGTGTACCAATATCCAAAATGCCCTTGCAAATAAAGTAAAAACACTACAATAACAAATTGCTATAAAAATATTTCCCAGCACGCCCACGCTCAAACCTAGCCTAACACCCTTCAAATTCTCTAAAGTTTCCACTCATGAAACTGAAAAAATCATTGCCTCACTAAAACCATCCAATTGCAAAGGCGATTACTGCCCGGCGCAGATAATCAAGGATGTTGCTAGAGACCTTGCCCCCTTCGTCACTAAACTCATCAATGCCTCCTTCTCATTTAGCACCGTCCCAAGTAGCTTAAAAGAGTCCTGGGTTCTCCCCCTGCTTAAAAAACAAACCTTAGACCCCTCCATCCCCTCCATCCCCACCAACTACTGTTGCCCTATCACTACTGTCCCTTTCCTCCTGAAGATAATTGACAGAGTGGCCTATCTCCGAATCCAAAAATACCTGGAGACCAACCAACTCCTCGGCACTCGTCAATCGGGCTTCAGACCGCAACACGGCACTGAGACCGCCCTTATAGATCTCAAAGCCCAAATTGACAAGCTCAACGATAAAGGAAACACAGCTATGCTACTCTTCCTTGATCTGTCTGCGGCTTTTGACCTAGTGGACCACGCAGTACTCTGCAAACACCTAGCGTCAGCCGCCCACTTCTCAAGTGAAGCCGTAGCCTGGATCCAATCCTTTCTCGACAACAGAAGCATGCAAGTCTTCTCCACCTTAGACTCTGCAGACCCTATCCCGACAACGGGCCTCATTACACAGACGGCGGTAAGGGTTTACCGGTACCGGTAAGGGCACCGGTACCGGTAAACCCTTACCGCCTTACTACGAGGTCCCTTTGCGGGTTGGTACTTTAACGCCTGCTATTTAGCAGGCGTTAAAAACCAACCCGCAAAGGGACCAGGGTGCTAATTACGGTACCGCAATTTGCGGTAATTAGCGCCTTCCCCATTCCCATAGAGCCCTATGGGGCAAAAATGGGAATGGGGAAGGGCAATGGGGGAAGGGGGAATTACCGCCCCGCCAACCTTGGAATAGGGCGGTAATTCCCCTTTCCTCCAAGGCGGTGCCAGTATTTTACCGGCATGGACCAATGTGCTAATAGCACCTTGGTTCTCCGCCATCCTTGTAATGAGGCCCAACATGTGGAGTCCCACAGGGCTCTTGTGTCTCGCCAACGATGTATAATATCTTTACTAAACCTCTATTCGACAAATTGGACAGACTGGGTCTCACCTTCACAAATTATGCAGAAGACACCCAGATCCTCATCCCCCTTTTGGGCAATTTCACTACGGATACAGCTTTAGTAAACAAAATGTACACGCTCATTCAGGAATGGATGGCAAACCATGGCCTCTGCCTGAATGAAGAAAAAACAGAGATCCTCATTCTAGACTCACCCGACATCCTAAAAAAACTCGATTCCAACTACAGCTCCTTCAATATCGATGGCAATATAATCCCAGTCGCCAAAAGGTGAAAACGCTTGGTTTCTATTTGGACTCGACTTTGTCCCTAATGAAACAAGTGAACTCCCTGGCCTCATCCACAGCCTATACCAGTAAACTTATTAAAGCATGCAGACCCTTCCTCTCACCAGCTAGCTGCATTATCCTAGCCAATGCACTAATCCTCTCAAACTGGATTACTGCAATGCACTTTATGCAGGCACAAATAAATACATCATCAATAAACTTCAAACCCTACAAAACAAAGAGCTCAGAACGGCCCTGAACCTCCCAGCTAGAGAGCACATCTCGAATGTGCGGAGAAAATACAACTGGCTAAAAATTTGCAATAGGATCACCTTCAAAATTGTCACACTAACATTCAAATGCCTGAACAATGCAGCCCACCTATACCTTAGGGATAGAATAATAAGAAAAACCACTGCATGACCAACCAGAACAGCCAACTCTTTCTGCCTCCAAACCCCTAGATTCTGACAAAAAAAAAAAAAAAAAAAACAGGAGGTAATAGCTTCTCTGTACAAGCAGCCCAGTACTGGAACGCCCTGCCAGTTGAACTAAGAAGGGAACAGCCCTACAACATCTTCAGGCACAATACCCGCAACTGGCTTCGACGCAACGACCTCTGAAACCGGTGACCCTGAGCATTGTGATCTGATGACACACGTACCCCTCCACTCTTACATGTAAAATGTACATAATGTATTTACTGTATATAATTTGTTACCTTTCCACCCTTAAATGTAAAGAATGTACATAATGTAATTACTGTATACAATTTATGTTTCCAACAACCTGTAATATGCAACCTGTAACCAAGCATTCTTGTTACTCTGTGCGCCCAGCTATCCAAGGGTTTTCTGGTGCCCTATAAATAAACAAACAAACAAACAAACCTAGACTAGAGGGCCTGGAAGTCAGCGTCCAGAAGGCCACAGCAGATGGAGGGCCGATCACCAACATCTCAGTGTTCTCCCCCTTTAGTTTAAGCCAGTTGACAGACATCCATTCCCCCATGGCTTCAAGGCACCCCCGGAATCTGGTTACAGTATCCTGAACAGACAGATCTAAGCAGACCAAGATTTGGGTGTAGTCAGCATAGGAATAACAAATGAAGCCATGGAAGAAAATGAGTTTGTTAAAGGTTGTATGTAGGCATTAAACAAAATTGGGGAGACGGTCAAACCCTGAGGGATGTCACATGTGAGTGCAGTGGGGGGAGAACAGAAAGGTGGCAAAGAAAGAAATTAGGCCTCATTACAAGTATGGCGGTACGGTAGGTAAAAACGGTGCTGGTAAGCTACCGGCACCATTGCTACTGTACCGCCATACTACGAGTTCTGCGAGCGGGTGCCTGTCTGTCCGCCAGGTTGGACCAGGCGGGCAGACCGGCACCCGCTGGCAGTCCTTGATGGTAGCACCGGCACCATTATTAACGTTGCCGGTGGTTACCAGTCAAATGGTCGAAAACATTTGGTCGACAGACAATTTGGTCCCCCTTTTTTTTCTTTTTTCTTTTTTTTCCCCACACGAAAACCCACAAAACACATATATATATATATAAAAAAAAAAAATTCGACCATTTGGCATTCGACCAAATGGTGTCGACCAAATTGCAGTCGACCAGTTTGTTGTCGACCAATTGACTGGACACCGTTGCCGGTGCTACCGTCCTCCCCATTCCCATTGAGTCCAATGGGACTCAAATGGGAATGGGGACTAATATTTTCCGGCAACCAGGAATGGGCATTTACCGGGTCCACTGGGGCTGTAATGCCCCAGTAATTGCCCATTCCCGGGTGCCGGAAAGAAAATGACTCCAGCGGCAGCCATGCCGGTTTGGCTACCGCCAGAGTCATAATGAGGCCCATTGAGTCCTATCAACGATAAAATGAGAACACTAGGAATTAGCAGTGCTAGAGAGTCCCACCCTGATGAGGTGATCAAGTAGAACTGTGTGGTCAATGGTGTTGAACGTGGTGGAAAGATCAAGGAGCAACAAGTCTCCGACCCCGCCTTGATCATGCAAGAGTGCAAGATCGCTGATCATCGAGATCAACAGACTTCCCGTGCCCCTACCATGGCAAAGAATAACTTAGGAGGGGACCATCTATGGTTTCAAGAGGCTTCATTAAAAAACAAAGGAAAGAGATAGGATGATAGTTTAGCAGGAATAGCGGGAAGAGGGAAGGTTTTTTTCAAGAGAGGAAGCACCAGGGTGTTTTTAGGAGAAGTCTGGATAAGCCCAGACGAAAGAGAGGTGTTGGCTGCAGCAGTAATCAGGGGGAAAATATGAGGCAGGGTGTCTTTCATGATGGCCAGATGGATGAGGTCAACTGGCGACGTTGATTTCAGCTTGAGAACAGCCGACTGAATTTCGGCAGTGGTAAAGACAGGAAACACAGACCAGAATGAGGTAGGAAGAAAACTGAAAACTGCGGTATCAGGAGCCAGAGAGCAAATGCCAGAGGAATCAATACTTTTCCAGATTCTTTACAATCTTCTCCACTAAGTAAAATGAAGAGAAGAACATAGGGACTAAGAGGGCGGGATGGATTCAGAAGGAACTAAGGAAAGAGAACGGACATCTTTAAACAGCTCTTTGGGCTGGTTAATAGCATTCCCAATCCGATTAGAAAAATAGGTGCATTTAGCAGTAAAAATAGCTTTGTGATCGCTAGATAGAACAGAGCACAAAGAGGCTTTATCAGCCAGATTATATTTCCTACACCACCTGCGCTCCGCCTGTCTACATAGGAACCTTAGTATTTGAAAACCACAGGCATAGCACTACGAGGGAAATGCCATTCTACTTACTGCTCTAGGCCTGGAACAGCCAGGAACCCGATAGATTATATGGGCAGCAAAGCTGTAAAAAACTACAGACAACCTTTAGATAAAGGTGAGTTTTGAACCATGGCTCATTTGAGAGCAAAGCTCTGTATTGAGCTTCCTGGAAGTTCTTTCTGCAAGCTAAGAACATCAGGGAGAAGGTTGAAAAAGTTGTAGAAGGAAGGATTCCTCTTGGTCTGAGGCTGCACATTTTTGCAAATTGTTATGCATAATCCAGCATTGATTAAGTTCACAATCTAGGCTACAGTTACTTGCGGATCATTGTAGGTTTGGTAGATTTGGCTTAGAATATTACTGCAGAAATCGATTGCCGTTACTGCCATATCGTCCTATGGAATACCTATGGAATACCATGGGATCACGGATGGAGGCTTGGAGCTGTTAGTCCCCATTTTTAGAGTCCGCAGGTCTGGAAGCATTTTGTTTTTTCTTTTTAATTACTGCAAGGGTAATTCCACGACGGTGTGTTTGTATATCGATGAAGTGTTGGTTATTAATTTGTCCCACTTTACTGTCATTTATTCACACACTGCATATTCAAAATGAGGCCATTTGTCTTTTTAAAAGAGGACAGCATGGGTTTCTTAGGTCAAAGAGTGTTCAGGAGTCTCCTTGCCAGCTTACATTTCAGGTGTACTCTTGAGAATAAAGTCCTTTCCAGAAACTGAGGGCTGCTAATGTATATTATTTTTTTATTAATTTACTTTGTTCTGTGGAGTGTTGTCAGTTGGCTGCCCTTCCGTGGTGGTCTGCCTTGTAACAAGCCACATGACACTAATGCGAAACAATGTCAGACATAACACAAGCAGTAAAACAAAACTGGCATCATGCCCTAAAAAACGAAATGAAGGTGGGAATATGTTTTACTTGTCTGTCCTTGTCTATGTAAGCGCCTTGAGGCCTACGGAAGAATGGCGCTATACAAGAAACGATATAGATAGATAGATAGATAGATAGATAGAATGAACAGATTAAAAAAAACATAACATTTGCAAAACTCTAGTGAAACCAAAGTATGCAATTCCGATGCATAATCACAATTGAGAAGGAAGAATTACCAGGGTTTTCAGGGTTTGGTAAAGAGGCAATGAAGGAGGAAGTTGATGTGGGTGTTGGGGGACAAACACCAGAGGCGTTGCTAGGGGGTGGCTAAGGGGGCTATAGCCCCTGGTGTTTTGGTTGTAGCCCCGGATTGAATCTCGGGAGCTACAGCCAAAAGGCTAGCTAGCCCCCAGTCCCGACAGTTCGGACATCAGCATAGCCCTGGGTCTTTTCCAGACCTAGCAACTCCCCTGACAAACACCCACCTACAATCAAAAGTAATGTGTATATCAAAAGCACACTTTCAAGCAGGGGCATTGGTGGGGTGTGTGGGGGGGGGTTGACGGGGCTATAGCCCCGGGTCTTTTGGTTGTAGCCCGGATAGAAGCTCAGAGGTTACAACCAAAAAGGCTAGCTAGCCCCCAGTTACGACAGTCCCAAAATTAGCGTAGCCCCAGATCTTTTCTGGACCTAGAAGCACTCCTGCTTTCAAGTTAATATTTTTGGCAAACATACATTTGACAACAAAATACATTCATCCGAAAAATACCAACATTATTCGAACTGTCCCATCATCATGAACAGGGCTTGGTGTGTGATAAGATAACATAACATAAAACATCCGACCGAACCTAAGCAAGAAAAGCATTTAAAGCATGGAAGATCATAGGGAAGATAGTATGGGCAGTATGGCATTGACACAGAGCAAGCACGGCATAACAGCACTGCAAATGTAGTGTGTCCGATGGTACTAAGTGATTGATTGTGGAGATTTGGTCGAAGCCAAATACAGCGAGTTTTTTTCTTTCTTTTGAACTATTTGGCTGTCAGTATATGCGGGGGGAGACGCCCGCTCGCACCCAGCACCTTCATTAATACAATTACACATCACACACAGGTAGCTTTGGGAACAATCATTAAGAAAACTCAGTGATTTGACATTTGACCAAATTTCCTGAATTAAAACCTCGCGTTTTGTGGAGTTTCTGATTCCTTTGAAACCCTGAGACACCTGGTTACTGCGTTTCCCCCACTTTGAGGATGAACGTGTTACATGTTTCAAGGAAAAAAATTGCTGCTAACTCGGAAGTGTCTAGGAATTTGTTTTGGTGCAGGTGCCTGTGGGGCAAGAGTATTTCTTTGGTTTTAGCTTTGAATCTTTTTTTAACCGGTATTAATTTTGAATTGCATATGAAAAACCTGGAAAGTATATAATGATTAGATTTAGATATTAGATTTTGTGGAATTTTATTTAATTGTATGATCATTGGGGTTTTTTTTAACACTTTTTGACTTTTTTATGCATATGGATTCTTTTCCCTATTACTTTGTGGTTTTTATGTGTGAATTATGTATCTTTTCTTCTTTTTCTTGTCTACTTATGTTATGTAAGGTTTTTTGTAAACTGTATATGCAACAATACAAATTAAAAAAAAAAACTTACATTCCCATGTGCAATCATTTGAAGGAAGGTGTGGTTTTCATAATGTGACTTTTTTTGCAAATAAATCAAACAGACAAGGTATTAGTGCACCATATGGTTCTATGCTTGCACCCTATGGCTTTGAGAGGGACCTTGGAATGACTGTGATGCCCTTAAGCACCCTTCTCTAGAACGACTATCTTGTGACCAGAGAACACTTTCAGGGTGTGGAATCGAGTGGCATGCAATGCAATGTAACATGTTATGTTATTTTGCATTTGTATAGCGTTGATGGCATGATATGTTATGCTACAAACCTATTATAATGTACAAATGATATGTTACGTTCATAAGCTTTTTGTACTAGGCCCGCCTTATTGGCCATACAGCATTGAGTCTTGTCTGAATAGCGTATTGTGCCCTGACCGGGTTGAACCAATCTGTGGTCTTTGGTGTAAAAGAAATGGGGAAAATGAGTGAGAGGAGAAGCAGAAGTAGGATACAAATGAGACAAACAAATGGAAAAGCATGGGGGAGAGTGTATACTTATGGTATTTCCAGTGCATAAGAATTCATTGGTAGTAGATCAAAGAACTGTTTACTTGGAAGAAAGAGATTCAAACCTGCACAGGATGCCAAGAAATTTCAGTGCAGTTCTTAGAACAGTGATTTGGTGATATTCAAATTAGTCAGCGCTATCTTGTGTGATCTAATTGAAATATTTGTTATTCTACTTATAAGCTATATCTTAGGTATGGTGCAAAAAAACCACCCTAGGCCCCAGCCCTGAATTCATATACCGACACATCTTCGTGCAGGCATATTATGCCAGACACAACAGCATGCATGCCCTAGTCCCAATTCTCGGCTACTGGGAACAATTTCCTTAAAATGCACAAAAACTGGCATAATTTGTCAGGCAAGTCTTCATATGACAGGTGTAGCCTTCAAATGTAGAGAACACCCTTGCATATCCAGGTACTGCCATCACAGGCGAAGTTCAGCTTTAGATGCCAGAGTCCTGCCATCGTATTCCAGATCATGCCACAATGCCTGCCATAGTGTGACAGAATGCTATCAGCGAGGGTGTACTCTTCCGAGGATTTCTATATTTTTGTTATGAAAAGTGAAGGTGGTTCCTCTGTACGAAAGTGTCTGCTGCTAAACAGACATGCTTTTCACATATGTTATGCTTCTACAAATATAGTGTAGCTGTTACATAATAGCTCGTTGCAAGCTATGTGAGTTTGTAACATAATCGCTGCCATTCACTGGGTCTATAGATGTGTATTCTGCTGTGCGCTGTCTACAGACACACCATTAAGTGGTTGCGGATTGGCCACCCTTCAGACTTAAAAGTACTTGAAATGTTTGAAAAGTGCACATGTATAAACTGCATGGTAGTGTCACATGTAGTCATTGGGCCTCATTACGAGGTTGGCACTCCGATAATAACGGTACCGGTAAGGCAATACCGGCATCCATTACCGGGCCGTCGTATTAGGACCCTAGATGCCAGTACTACCGGCATCAACAGGGACCCACTGTGGCCGTGCACCACCATACCGGCGTGCACGCGAGCGTGCGGCGCCGTGCCAGTAACACCGGCATGCAGCAAGGAAGAGGACATTACAAGTCGCACGGGCATGCACATACCGACATCCGGATGCTGGTAAGAAGGGCCACCATGATGCCGGCATCACGGATCACCCGTAAACAGCAGACTGCTGTGTTACCTGTGTTACCAACTGCCACAGGTGCACACAATCAACACAGGTGGAAACAATGGAGCCTGGACCTGCACAAAAGGAGCACACCCACACACCACACCCCTTCCAAGACCAAAATGATTCCACTTGCAATTGCGATACTGGAGCTGGAGGACATGCCTGAACTGCTACTCCTTGAGCAGGCAGTACAGCAGGTATTAGAGGAGACGCAGGAGGAGAAGGAGGGTGAGACCACCTCAGCAAATCCCACCAGTGCAGGCAGTGGTTCCCCGCAGGCAGCCACCAATCCCTCACCTAAGGGCCAGTCCATTCAACTTAACCCCAGCACAGATCCACACCTTATACCGCCTGTACAGAGACACCATCACCACCATAGTGGATCTAATACATGAAGACTTGGTCAGCCTGATCAACATCCGCACCGCCATCTCCCCTCTGCTGAATGTGGTATCTGTGCTCCACTTCCTGGCCACAAGCACCTACCAGCACACAGTGGGGCAGCTGCATGGCATCTCACAACCATGTTTCTCCGGTGTGCTAAACCAAGTGCTGGATGCACTCCTAAATTACGCAGGGGCCCACATAGCCCTACCACGGACAGAACAGGAGGTTAATGACACCAAAATAGCATGTCATGCACTGGCAGGCATGCCCAATGTCATTGGTGCGCTCGACTGCACCCACGTGGAGTTGGTAGTCCGGCATGCCGTGGAGGTGGTTTAACGCAATCGGAAGCTATACCACTCCATCAATGTGCAGATGGTGTGTGACGCCAGCAAGATGATAACACATTGCTGTGCCAGATACCCAGGATCCACGCGTGATGCAATGGTGGAACTCCACGCTACCCCGCTATATGGAACGAGGTGCTGCACAACATGCCTGGATGCTGGGTGAGTCTGCTCTCTGGGCCATGGGAGTGCAACCTGCCGCCCACTGGGCCATGGGAATGTCCCCAATGGGGTGTCTGGACACAGTCCATGCTGGCAAACAACATGCCCATATTCATGCAAATATGATGCATGACACAGAAAATGGAGGCCGACATATTTGGCCCGCACACCAATGTGGAAAAGTCAGACTCACAATCAGCACACACCCCTGAATCTGTCCACTGCACATCACCTGCCTGTACCCACAGCAACTTAATGCACCATCATGCAGTCACAGAGCTGAATGCACATGACTGCATCGAAGCATGCATCCATGAGTGC
Organism: Ambystoma mexicanum; assembly: GCF_040938575.1. Lineage (NCBI taxonomy): Eukaryota > Metazoa > Chordata > Amphibia > Caudata > Ambystomatidae > Ambystoma > Ambystoma mexicanum. The sequence continues at coordinate 1,196,165,251 of NC_090921.1, read as the reverse complement.
GCAGTATGATATCCCCCTCAGGGAAATCCCCTGTCACTGCCCCTCCCCAACAGTAACACTGCATAACACAGTGGCAACATGTGCAGATGAATACAAATGGGAAAAATATGTGACAAGGGTGGTTGGTGATTCCAATGTCAAGGCCCCTAAGTCCTGTATGTCACCCAAGACCAGCACCATGGAGTGCCAAGTTGTGTTCAGGGCAGATAGTTGCGCAGATGTCAAGTGAATAGCTGCCATTTACGATATACTGCTTATGAGCAGGAACGATGTACAGGCTGAGCACAAATGGAACAGAAGGAATACCCTTACACATACCTTATTGTTCTCCCATGCAGGTGATGCTGGCTATCCCCTGAAGCCGTGGCTCCTCATCCCTGTCAGGAATCTGCAGAACAGTTACGAAGAGGACTACAATCGTGCCCATATATGCACTCGTGTGGTCATAGAGCAGACCTTTGGCCTGCTGAAGGCACGGTTTCACCGCCTCAGAAGATCGGATGGTACACTCTTTTATGGTCCTGAGAAGGTGGGCAAGATCATCATGGTATGTGCCATGCTGCACAACGTGTGCATCCGGTGGAACGTCCCTCTGCCACCTGACATGGATCAGCCACCACCAGGGGAAGACGAAGATGAGGAAGGAGAAGATGTTGCACAGAAGCCAGGCTGCAATGCAAATGAGGGGCATGCTCTGTGCCAATCATTGATAAACCACACTTTCTAAAGCACTATTATGCAGAGGTTGACATGGATGTGGGACCCTGGGCACTGTGACAGGGTGAATATGGGCACTGGGTTTGTGGATGAATTTGCACTGTACACTGTAATTCAATAAATTGACACACGCTGAATAAGCAATGTCCAGTCATGGGATTTTTCTAACACAACAGTTGTATTGTGCAGATTGAATTCACAACATGTATGTACCCTCCACCTCCCACACACCTACCCCCTTCCCCAATACCCCCACACACCCCCTCCCACAAACATCTCCACACCCCCTCCTCCCAACACCCCCACTCACCCCCTCCGCCTTCCCCCAACACCCCCACACATCCTGTCCCCCCTACCACCCAACACCTCTCCACATCAAGTGCACGACATGTGTCCAGATGCACTGCCAGTGAACACGTGCATGGTTCCCCTGCTACTGGCGGCCCCTCTTTGGAGGTGTGGGCTGCATATCACTGCACCTCATGCTGCGCAGGGACCTGCGCAGAGGACTGGTCTGCGTGGAGATGGCAGGCGTGGCAGACGACGAAGTAGATGGGTGTGGCGGGGATGCTGCTGGATGCCGTTGCTCCATGGTGTTTGCCATTCTCGATAGGATCTGGGCCATGGTGGCAAAGCCCTCATGGACCCGACTGGAAATCCTGTTAACTGCCCTTATGATGGCCATAGTGTTGTCCCTCATTGCACGGCATGTTGCCTCACCATCAGCAACATATTGCTTGACGAGTCCGTGCATCTCCTGTTGCCGGCCCTCCATCCTTGACAGACATCCCTCGAGGTCCCTTATTGCGGTGGAGGTGGATGGTTCATTTGCTGCTGTTGATGTGGCCAATGCAGGGCTGTCCTCTGATGTAGGCCACTCAGCATTTCTGCCCTTGCCTTCAGGCTTGTGCTAAGGGGTGCTCTGTGGGGTGACCTGTGGGGTGTTCTGCCGGCTGGGCATACGTAGAACTTACCCAGACAGGAAGCTCCCTTCATGGGTGGCCTCTTCATGGCCCTCGTCCTCATCCCCACAATGTGGTGCGCAGGCATCTGCCTCCCCAACAGAGCTATTGGCTGCCGACTTTGAGGCGTCAAGCTCGGTCTCCAGGGTTGTGGCCTCGTCCTGTGAGACGTGTGTCTCCTGGGGTGCAGGGGCAGGTGTTTGCTTGTCATGTGTTGGGGGTGGTGAAGCTGGTTGGGCACTGGTGTGTGCCTTGTGTGGCATTTGGATCAGCCTTGTGCCCCTGGATGTGGATGGCCTGGTGCCATCGTCCTGAACACTGGGCGCTTTGGCTGGTGTCCTGGCCTGTGCACCAGCATTATACCCATCGCAGTCTGCATCCGTGCCTGTGGGGGACAGGGAGAGGCAGGCATTCCGTGATGGGAGTACTTTCATCATGCTTGCATTGGGGTTTGTGAGTTTGTGCCATGTGGCTCGTTGCATGCTTGTTGTTGTAGCAGACAGGGTGCATGCAAGATTTGGGGGGGTGGTAACGGCATCCCTCAGCCGTTGACTTGTTGGGCATGGTGTCTGCTTTGTGGCCTACAGGTGTGATGTGGCTTACGTGCTGTGTGACATGTGCTGTTAATCTGTGTATCGGGTGTGTATTAGGCATAGGAGCGGCATGCAGCTTGCAATTTGATGTGACAGTGGTGGGGCCAGCATCTAGACAGGGATGTGTGAATGTGTGTATGATAAGCCATCTAGTAGCTCTCATCAGATTCACATTTGTATTACTACATTGTCATGTGGATGTCTTGTGTTGTGTGCAAAGGGTCACTCACTTTCATCAGCCGATGATGGGACTCCATTCTCCGCTCCGCCTAGTCCTTTGATGGCCTCCATATCAATAGTGGATCTTCACGTCTCTTCCCACCTTGTCAACTTTATGGGGGAGTGTGCCCTGCCACCTGTTTCCAGCCCCTGGCTTCGATTGGCCGACAGAATGTTCCGTACTCGCAGGCGCAGGTCGTCCCACTGCTTTTTGCAGTCCCTGACGGTGCGTGCGCCCTGACCTTTTGCGCTACCTCCTCCCATATTTTTTTCTTCCTTAGCTGTGCTGGACGCCTCAGGTCAGCACAGAATACGATGTCAGCCTGCTCCACTAGGGTATCGGCTAACATGTTTAGCTCCTGGTTGCTGAATCTTGGTTTGTGCAGGTGAACTGCGGCTTTCTTGATTGCCTTCGACATCTTCTTCAAGGTGTGTTTGGTATTTAGGCTGTACAGGTGCTGTCTGCAGGGGATTGCAATGGATTGTGTTTTTGAAGATGGCCGCCGGAGCATTTCCTGTTCCTGCGTGATGACGTTACTTTCTGTTCCGGTAATTACGGACCCGGTATTAACACTAATGTTATTAGCAGTACCGTTATTTAGAGGATGACGATGGAGGAGGAGTATCAGCTCATATCATGATGCCGTTATCAGGGGGTTTGTGAGTCCTTACCGGCATGCCGGTACATCCGTTACTGGCATGCCGGTACTCGTGTGCACAAGGACTCATAATCAGCCTCAGTTTGCGGCATCAAAGCTACCCGGACACGTTCATACAGACATTCCGGTAATGCCTGATTTTTAGCTCCAAACCCATTGTGTGTTCCCAGATACCTCGCGCATGAAACAAAGGGGAACGCGTATTCCTTTTATCCTTCTTTATAAACCATTGTGTTCTTTATTAATAGGGTGATTTGTATTGTCACCCGACACGTGTTTCACCCTCTCAGAGTCTTTATCAAGGTTGAGTCTGATGGGAGTCATGGTAGATACAATGGGAGTCATAGTGTTGCCACATGAATCTGAAAGGTGCTATGCAGGAAGATTCAGTTAAGACTGGCCATGTGCTATCCCCATCTCTACGCCACAGTCATTGATTTCATGTTAAAATGCCCTCCATGTTGCTAGAGACTACTTGTCTTGAGCCTGGCCTTGCAAGCACCAATTTGAATCATTAAGGTGACAAGGAGTAGCACACTTTAGCCACATATGCTGGAGAATCTCACAGCAGAAATATGTTGAATGCAGATGTCTGCTGCACGTGTCTGATCCCCTCAACCAACATTGGAGACATCCTCTTTCACAGTTTAGACCATGGATTCCAGACAAGGGACCGGAACCACAGAAATCCTAAAAACGTTTTGCGCACCCAATCCAAATCCATAGTTCCTAATCTTACATGTAAAGGATCAGGTGAGGAAGAACAATTCACAGATTGGGGACTAGACAAGCATAAAGGATGCACAGCAGGCATCAATTCTGCAGGTGTTTGAAGATGGATCAGGAGTATATTTGATGAAAACTGAAGTTTGGAAAGTAAGCAGGAGAGATGAGGCTGAAGAGAGAAGAAGGAGGAAGATCACATCGGCAGAGAGGAGGAGTGTTGGAACATCAGTTGAAGGAAAGAAGGTGCCTATTATAAAGAGAAGGATTGGCGGAACATGAAGAGGAGGTCGGTAAACTGAGTGAAAAGAAGGAGTGGAAGAACATCAAAAGAAGGAAGAAGGAGGCTGAAAAGAGTGCAGATGAGTAATGATAGATCATATAGAGGACAAAGGAGGGTGAAGGTAGTGAAATGTTGGGATGGACATCATGCAGTGGAGGAGGTTCAGAGACAGGTGGTAGGCAGCAATCCCAGGGGATAGAAGGTGATATTTAGTAAGGTCATATTAGCCATTGAGAAGACTACAGCTGAGGCAGAGAGTCAGGAGAGAGTGCTGAACCCCAAGACCACGAAGTGTGAGCCTATGAGGGGTGGATTAACACACATGGTCCTCCCCTTCTGTAATGGCTTAGCAGGCGAACAACAATGGGACGGAGGGTTGCCCAGAGCAATGCCAGAGATTACGATTCATTCTAAACCTTCCAGCTATCACCTCTTCGTTTTTGCTTTATCACACTGAGTGGGACGGGTATGCCCAGACGTGGTTCCCGTGCCTGCTGGGCCTGGAGACCCATGTTACTCCACACTGATGAGGCCCAACAAGCCTGAAACATGTCTGGGGATGCTTATGGTCTCGTGTAGAAGGCATTTGAACTAGCAGTTCTGGCTGGACTGCCCGTTCTGTGGTGAGACCAAGCCTAATTTGCAATGACAGAGGTTACAATTCATTCTAAACCTTCCAGTCATCACCTGCTTTGCTTTGAACACACATGGGGCATTGCATCTAGCTGCATGAGAAGCATATGGAGAAGAGAAGAGGCAGTGCTTCAAAGAGGTTATTTTATATACCTGTACATGAAGAGGAGAGTGAACATGGCCTTGTTGCCAGTAGTGCCAGAACCATGAGACAGGGCAAGGGGGGGGCTGTTGGCTTGAGAATCTGGCCCTTTGAGAAAGTCTGTCTCATTTTAAAACTCCTGCCTTATTTTCACTGGAGATGACTTCTATGTACCAGATGAGGTAGGTGGTCTTCTCACTTGAATCCCGTTACAAAAGACTCATCCAAGAAAGCAGAAGGATTACTGAAGATCTATGTCATGCTAGAGGCTGTGCATGAAACATGCAAGGTCCATGAGGACCTTTAGGGAATTTCTGAGTGAAAAATGTGTACGATGTTCATCTATGTAGCCCATCTTTACTATTGTTTTAAGACCTTTTGGGCAATTCTAGTAAAATACTTAGTACAATCTCTTTAATTGTAAGTTTGTCTTTTGTTTTGTGACAGTGAGCAGATGATAGGAGCATAAACAGAAAGTTCTTCCCTGTGATCTCAACTGTAAATAGCTGGCCCAGCTACACCAAGCACATATGCCTGTATTGAGCATTTGTCAAATCACCCAGATGTAGAAGATATGCCTTCCTGCGCAGGGCTGTGCTATATCCATGTCAACCAACCGGCTGTACAAGTGGGTTGGGGCGGGCGGGCTGGGTGGGTTAAATGAGCCACTTACAAAGGTGACTCTTGGATCTATAGGTGATACGTTTGAGGGCAATAAAGAGAAGTTGGATGGCAAGACCCAGGGACCAAACATCCTCCCATGTTGGAAACTATGTTTTGCATCACTTTCCTTTTACTTAACATGACTTGTAGACGTGGACCACTGGGTATGATAACAGCATAGGGAGAGCACTTGGTTCGGTGACTCTGAGTCACTACAAGCAAAGAAACTTGAAAATACACTCTTCTCCAACAGTATTTCAATACAGAAAGAGTGAGAAGCCCTTATTCTTTTGAATTCTTTTGCATTGTTTTTGGAGCTGTTAACAGTTTAAAGTCCCCTTGCATATGAATGATGATATAGTTGTTCCAGGAGTGATGCAAAGACCCTTACCACAAGCTACCTTCCACGACCAGAGACATTACCAGTTAGAAGTAATGAATATGCATGTGCTTTGAAGAAGCTGGACCCAAGGGCCCCCATTGCAACTGCTCTGGAAAGCCTTGTGCAAGTGCCCTGGGAACGTTTCTGTGGCTTAAGGAGAGCAAAGGATACCCCTGATTCTTCAGGGAAAGCTGTTCTAGAGCACACAGTGTTTTCAAAGACCAAATGCATTTCCCCCTTCCCCTGAAATTTTGATATTGCTCAGAATATGAATTTGACATCATCAAAGCATGTATTATAATATGTTTTTTATTGTTACAGTTACCCTTGGGTACAACTGTTTATATTGTTTTGTATTTTATTCATTATTCTCTTATGATGTTTTTTAACCTTCGAAAAAAAGATAAGAACTTGACATCCTCAAACAATTTGAGACTGTTTGAGACAGAACGTGAACTCTAGATTTAACTGCCTGACGCATCATGCCACTGGCTGCACTCTGGGCCAAAGGCACCTGCCACATCAATATGCCCTGAGTGGATATTCCACTTCTGCTCCAAGGGAAAGTACCAATGATCCTGCTGAGCCCGATTGAAGCGGTCCATGTTGTATCTGTATTGTTGTATGCCTCTGTAAAGAGCTCCTTTGCTTCTCAAAGCTAGGTCTGTGTTCAATAAATATAATAATAATAATAATAATAATAATAATAATAATAATAATAATAATTGAGAGACCAAGATAGTGAATTAATCGATATGTCTCATAGCATAGCATTACTAAGTGACATGTGTTAGGACAGTTTTTCAGCAGTCCAACTAAGCGCTTAATAAAACCATTCAACTGAGACAGTACAAGGCTTCACTCTTAGTATAATGCTGTACCATCTGAGAATATGGTGGCATAGAACGTGCAGTCAGGCTTATCTTAGGAGGGAGAAGGGGCGGTAGGAAAGTACAAAGAACTTGTTGTATACCAAGGGTTCAACAGAAACACTGACAACCAGAAGTATTATTAAATAAATAAATGTTTATCATAAATACAGTTAGGCTAAGTTAGGTCTTGGGGTAAGTACTTTGTAATAAAAGTCATAAACACATTATAAAAAACAACACAATGCTTTAAGGTACACAGACCCAAGCATACACCTTGTTCAGAAAGCAAACAGTATTTCTAGACAAGTCAGATCGTATCAAACACATTTATTATAGGACACACCTATTCATGCGGAGTAAAACCCACAGTTACTTTTAGATTACTTTACAGTAAGTCAAGGGTATTGGACCCTGTCAGTCGTACCATAACACTCAGTTATAGAAATCACATAGTAACCCAACCTGCAAGTATACTTTTCTGAATAGTGTACCACAAATTCATGGAACAGTATCAACCCATACTACATTCAGGATAATACAGTTATGCTATATGAGGAAGATATTTTGGTGTAATATACAATTACAGTTGCTTTTCAGCTCAGTGGAACACAGACTAAGGTAAGCAAGAACTTTTAGCACTAATTTAAAATTGCACTGGGAAGACCAAGGTCAGCTACACCTATAGAACACATTTTAAGAATGGCACACAGCTAATATAATGTTGCTCTTTAGGTCAGTGGAACACATACTAAGGTAAGCAATAACGTTCTGACTTAGTTTAGGATGGCACAAGGCAGACCAAGGATAGTAAAATCCACAGTAACATATTAAGAATTGCACACAGCTGTTCAAGATGAGTAAAACCCATATACTTTTCAAAGGAGCTATCAGCACTTAAAGGTAGGTATAAACCTAAGACTGTTTTAGAATCTGTATAAAGCAGACCAGGGACAGTAAAACCCAATGTTACGCTTCATGAATGAGCCAATGTTATTCAGCGTACGTAAAACCCAAGGCACACTTAGTTTAGACAGGCTGTACAGCAGGTGCGGGGAAGCAAGACCCAGTTGGTGAATTTACACACTAATATTCTGAAAGAAATAGTTAAGTGAAACCAACTGCATTACTTTTGGGAAGTCGCACAACCAATTCACAGGTGAGTAAAACAACCTTACATACATTTTTCAGAATGGCACTATGCACATTCACTGTAAATAAGAACTTTTGGAACTGCTCACTCTCAGAGTTAGTTACCAACCAACTCTTTCACAAGTAAGTACACTTTTAAACATGTGTTCTCTTTTTGAGGCAAAAGGCCCAATCCTTAGACAGTCTATCCCTTATTCTTGAAGCATGAGTGTTGTTAGTGCCAGAAGGGGTGTCACTGTGTCTCTAGTGTCCAACAGACAGTTCAGGAAGGTACAGAAGTAGCAAAAGTCAGAGTTCCCCAGGAAGACTGTTCAAACAAGTACATATTACACTTTAGAGAGGTTGAAAGGGTCCAGGGACTTCTGATTAGACACCCTAGGAGGATTCCAGCAGTGGGCCTGGGTAAACTGGATGAGAGAACTCCCAACCAAAAGAAACACCCCAAAGCTTTACAGAAATCACAAAGGCTTACGGTAGGTAAATACCCCAACCAACACAGTATCTCAGCACAATAGAAGAGTTGCAGCAGGGGAGACTTCAGGATATGCAGCCAAAAATCTGGTTGATGGATTCCTTTGCTATGAAGATGGAAGACATTACTTTGGAAGGGATTTTACATCAGGGACCAATAGGGAATGTTCCAGGCAAGAGTTTCTTCGTGGCTGGATGCGGCTCTGTGTTTCAGCACTCTTTACAGGAGCCAGAAGGAGACTGAATATCGCCAATTGGATTTGCATTGCTAATCTGGTCCAGCACTCTGGTGAGGGGACTTCAAGGGCTGGAATCATGTCTCGGAATTCAGAAGATCATGCACCCCACAGTGGTTTGAGGTCCCAGGATATTGTTGTATTACAGCCCCTGCAGATACAATGAACTTCAAAGAGGATGACTCCTTCCTTTTGACTGGTGAGAACAACCAGTCCCAAGACACACTTTCATTTAAGCCATCTCCCGAGGTCCAGTGAGTTTCCAGAGTTGCAAAATCCCTATACCAAGAGACCTGCTGCCCATTTCGAGTGCATTGTCATGAAAAGGCTAGATTCATCCAAGTTTTTCTGAGCCTGCAAGGACACTCCAGAGACACAATACAACTCACCCAGACCCCCTCATCAGAGTTTCAGACTGCAGGAACCAAAGAAGATTGACGCAGGCGAATCGTGTCCTTTGATGGTGCTGAAGAAATGGCACCAAAAACCTCAGAGTGAACAGAAAAATTGCTGAAATCTGTGCCAGAGGCCCTCCCCTGAGATTGCTGTGGAAATATCCCATCCATTGTCCTGCCTTTTTCCACATCAGAACAAGGAATACAGAGGTTAGGTCCACAGGTGTAACATCGCAGAGCATCCAGCACGAACACTTGCTTCAAAACTAAGGTACAGTGGGGAAAAAGGAATTGCTTACCTTACCCCAGAGAGTCACTCCAGCGCGTTGGAGTACACAGAGAGGTGTCCAGGGTAACCCCTCTTACCTCCGACCCAAGCTGCTGCTTGTGTCCCTTTAGCAAGTCCTTTTGTAGGGTCTCCAACGTTGGTTAAGTCTTCTTGTATCTTCTTTCCTAGACACTAGAAAGTATCCACAGGAAGTTTTGACTTCTGCTGCTTTTGAAGTCATTACGCTTCTCAGAGCTGCCTTTTAGCTAGGGTTGCGTTTTGGACTTTAAAAGACGTGCTGTGTATAGAAACTGCCTCCTTCCTAAAAATCACTGTCTTATATGTGTATGCTAACATAATACAATTACTGTATTACTTTCTGAGTGCTCATTATTCTTGTATATGCAGTAAACCTCTCTAGATGAATTATAACAATTGTACGCGTTCAGCAACTACCAACTAAGAAGTGACCATTTAAAAGTATTGAAAAGTATACCTATGTGTGTTGGTTTATTGTGCAAAGTATTTCATATTGACTCTTTGGTAAATATAATCCATATTTTAATATACATTTATGTGTAAATATTTCTTTGATGTGCATTATTGACTGTGTTCAGTGTACTTACCTACAGCTCACATCTTCCTCTTAAGATAAGCTAGAATGCTCTGCCACATTACCAAGGTACTGAGCTAATACAGACTGATACTAAGAGTTGGGGATCTACAAACCACTGGGATGGTTTACTAAAGTCTTACCTCCAAGCGGGGCAATAATCGTATAGTCAATGATCAATTTTGGAGCACTTTATTTAGTGCGGAAGCAGTGGTCCTAAAAGCGACTGAATTTCACGTTTGGAAAATAGTATTGAAAATGATTGCATACAAATGTGTTTCATTAATTTTTCACATAGATGGAAAGGATGTTTTACTGTTGTACGGGAAACCTTTTTTTATGATATAAGGATAGCCAGTCAAATGCTTTCATAATATATGCAGAATGACTCTTTTAATTATTGATCAATAGATATATGAAATTTGTATAATGAAATAATGGTATGAGGTTGTAATATTTTCTTTAACATGACGGCTTCTTTATATATGTATTACAATGTGCTTAAAATTTGTTTAATAACTAAATGCACAGTAAAAATAAAAAGTGGGACATTAGGAAAACTCCTCTAGCGCCATGACCTGATAGCCTTTACCTTGGGCCCTGGAGACCAGTTACAACTTGTCATTACTTTCCCAAAGATGCAGTCAAGTAACACATTTTATTGTTTATCACAGGTTTTTCATTGTTGCCTGCATTTTTCCCCCCTCGATTATAATACCCAGAGTATATAGTCTATGTATGACTCGCCTGCATTATCTTTGAACTTGCCTTACAGGAGGTGACTTTTAAAATAAATGTATATTAACAGCCTGTGTTTAAGTAAAGTGCATGCTTTGCAGAAATTGGAAGGTACATTTATTGTATTTAGTACTTGGTATACCATTGTGTGGATGCTTCAGCTGAGGACTCAATACTTTGAAGTGAATAGCCTACCCACTGCACACATTACCAAAATAGCTGCAATGGTACACGCATTACTTTTGACCTGTTTTATCTTTATGACTGAGACTCCACTGAGCTGAGTTGTGGTACAGATTTGGGCATGGTCTTGACTCTGCCTTCTAGTTCCTCTGGCCATTAATGTGTTTAATCAAACTGATGGCAGGCAGCGAGGGGGATTCAGTTCTGAAAAGCATCTACAGCTTAGTTGGCAAAAATAAAAGAATCATGCAATGTTAAGATTAATAGTCCAGGCATTTTTCACAATTGATAATGGAATACTCTGAAGTGCCTAAAGGTTAAAAGTAATCACACTTAGGAATGTTTGCCAGAAGTGGAGAATACCACATGGCCAAAGTATTAATACATCTGAAATGCTAAATAGCCCTCGTGCTTTTGAGGACGAAAGGATGTGGAGATCTCAGGGAAGGTGGTGAGCCTGAGCCCCAAGAAGATATACCCATAGAGAAGAGACCAGAAGAAGACTTTAATAGTGATGATGACCGCCATTCCCGCAACTTTGTTCTGTAGATTAGTTTCAGTGGCTTTGCCTATGGCCCGAGTGTCATCCAGCTCATAGATTAGTCTCACTGCAGTTGAGGTAGCCACAAACATACAGGAATAAAGCTTGGAAGGGTTTGTTCTTCCTTGTCTCTCTTCTGGTCAGTATCAGGTTTAGTATAACCACATATAATGACCAAATGTAAGGCACAGCCTCATAGGTCAAGGTACTGCCATCTTATCCCAAATTAAGCATCATAGCTCCATGTGGGCATCATAAGCCAGAACTACACCAGTTCCTCCATACTTCTTCCCCCACTAAGTTCCATGATATTCAGGGTTCTTGAACTTGCCCATTGGTGAAGATGAGATCTGAGGAAAGGACCTGCGGTTTGGTTGGTTGATGCTATGTAGGGAGGGAGAGAGAATAGTTGCTCCTTGACTGCAGTATAGACTCTATATGCAGCCCACTGTGGAATTCTGCAGAAAATACTGTGCCAGCTTCTCCAAAAGCAGCACAAATGAAAGAAGCACACAGGAAACTCTCATTGTATTTGTGCTGCTTTCAAAAATGCTGAGATCACGTCATTTTCAATGGTGTTTGGAACACTTCAGGATGGGCTGGACAATAGCGCAAAGATGCGCTGTTCAGTCCCCTTGCACACACTAATGCCTGGCACATGGTTGCTGCGAGCGCATTTCACCAAGGTGTGCCTATGTAGGGGCCATTCAGATGCCCTTGATGAATTGGGTTGCCCCTTTTTTTGGTGCAAGTGTGGAGACATTCTAGCGCATCTCTTAACCTGTGCCAAAGATCTTTTGAGCATCTAATCCACTGTGTCCACGTGGGGTTCGTAGGTTTGGATCCACTCTTCCCAGCAGCCAATAGCAGGCAGTTGGAGGGCTATAAGGATCTTATAATGAGGTGTGTGTTTCAATCCATGCACCCTGAGCAGCTCTTTTTGGATACTGTGAGACGAGAGACATGCTTGCTTTCTATTCCTGCCACTCTGATATCTCAAACAGGATAGGGCCAGCACATTCAGTGCCCGTGGTAATAGTGTGTAATCAAGGAAGGCTATCAGGTGATACCCCTATGACACCACCAGGTAACAACCATAATTGTAACCTCTTTAGTACGGTTTTATAAATACTGCAATATATTTGATCGACTATGATGTTGAGCATGGTTTTTCTAAGTCACTTGTAATGTACGGACACACGATGAACACCAGCAGAAGGGTAGGTTTAATATATTTATTGTATTGAAGAAAACAATTCAGAGAAATAGCCCTGTTAGCTCTGGCTCCAGCTCAACCATCGCCCTGCTCCTGCCTGCCACGTCTGATCCTTCCAAGGCAGGATGTCTCCAGCAGTAAGCACGGGATGCGGTAGCCAGCTCTACACATCCTTTTCTCTTCACAAAGTTCCAAAAGACTCTCTTGTGGACCCAGACTTCATTGTATATAATCTCTGAGGTAACCCGGTCTGCAGCATCTCCTTCTACTTCTGGAGCTGGATGGCTCTCCATCTGTAGTGTGCGGCAAGGAAGAATTACCAACTGCAACGCAACAACCCTGACGCAAAGCATTCCCCACAGCATTAGAGTAGCCACTTCTCTCAATCATCACTCTCTCCAAGTTCCATACCCTGTTGCCTTCAGTCCTAAAATCAAACTTGAAAACATCATTCACTCTGACTGGATTTGACCACTCACACCCACCGTCCCAGAGGGCTAGGGGAAGTTTGATCCTAACCATGTCCCCTATGTTCGGGGGCACCATCAGTCTGACTCCGCTCCGATCATTGACTTCCTTGTTTCTTAACTGACTCTTTGTAATATTTTCTCACGCACTTGCCAACTTCCCTTCTGCCAAAACAGGGTGACCCATCCAAGGGGAAACAGCTTTGTGTTTGCCTTTCTCACTGTCACGCCTGGGAGTCTATCCACAACTCCTCCATAACCACGGAAGCCGAATGGAACATGAGCCTCCCATCTTGCTTGGCACTAATATATGGGAATGAATAACAGGTGGCAACGAGGCAGCTAATGGGGGGGAAGATGGTAAGGTAGAGATTGTGGATAGGTAGGGGGAAATAGAAACACCAGAAAGAGGGTTACAGTAACACAATTGGATGTGTAGGGGGATCACGGGTAAGTCACACCTGCTTATCTCACACCAGTGTATCTCAAACAATCTGTGTACCCAAGTTGTCTCACCTGAACTTCCTGATAGGAAGCACCCCTGCCCTGCCTGAAATGGAACCTGAAACCCCTGACACTAGCCTGCTTCCTGTTACGCACCTGTGTTGAGTGCCATATGCCCTGCAATCTCCCCTTTATCACACTGACACTATTTTGCCATGGGTGACCATCCAGCCATTCTGTCCACCGGAAATTAGAATGAAAACATTACAAAAACATGATGATTGAAAGAAAAACATGAAACACAACACGACACTGCGAGTGCCATAAAACATGTAACAGAAAATGGAATGATTGGCAAACAGGTGGGATGAACATAACTCGACAAATGACGCCTAATAATTACTGCTGTAAAAATTTAAGATTAGCGTGGATCGTCTGCTCTCTATTAATTCACAGAATGCGCGAATAGCGGTATACTCAGAAATGCTTTTTACATGCTTCAACAAAATATGAAGTAACAAGCATGTACCCTGATAAATGCTTGCACAGCTCTGGTTCACTTAACTGAGGCCCAGGGAGCCCTGCAGCAAATCCCCGGATGAGCTGTAGCTGGTGAAAGGTGTCAGTCACTGCATGTGCTCTGGTGCAAACTCTTCCTGCAGTGGAGTATGACGGATGTTACTCATGCTGGTATCCACTTGCTCATAATTCTTTACACATCGTCGTAGTCCAATCGTCACTGTGCTCTGTACCTTGTCCATGCCATGTAGAAACAGCAATAATCAGCAAGCGGCACATGCTAAAGCAGAGTTGAAATAGACTCAGTGGCATGCACGCAATGCACTTTGCCACTCGGACTCATGGAAGATGTAGTCCCAAGCCAGTCCGTGGCCCCAAAGAACCACATCTCCATGGCTTATTGGCCCAGCTTTGGTGGCTATGGCCACAAGGCCCCCACGAATCCCCACAAATCCTCACACTCCACCTGCTGCGCTCATAGGGCATCACTCCTTTAATTCTGTGTGGGGTGGACCTGTGAGTTATTGCAGCCTCCCTACAGCAATCTTCCAATCATGCCTATCTTGTAGCTTCTTTCAACATTCTGTTAAAGCACTCTACCAGCCCGTTCATCAGTAGGTGATAGATGGCGCTGGTCTTGTGTTTTGGAAAGCATGCAGCAAAAATCATTCTACTCCTTCAATCTGAATTGGGAACCATTATCAGTGACGATGACCCTGGGGTAACCTTCCCTACCACATAATTCCTCCAGGAATTCAATCACCCTCCTCACAGAAACACTGGTCATAAAAAATACTTTTACCCACCTAGTGAGGAGATCTATCACCACCCGACAGAAAAATAGTACCCAAACACACCAAATTGGTCCAATCACACTCATTTCAATCTTGTCCCATGGTTGCAGTGGAACATCAGTCACAGTCATTGGACCCTTCATTCCCACACACACCTTATCACTTTTATGACAAAGGATACAATCTCTTATGGCTCTCTCGATCTGGATGTCCAGGCCAGGCACCAGTAGTCATTTCAAATACTCAGTTTGGTTTTCACAATGCTTGGAGGTCCCTCATGTTTGAGTTCCACCAGGCATTTCCTGACACCCTCCGGTGGCATGATTTTATCACCTCTCTTCAGCATTCTATTTTGGATACATAGTTCATCCTTCACATCCTGCTGAGCCTTCCTTCCGACACTAAATTCACTATTTGGCTTAATTTTTCATCATCTTTTATTGCTCTTTCCCATTCCACTCAGGGAATCGAAATGTCAACGATCTCCAGCACCACATCTTGGTTCTCCTCCTTGTCCTCTCTCTCTTCAGTAGATGATATCCTTAACAAACAGTAGTCAGCATAATTCTCCACGCCTGGTATGTACTTCATGATACAGTCATATTCCTGCAGACAAGAGACCCATCTCCTAATCCTGCTGAAACCTTGTCCAATCATTTTTATGCTATTGTTATTATGCTATTATGTCAACCAACATCTTATGATCCATGTAGAACTCAAATCTGGAGGCAAGGCTATCAAGTATTCCGTACCACCTTCAATTTAGGTTATCACTGCCCCCAGACCCACATTATTAGCATCGGTTGTGATGATAGTGACCCTTCATCTTTTGTAGTTTTGCAATGCTGGTGCTCTTGCTTTGGCATTCTTCATAAGAACAAACTCCTCCATGCAAGTATCATGCACCGTTGCTGTTAAGTAACTCCCTCATGTTTGCAGTATGTGTAGTAACGTTATTAACAAACTTCAAATAATATTTGGCCATTCTCAAAAATGTCGATAACTGTTCTCGGCTCAGTGCCGGCATCCCCTTAATTGCATCTGACAAATTCTTCTTCAGACGGATACCTGCTCTTGGAATGACATGCCCAAGTACTCAATTTCATGTCTATTAATTTTGCGTTTCTCTCTGCTTAGTGTCATTGATGCCTTGTGCGGCTTTCAAAACACACTCTCAAGCCTCCTGTTTGGTTACTCCGAATTGTCAGCATAAACCAGGATGTCATCCTGAAAGAAAAGGACTCCCGGATCCCCATCAGAGATTCAATACATAATCATCTGGAAGACAGAGGCGGCAGAGTTGAGGCCAAAATAATGCGTTCATATTGAAATAGCCCCTCTGGCACTTAAAGGCAATTAAGTGTCTCAAACTTTCATGTAGTTTCACTTGATGATGGGCCAAGTTGAGTTCTAACATGGAGAAAAAAACTCACCGGCCGCATGGTCGAGAGGATGGGCCTCATTACGACCCTGGCGCTAAGCGAAAAACGATGGCGGTAAATGCTTACCGCCATCGTTTTCCGCCAGGTACGATCATGACCCGTGACCGTTAACTACGATGCCAATAGCGGCATCGTAGTTAACGCTGCCGCAAACAGCACTAAGGGTGCGCGCACGCGACCGCCCACACCGTACTTAGCGCCATGGCGGAAAGGCACGCAAATGCCGACCCAAGCGGACATGCACCTAACGCCATCAATGAGGCCGCTAAGTACCTTACCGCCATGGTGCAAATAACGCCATCGCGAACCAACCGTAAAGGGCCAATTCAAGTGAATGCAGCTGCCACAGGTGCACAGAAACAGCACAGGTGAAGGCAATACAGACTCAGGGGAGTATAAAAAGAGCACACCCCACCCCTACCCACACCCAGTCACACTCCACAATGATGCCAATACGACTAGCAATGTTGGGGCTGGAGGACCTGATAGCAATGCATGTGCTACTACAACAGCAACAGCAACAACAACAACAACAGGCAGCACAGAGGAGACGCAGGAGGAGAAGGAGGGCAAGGCAGGCCCAGCAAGCCCCACCAGCACAGCCAGTGCCACCACGCAGGCAGCCCCCAATCCCACGCATCAGAGCCAATCCAAACAACCTCACTGCTGAGCAGATCCACACCCTGTACCGTTTGGACAGGGACACCATCACCGCCATCGTAGACATGACACACAACGACATCGTCAGCATGATAGAAAGTCCAACCGCCATCCCCCCCCTACTGAAGGTAGTGGCTGTACTCCACTTCCTGGCCACAGGCACCTACCAGCACACAGTGGGGCACCTGCATGGCATTTCACAACCATTATTCTCACGAACACTCATCCAAGTGCTCGATGCCCTCCTCAAGCACACAGACGACCACATCTCATTACCACGGACTGCCCAGGAGATTGCAAACACCAAAGTGGGTTTCCATGCACTAGCCAGCATACCCGGTTGCATTGGTGCCATCGACTGCACCCATGTGGAATTGGTGGTTCCACGTGCCATGGAGGTACCGTACCGCAACCGGAAACAGTTCCACTCTGTCAACGTGCAAATGGTCTGTGACTCCAACAAGATCATCACACATTGTTGTGCCCGATTCCCCGGATCAACCCATGATTCCATGGTCCTGAGGAACTCCACAATACCACGCTACATGGAGCGACATGCAGGCCCAAGATCCTGGCTACTCGGTGAGTGCGATGTCATGGAAGTGGGCATGGGAATGACGTACCAGTGCATACTCCACCTGGCTGAAAGGGGGGGGGGGATGATGCATACTCCACCTGGCTGAAAGGGGGGGGGGGGGATGATGCATACTCCACCTGGCTGTGAGTAACACAGAGAACGGATACAGAGGAAGGCCACTCACAATGCACAAAACCCCTCTGCATACATAGGGTGATGGCATGCAAAACAGGCCATGGCAGCAATGAGCATATACTGGTTGCATAGTGTGAATCAATTAGTGCATGTAGAAGTGAGCCAAGGTAACAGTTCCATGCAAGCCATGGTGGGACATCATGTTCCTGATCAGACAACATGACTGACACATACATTCTCGCCTACATACAGGTGATGCAGCCTACCCCCTGAAGAGGTGGCTCCTCACGCCAGTCCGGAACCCGCAGAACCAGCACGAGGAGGACTACAACCGTGCACATACACGTACTCGTGTGGTCATAGAGCAGACATTCGGCCTCCTGAAGGCACGATTCCGAAGCCTCAGCAGGTCTGGTGGGGCACTCCTGTATGGCCATGAGAAGGTGGCAAAGATCGTCATGGCATGTGTCATGCTGCACAATATGTGCGTCAGACGGAATGTGCCCCTGCCCCCTGACGCAGAACTGCAACCACCTGACGATGAGGATGAGGATGAGGAGGGTGCAGAAGGGGCGCCACCACATGGAGGAGGCGATGCACAGGAGGGGCGTGCCATGCGCCAAAGTATCATCAACCACTGCTTCTAGCACACACGGCTGGTGTTCATCGCATGGAGACTGCACTTGGGGCACTGTGTGACTCTGGGGCATGCACACTGAGGACTGGACACCAATAAAGCACACATACGCAATGAAAATGTCCACACATTTCCTTTTTTGAAACGAAAAAGTGTATTTGAACTATGAATTGTCGTGTCACACCCCCTCCCACCTCCCACCTCCCCCCTGCACACCCCAACACACCCCCTCCCACCTCCCACCTCCCCCCTGCACACACACCCCCCCAAACTCCCCCCTTAACTCCCCAACACACCACCCCGCCACCCCCCTGCACACCCCAACACACCCACTCCCCCCTCCACCCTCCCCCCCCCCCTGGAATCCCAACAAAGGTGTGAGTTGGTCTGTGCAGCAGTGTCAGTAGTAGGATTCCTACACTGTCCGGCCACTATTGGCAGCCCCCTCCACTGGCCCCCGGGGCACCCCTGCCTGTGCTGCGGAGGTTCCTCCCCGATCGGCGGATGGGGCTGCTCGGTGTCGAGCTGGCAACCGAGGAGGATCCTGCCTGCTCATTTGGACGCATGGCCCGTATTGTCTGCACAAGGTCAGTGATGGCGTGCCGCACAGCAGCTAGTTCCGCGCAGATGTCCTTTGTGGACGACTCTATAGCTGCCTTCACAGTCTCAGCACATTTCTCCATTGCTGCACTTGACCCCCCACATTCTGCAACATGTTCTTCGAGCAGCGAGGAAAGTTGCTGCTGCCGGGTGGCAATCGCCTCCAGAGAATGGTTGGAATTCTGGCCCATGGCTAATGGCAGTGGTATTCCCATTGGGCTGATCTGCCCCTGCAGCGGGGATGGAGTGGCTGGCCAATCGTCATCCTCTGGCTGACCCTGTGTGGCATCCGCATGCGGGCTGCTTAGGGACAGGTAGGGGGAATGAGGGTGGCCTGTGGGGCTTCTGACATCACTCTCCTCAAAGATCCCTGCTTCGCTATCGGAGGAGGCAGCAATGGCAGCAGTCTCCCCAATTGTGCTGCTTGCAGCAGAGGCTGTGGCTTCTGTGGGCATGATTGGTGTGATGTCTGCTGCTGCTGCTGCTGCTGTACTGCCTGCTGGGGTGGCTGTCTGTGCCCTGTCCTGTTTCCCTTGCAGGGATTTTGCCTGCTGTGGTGTTTTCCTCGGGACGACAGAGGTGGAGGGTTGTGGCGTTGGCACAGTTGGCCTGGCCCTCTTGGTGGGTGTGGAGGCTGTGGTGTCCTCTTCCTCAAGGTCGGAATTTGAGCCTGTGGTGGGACAGAGGAGGGAGAGTGTTATTGATGGGTCTGCGGACATTGGCCGGGCATTGTGGCGACTGGCATCTCATCAGTTAGTACATGTGGCACATTTCATGCAGGGGAAAAAAGTTGTCTCCCTTTTGTGTGGAAGTAGCATGGAGGTATGTGGGTGCCTGCAGTTAGGGTGTGCGTGCTGCATGTGTACAGGGTGCAGATCGGATGTATCTGTGGGCAGTCTCCTGCTGATGTGTTGCATTCACACTATGGGCCAACATTGTACTTCACATGAATGGACTTAGGTGAGATTTGCATGCCTTGATTTGAGCCACCTACCTGCATCGCCCGATGTCGGGGCTCCTCTCTCCATTCCTCCTACTCCTTCAATGCTCTGCATTCCGATTGTGGAGGCACAGATTTCCTCCCATGGCTGCAATTTTATAGGGGACTCCGATCCTCCCCCAGTTGCCATTGCCAGGTTCATGTTGGCTGATAGTATGCTCCTGACTCTGAGCCGGAGATCGTCCCACCGCTTGCGGCACTGTTTGACATTGCGGGGTGTTGTTCCCACGGCACTGACCCGCTGAGCTACCAGTGCCCATATGGCCTTCTTCTTGGATATGGCCGGTCTTGTCAGTTGGTTGGAGAATACCACTGCAGCGTTCTCCTGGAGGGTCTCCGCTAGAATGGTAAGCTCCTCTCTGGAGAAGCGGTCTTGCCGCTGGCGGTCACAGGCTTTTTTCAAAACTTTAGGCATCTTCCTGCAGGTAGAAGGTTGAAGACGGTATTGGCGGGGTCTCAGGCTCGGATGTCCAGTGGTTTCGGAGGATGGCAATGGATTGTGTTTTTAAAGATGGCCGCCGTGCTCTTTCCCGTTCCGCCGCGGTGACGCTACTTCCGGTTCCGCTTATCTACGGTCACCGCTAATTGCGGTGACCGCTAACTACGGTCACCGCTATGTACGGCGGTGGCGGTGGTGCACCTTGCGCCGCATACGATGCCGGTAGGTGCCGTTTTGGGGGCATTACCGCCATGGCGCTGTTTACATTACCGCCATGGCGTAATGCTCGTGCGCGATGGGTCCTAATGTGGCGCACTTTACGCCATCGTCCCACGGCGTTAACGTTCATTACGCCATGGCGGTAATGACGGCGGATTACCGCAAGGGTCGTAATGAGGCCCGATGTCTTGGATGTTGGGTAAGGGATGCTCTCTGGCATGATACATTCATTTAATTCTCTGATGTCCACACAAATTGTATCTACCCTGACCAAAGGGGATCCCACTCTGATGCATCAGTGCCCTCAATGATATATTGCTGCACCAACCTCTTCAACTCTGCATTAGCTACATCTCTCATTGGTGAGGGTATGTTCCACATTTTCTGCTCCACATGTGTGCAGTTTCCTTTGAGCTTTATCTGGTGAACAAATCTCTGTGGCAGCAAACCCTATCCTGGAAAATGTCCTGCATCATATTCCTGCCATTGGAGGATCCCTCACCCGACAATACTGCATGTTCAGCATTGGGATTAGGTTTCACCACTAGCTTATTCTGGTGTGCCCAGCTAAGCAGGGGAGTGGCTCCTTTCCTTGAGACAAATACTTTGCCAGTGGTATCACTGCCCTTGAAACACAATGTGACACTGAACCAACCTAAGATCTATGGACACGTCCCCATATACCTTGGGGCCTATAAGAATTTAATTTAGATATTTGGACCCAATACTGTCTCAAATGTTCTTAGGCATCAGTGTTTACTTGGCACCAGAGTCAATCATCATCATTGTGGTAACACCATTGACAGAGACAGGAACCTTTGGCTATCCAGCTCTTCATCCTCATCGACTACCAAGGACACATGCTCTTCTTCTTCTGCCTCCTTCATTGTAGTCACTGCCAATACAGTTGGGTGTGCCTTTCATGGTGTAACAACACCATGTTAAGTGTCCTTTTCCTTTCCAAATCTTGTAAATTACCCTCAGGGTTGGGTAATCGTGATTTCTCTCCCAGTGCGACGCACTGTCACACCTGTCACACCTCCTTGGGTCACCATGACCTCTTCCTCGAGAGTTGAACTTCCCACCGGGGGCCTCAAAACTGCTCCTGCTCCTGTGAAGTCTGTCATTGGAAAATGTATTCTTCTCCAGGGGATTACCATCACTGACAGCCGTAATTGTGTTGGAGGATATCGCTGCAGTCACTGCTGGTTTCAGAAGTTCAGTCTTCATGGTCGACTCCTTTAATTAGGTCACCAGAACTTTAACTCACTGCTCGGTGTGCAGCGCTTCCTTTGCAATTCATAGGACGGTGTCTAGGCATGGTGGGGGTTCGGTAATCCTCAGCCCACAGTTTTTCTCTAACCTTGCCACTGCTGCATTCCAACATAAAGTTGTCTCTGAGCCTTTCATCTAATTGTTGGTTGAACCTACATGTTCTGTCAAGTTTCCTCAGAGCCGTGATATACTTCTCCACACTTTCCCCTTCTTCTTGTGCGTGCGTATCAAACTTGTAATGTTCCAATATCATGCTTAACTTTTTCTCATAATGTTTTCAAATTTTCTTGATAGATTTCTCATATTCATTGAGATTCATGCCTTCCTCCGCTGTAATCTCTGCTCAGATCTTCAAACCTCTCTTGCCCGACTGAACACAGACAGTGCAAAAGAAGTGACTTCCACCGCTCAACACTATAATTTGTACCACACTCCACATTTGCATAATGTTCAAAAAGACTTGATCCATCTTTTCCATGGCAAGGCTGGTTCTCCAACTTCATGGAGAAAAAACAGAAGTGGTAGGACATTATGGAGTGCCATGTCCCCTGCACCCCATAGTGACATCGTAGCTGCTGGTTACAAAACCTCTTAAGGTTCCCCAAAACGTTCTATTCATGTAGTTGAGAACATCCAATAATATCTCGAAATGTGCATTTCAATTTCAATATTAATTTCTTCAAATTCATTGCTGCAGTTACTGTTCAGCATATAATGTGAGTAATCCTGGGATTAAAACTGTAACTTGTTTCAGAAACCAGACATGTGTACTGAGACAAGGAGGAGTGGAGGTGGATGGCTAGGCAAATACTGGGATGAGAGAGATCAGGAGGAGGCAACGTGCACATGTGTTTATGTCCTTTCCTCTAATGTCGAATGAAACCCAATGAATGGTGGAATCAGGGTCTGCATGCACCTTTTCTCCCTATGAAAACCACTGGGCTCCCTGTGGTCGCGTTGGCTTCTGCTCTTGTCACCACTTTGTAGTTGCATACAGATGATACACACCAGCAGAAGTATAGGCTTCATATATTTAGTGTATTGAAGAATACAAATCAGGGAAACAGCCCTGCCAGCTTCGGCTCTGTCTCTGTCTCCCCAGCTCAACTGTCATCCCACTCCTGACTTCAACATCCATAGCTTCCAAAGGAGGATGTCTCATGCAGTAAGCATGAGATGTGGTAGCCGGGTCCACAGCAGTCCACTCTGTGTAACAATATAGTTGTTCAGATCATGAATGTGTTCCTCTGGCTTGAAATATTACAGGTCTTAAAAGTACTATTGTTGTAAAATTGATGTAGATGATATCCCCATGTCCTCAGCCACCTCCAAGTCTGAAGCATCCTATAGTTTACTACTGTCACTTGGTAACTTTATGTTTGCTGTTTTTAGTTCAGATCCACTGTACATGTACTTTACGCGGCTGGTGGCTCCCTTGGTCCGTTTCCATTATCAACAGTGTACAATCTCACTGAAGGAAATGTGAATACATATTTTTCAGAAATTTTAAAGCCATATTTCATATGTATTTTTTGTTTCTCACTAAATCAGGTTTGTTCATAGTTTGCTGCTTCTTCAGCATCTATATATATCTTGCTGGTAAGTAATTATTGTATACCTATCAATGACACAAAGTTGCTCATTTCTTTAGCATTGTGTAATCCATGCATTACTCAACCCTTACGTAATTACGAGTGTTTTTTTTTAACAAATGGAAGGGTTGTTTAGCTGGCATCCCTTGAATTTCATATCATTGTATTGCTGTTTTTGGTGGGACTGGATGTGGTTCTTTGCATCAAACAATTCAATGGTATATTTAAAGGTGACCTACACATATATGGTGGCACGGGGACAGGGGAAACAAATCACTCAATACAAATGTATTCATTGGGCCTCATTATGAGTTTGGGAGTAAGCCATCAGTGCTACCGGCGGGTTGCTTCCGAGTTCGTAACACTTTTTCTGCTGCTTGGTATCCCGGTAGGGCTCCATGGGATGGGGACACAGAAGCACCGGCACTGTTGCTAACGGTCGCAGTGCTTCCGTGACAACTCCGCCTACCGGGGCCGTTGAGTCTGGGCAGCCCTTATTTCACTGCGGCCAATTCTTTTGTGCACGTGATAATCAACTCTAATTTAATTGTTATTTTTTTGGTGCTGTTGTTTCTTTCTTCCTTACTTTAGTTTCCCTGTATATGGCTCTAATTTCAATGCATTCTGGGTCTATATGTATTTTTTGTACTAACACAAGTATGTCGTAAGTTTGACATTGTTAGCTATTCATTACATGTTTAACATTATGCAAAACTTTGATGAGGTAGCATTTATTATTTTACTATCGGAAATTACCAGATTAAAAATATAGTTCTTTTTTGGTATATGCTGCTGCCATTGCATATGTATATGCATGATTAGGTTCCTGTATAAACAACAGCACTCAAATATAATGTTTTCTTTAGATGAGAACACTCTTAAATACATTAGGTAGTTTATGATAGATCTCCCGATCACCCCTGACATCTTGTTACCAACTTTACCAACATTATAAACACTACCCCTTGTAGGGAAAGTTCATGAAAATAATTTCAATATGTGATCTTATCAGTGATGTCATCAAGGATATTTATGATGTCATCTTTCATGTACTGGGTGTTTGTTTTAGCCATGCACGGTGGTGGCAATTTCTGTTTTTTTAGGTTTTAATTGTAACCATAATGTCCCTTTAACAACGTGTTTTCATTGAATTTCATGGGGTTTTATCAGTGCAACTTAACCATAATGTCACTTTAACAAAGTGTTTTCAGTGAATTTCATGGGTTTTTACTAATATCATAATATCCCAATGTAGCAACATTTTTCTCCAATTTACAAAATTTACCCTTAAAACTCTGCCATTCCTCATCTTCTAGCATCATTTTTAACACTTGTGTACACTTTTTACAAATATTTCCACAGTTTTTGGGTTTGCCAATGCTCGCGAACGTCTGACGTCATCGCAGACTTTTCGGACAATGTCATGTGACTACGCGCTCGCGCACAGCATGATGACGTGTCCGCGAACGCACTCGCACTTAGCGAACAAGTCCGTGCTTCACGAACAGTTTGAAACTGAATTTTCCAGCTCATCTAGCAACTTTGAAGCTCAAAATGTACCCTTGCACAGCTCCTACACCTATTCTTACTCACTATCCATTAACAATCTAGCACACAGGACATACTTGGGAGAATATTATATATTTAAAAAATGGCATCAGCTATTGACATCCCTCTTCCCCAAGAGCCACCACCAGCTGGAGGACCTAGACAATGAAAAAAGACAAATACTTCAAAAAACAATCAAGAAGACCAGGAAGATGAGGTTGAAGAAGTGCCTACCTCTAGCACCCAACAAGAATCATGGGTGTTGCAGTTCTTTTCCACTGTTTGAAATGTACCAAAGGCTAAAGCTATCAAAGTGAAATGCAGTGTAATGATGTACTCAGTCACGGACAACCTGGGAAGTACCCCTACGTGACCACCTCCAATGCGCCTCCACACCAAATCCAACCACTGCAATGCTCTCAGAAAGGATGTTCCTTTCTTAGGAAGTAGTAGACTGTCTTCCTCTACCTCATCTTCTTCAACCAATGCTGTAACCACACAGCCTACTTCTGTGGGACATAAAACCCCACCAGCTACCTTGCAAGCAATAAAATGGGCCGTTGATCCATATCTTTCGAAAACAACAGTACTCTGTATATCCTGCAGCACATTACTTTGCAGGGAGGAGCAATTCCAAAGTGCTTTTGAAGCTGTAATCAAGGAGCATGAGAAACACTGCCCTCTACCTTAGATTTAACACATGCAACATTTTCCCCTGTGCACCTGCCCCTTCATATGTGTGGTTGGTGCCCCTTCCCTCATTTCCCCCACCCACCTTACTTTCTGGGCTGGCCTGCAAAAAAAAGAAAAGAAAAAAAGGTTCCTTTAGGAACCACCTTTCACAGTTAAAAAATAGAACTAACAAAATAAGCTTATAGACTCCATCTACTTTACATTGTTCAGTAAAGTAGTTAGATTCATTAAGATTCTCCTACATTTCCATCAGCATTTTCTACTATGCTAATCGAAATAGTGGACAATTGTATACTAGAGAAAAAGAAAAAAGCACAGAAACAAATTTCTGTCTGAAATTCATCTCTCTAGTATACAATAAACCCCATAATCCATTGCCGTTTATAACTTTCCACAGTCTCCTCATTCCCCTGTCTAGCCGATGCCTTATTAGAAAACCTGGATTGCACATGCACACCATCGCACAAAACAGCCCTTCTAATCTTTTTACTGTTATATGTGTAACACTCCCCCATTGCCTACTTTAAACTATTCACATATATATCCACCATTTACTCCAAAAAACTCTACATATATCCTATCAACATGTTAAACTTCCACCCACCAACTGCCACTTAACAATGTTCTACAAATCTTTTGCATCTACATTTCCCATACTTATACCAAAAGATTGCACATAGTGCGCCTATAAATGCACATATGCATTGTGCAGTGACAGAAGTGCATACATAAAAGGGTCAGTACGGATGGACAACTCTCATGGGAGCCCAGGAGGGAAGTGCCAAAGGACGGCAAGGTGGGAGGCCAATAGCTAAGTGCAGGGCCAGAGCAGTCCCAAGGGTGGGGTACATCTTAACTATAACGTCCCTTTAACAAGGTTTTTTCTGTCAATTGAATATGTTTTCATAGGTGTAAATGTTTCATAATGTTACATCACTGTATGTTAGTTAAAGTTATTAATAATTCCTCTTTTAACATATATGAAACAACTATAAACCTCCTTTAACAAACATATTTTTTGCAATGCATATTATGTGAGTCGTTATCAGCAGTGCATACCCTAATAGGCAAATCAGAGTAGAAATGTGTCCTTGCAGAATGCCAGGCCCTCTTCCCACAGCAGAAAAGTTATGTCACTATTTTTTGCCTTTACATTTCGACAATTTCAAAAAAGTAAAATTTACAAAAACATCCTTTCAGGTTTTTGCTGATGCTCTTTGGACAGGTTGGCTGCAATCCTGTCCGGCACTCCAGGCTGCAGCCGCAAGCAGATTCTTTTTCTCCCATTTCAACCTGCAGCTTCGGCCATGCTGCATGCCCAATAAGTAAATGAAAGTAGGCATTCATCCTTGCCGAGGTCCAGGCCCATTGTCCATGCAACCAACTTATATGACTATTGTTTTGCCACTGCCCATGGCAGAAAGCGTCTATCACTATTTTTGTACTTGCGTTTCGGCGCTTTCAAAAATTTTTAACACAGGCCACATTTGTAAAAGCATCCTTACAGGTCCTTTCTGATGCTCCTCGCGCAGGTTTGCTGCAATCCCATACAGCACTCCGGACTGCAGCTGCAAGCAGACTTTCTTTTCCTATATCAACCTAGAGCTTTGGTCATGTTGCATGCCCCAAAAAGTAACTCAGAGTAGACATTCGGCCTCGCCGAGGGACAGGCCCATTGTCCATGCACAAAACTTATATCACTTTTTATTGTGTTCCCATTTGGACACTTTGGAAAAATAAAACACATTATAGATTTGCAAAACCATGCTTTGAGGATCTTGCTGATGCTCTTGAGCAGGTTTGTTGTTATTCAGTATAGCACTTCAAGCTGTAGCAGCAAGCAGAATATTTCTTCCCATTCAAACCTAGGGTTCGGCTATGCTGCATGCCCCAATAATCAAATCAGAGTACACGATTAACAAGTAATTGCAGGGCGGTAGAATAGGTCAATCACTGCGCTTCATCTAGTACTTTAAACAGATTACCCTGCTGCTGGTGATGGGGTTCTTCTGTGAAGGTGCCCTTTCTTCTTCAGGTGTTAGGTTTCGAATATGTGAGCCCTGTTCACCTCAGCACTGGGTTATTCAATAAGTAACTGTTGTCGTAATGAAGCAGTCTTCAAAACCATGTTTGATTCTTTATTTATTGTTAGAAGCCAGCCGGCATGTAGTTCTATTCTCTTGAGTCTTTCTCAAGTCATGTGGATTGTGGGCCAGTCATTGCTGTGAGGTTGTGGAAATGAGTCTGACATCCAATCCCAATATCTTGTCCCACTCTGGTCGTAAATAAGGGTGGGTAATGATTTCAAGGGGTGGCCTGGTAACCATATAGGCCCCTGGCTTGGCATGCTTGCTAATCATCTAATGATTAGCATGGTTTTGGAGTGCATGCAGCGATAGTGACGGCAATCTGTTGATGCAATCCTGTGCAGCACTTTGTGCTGTAGCCACAGACAGAATTTTAGCCATGGGCAGAATTTATTTTCCCATTCAAACCTATCCCCATTTTGAGAAACTTCACCACATAGCCAGTACCTCACGGCCATGCCCACTTTAACCCCATTGCCAGTCCTTCATGGTCATGACCAGTAGCCTTTGGCCATGACTCGGACAATCTGCCCACGGCCACAGGCCATGACTCGGACAATCTGCCCACTGCCTATGGCCACTGGCTACACCTCAGTCACCAAAGTTGTATCACTATTTTTAGTACCTATTTTATGACACTTTTGCAAAACCATGCTTTCAGGTCCTTGCCAATGCTCCTTGTACAACTTTCCTGCAAATCATCAATGCTTTTGTTTTGTTAAAGTATCAAAATGTACGTTCATTAAATAATCATATAACTTATCTCCCTGCTGATAAAATCCATTCAGATTTTCCAGAACAATTCAAGGTTGGGTCTATAATCTTTCAAAAATCTTTTGTGCACATTTGTCAAATGGCAACAAAGGTATAAGCCATCTAAAATAAAGTGAAACCCCCCCTATAATTGTGCCCCCTCTTCACAAAATCCCACCAAACTGTGCAAAAACATTCAAATCTGGGTGTTAAATCTTTTAGCAAACCTTTGTCTTTAAAATATTTTTGGACCCTTCTCTAATGCTGATGCAGTTTCATTCAGTGGTGCCAAAGTTTTGCGCCATCCAGAAACTGCTTTTCACCAACCCTGTAATGCAGAAATATGTATGGATGCCCCCGAACATCTGAGATGTTTGCAAACATTACAGGACTGTCCCGAACTGTTGGCAGACTTCTGAGGTGGAAAACCACCTGTTTTTTTGGCTTTTTATAGCCATATCCCATTCCATCCTCATCACCCCTCACCTCCCCAGAGATTGCTTCATTAGTGCAATGTTGTATTTTTCAATATGTTTTTACGGTGATGTTCGTGGACTACGGGCGCAGTTCGTGAATCCAACATGGCAGCGTTTCGAAAAAGATTATGCACCTCATGCTTTTTACAATCCAATCAGTGCATGCGTCCGATGTCCCCGGGCATCTCAACAGTACCTAGACCAATAAGAGGCCTGTCTGTGAACTGAACAGGAAAGTGAGTCCGCAGACTGAACACAGATATCACTAATTTATTTTTAACTACTTTTAGCCATTAAAAAAAAAAAAACTACTGGACGGATTTACACCAATATTACAAAAGCATGCTTTCGGTACCAAGCGCCACTCCTGCCACAAATTTGATGAAAATTCATCTAGGGTTTGGGCTATAGGTGTGAGCTCATTTCTTTAACATTGCACAGATGAGAAAAAGCAGACATTTTGGGGCCCTGCCTACAACTTTGTCCCCCCTCGGATGGATCCTTACCAAACTCAGCAGAATCAATTCGAGGGCTCCATATACATATATTGCAAAGTTTAGTGAGGATTCGTCAAGGGGGGGGGGCAAAGTTATAGGGCGGGTCCCAACATTTCTGTTTTCCCATAGACACAAAGGAAAATTATGCGTTTACAGCCCAAACCGCTGGACAGATTTTCACCAAATGTACGACAGGAGCGGTGGTTTGGCCCCGAAAGCGTGCATTTGTAAATTTGGTGTAAATCCATCCAATATATTTTTTTGAAATGGCCCAACATTAGGTCCCAAAAAATGTGTGATATCTGGGATCGGTCCGCGGACTCACTACCGTAATCGGTCAGCAAACGGGCCTCTGATTGGTCTAGAGGGTGATGTAATGTCCGCGGATATCGGACTCAACCGCTGATTGTATGGTGAAAAGCGTGAAGTGCATCAGATTTTTGGAAAAGCCCACCATGTTGGCTGTCCGTGAACATTGCGGTAAAAACATATTAAAAAACACAACATTGCACTTGTCAGACTTATCAAACAATATCTGAGGAGGTGAGGGGTGATGATGATGGGATGGGATATGGCCGTAAGAAGCTGAAAAACTAGTAGTTTTCATCCCTGAAGTCCACAAACAGTCCAGATGTTCGGGTACAGTCCTGTGATGTTCGCAAACACTTCAGATGTTCGGGGACATCTATCCCTATTTCTGCATTATGAGGCTGATTAAAATAAGTTTTTGGATGGCTTATAACTTTGGCGCCACTCAATGAAACTGCATGAAACTTTGGAATTTCATTCTAGACCTGATTCTGAATGATTTCCTAAAGTTCTGTCAAGAGGGAGCAAAATTGGAGGGGGGGTTCCAAAAAAATTGTGAAGGCTTATAAATGTGGTGCCATTTGACGAATCTGCTCAAATGTTTGCATAACAATTTTAAATCTAGATATAAATTGGGTTGCAAATTTTGGTGGGATTCTGTCAAGAGGGGGCAAAATTATAGTGGGAAACCAAAATATTGTAAAGGCTTATAAATGTGGTGCCATTTGATGAATCTACAAAAAGGTTTGCAAAAAGATTTTAAATCTAGATATGTGTTTTTCTAAAGTTTGGCGGGATTTTGTCAAGAGGGGGCTAAATTAGAGAGGGGTCTCAACATTTTTAGTTGGCTTATAACTTTGTTGTCGTTTGCCAAATGTGGACAAACATTTTCAGAAAGATCTTAGACTCAATCGTGAATGTTTTTGTAAAGTCTGAATGAATTTCATCAAGTGGGGGCTAAGTTATATGACTAGTGTATAAACATACATTTTGACACTTTTGAAAAAATAAAACATGGACGGATTTCCAGCAAACTTGTGTAAGGAGCATTGGCAAGGACCTTAAGCATGGTTTTGCAAATGTGCGGGTATTTTATTTTTTGACAAGTGTCATGATGTAGGTATAAAAAATAGTGATATACTTTTGGTGACTGAGGTATAGCTTGTAGCCATGCGCAGTTGCCAGATTGTCTGGGTCATGGCATTAGGTCATGACCAGGACAATCTGGTTACTGGCCATGACCACGAGGGACGACAAATGAGGTTAAAGTGGCCATGTCCACATGGGACCGGCCATGTGGTAAAGTTATTCAAAAGTGAGATGGGTTTGAAAGGGAAAAGAATGTGCTTGTGGTAATATGGTCATAGGGTTCTCTCTTCGCCTTCTGCAGGCTGCCATGGAAAGGGAAGAGGGGCTCTGTACGGAGCCCCACCTTCCCTGTCCATGGTGTCCATCTTGGAAAAGGATCTACCTTCCTACAGCAGCAGCAGGACGCCAGAGGTTCCCCTGTGTAGGAAGAAAAATCCTTTTTTTTAGCACCCTCGGTTACCGCTTTGGGAACCCGGGGTCCTAAATGCCTTCATCCCCCATTGCAGGGGCTGGAACAGGGGATAACTGTCCGGAGCCCTCGTTATCCACCCTTGCTTTGCTTGGGGCGATAACTTCGGCTGCCAGGCCGTTATCCCACATTCCATTCCCTGGAACAGGGGATGAAAGCCACATTATTCCCATAGCATAACACAAAATGCTAATGGAAATGTTGGAAAATCTTATTGAGTCTATGTACTTTACTGAGAAATGTAAAGTAGATGGAGTCTATAGGGTTTTTGCTTTTTGTTCTATTTCTTATCTGTGAAAGGTGGTTCCTAAAGGAACCTTTCTTTTGTTGGTTATATATGTCTTTTTTTTTTTAAAGAGAGGTTAGAACGTAAGGTGGGAGGGAAATGAGGGAAGGGGCCCCAATCACTAATATGTAGGGGGAGGTGGACAGGGGAAGATGTTGTGCATGTGTTACTACTAAGGTGGGGGGGTGTTTCTCATGCGCCTTGATTACAGCTTCAAAAGTACTTCGAAATTGCTTCCCCCTGCAGATTGGTGTGTTGCATTTTATACAGAGGACTGTTGTCTTCGAAAGATATTGATCAACAGCCTCTTTTGTCGCTTGCAAGGAAGCTGGTGGGATTTTGTGTCCCACAGAAGTAGGCTCTGTGGTTACAGTATTGGTTGGGGAAGATGAGGTGGAGGAAGACAGCCTGCCACTCGCTAAGAAAGGAACAACCTTTCTAAGAGCATTGCAGTGCTTGATTTGGTGTGGCGCTGCATGGAGGTGGTCCGTAGGAGTATTGTCCAGGTAATCCGTGACTGAGTTGCATTTTACTTTGGTAGCTTTAGCCTTTAGTACATTCCTAACAGTGGTAAAGAACTGCCACACCCATGATTCTCTGTGGGTGCTAGAGGCAGGCACTTCCTCTACCTCATCTTCTTGATCCTCTTTATTTTCTATGGAAGTACTGCACTTTTATTGTTGTGTAGGTCCTCCAGCTGATGGTGGTGGTGGCTCTTGCGGAGGAGGGATGGCAATAGCTGATTCAATTTTTAAGATAAATAGCAATTCTGCTAATATTCTTTCAAGTATGTGCTTTGTACTAGATTGTTAATGGATAATTAATAAGAATAGGTGTAGGAGCTGTGCAAGGGTAAATTGTTAGCTTGAAAGCTCCTAGCTCATTAGAAAATGGTAGTTCGGAACTGTGCATCGAAGCACAGATCCGATCGCGAAGTGCGGATGCGTTCACAGACAAGTCATCATGCTGCGCTCGAGCGCATGTTCACCTGGCACTATCAGGAAGGTCCGCGATGACGTCAGACGTTCGCGGACATCGGCAGACTCAAAAGAGTGGAAAAAGTAGTAAAAAGTGTATAGAAGTGTTAAAGATTATGCAAGAAGGTGGGAAAGGGCTGAGTTTTGAGGTGAAACTTTGTAAATTGGACACAAATTTAGCTATATTGGGCTACGTATGATATTAGTAAGTTGTAGTAAAATAGCATGCACTGGTAAAAATCCATGTAATTCACTTGTTAAAGGGACGTTATGGTTAAGTTGCACAAATTAAAACCTATTAAATTCACTGAAAAAACTTTGTTAAAGGAACGTTATGGTTAAATTGCACTAATAAAAAACTAGGAAATTCAATGAAAAAAAACATTGTTCAAGGGACATTATTGTTACAAGTAAAACCAAAAAAACTCAGAAATTCACAAGTTATAAGTAAGCATAACTCATGCCATCAACGTACACTTATAACACTAACACCAAGGACATGTAACAAATGTTCACATATTTCTGCATAAATATCCAACTTGATGCAAAGAGGGGAGGTCGTGCGGGAGGAGGTTGCGTTTTGATCCTTGTGGGGACTTGGGTTTGATAACACACCCCTCTGGGGACTTGATTTCCCTGTGGGGACTTGAACCAAATCCCCACATGGTAATGCCTTCAAAATAATTTAAATTACGTAAAAACATTGGTGCCTATTTTCACCACTTTGGACCTGTATTGAATTTGATATATTTGTTCCTCAGCTCTGTCCCTGTAGACCGAAGAGACACACACACACACATACACACACACACACACGCATACACATATGCACACGTGCGCACACAGACACACACAAAGGGGCTAATTCATGGAATAAATGTGCGCAGAAAAGGGGAGCGCAAGCGTGAAAATCACAGCGCATGCGTCCCAAAGCCGCGCACGCAGCCGTTTATCGATTCATGGAATGCGCTGCGCTGGGAAAACCTGGGGTGTGCGCCAAATCCATGGGTGGCGCACCGGGCGCACACGTCTGTAAACGGCGTGTGCGACGCACACAGGGAAAGCGCACATCGTATAGTGCACACAAGAAAAGCGGGTAGAACACGGGGTGTAACACATGGAATAGGGAACAATGCGTGAAAATGTGAGCGTCAAGGTGGAAGTACAGGAGGAAAATGCTTGCAACGCCCACACGCATGCTAACACGTATTCATGGAATCGAACAGGGGAAAGGCGTGTGCCAAAAAAGATGCGCTAACCCGGAAACACGTACGCCAGCAGGAAGCAGGCATTAGCGGCCCATGCAGCATAAGAGTGTGCACAAACAACAACCAAGCACAAACGCTATAATGAATATACCGTTCCTCGCAGCAGTGGTCGTCGGACACCGCAGGAGGGGGAGGATAGCCATGCCCCGCATTTTTTTACCCAGGACCAGCTGTTTTGCAATGTCTGATGACCAGGTGTATGGGAAGTACAGGTTTGCACCACAAATAATCCTAGAACTGGTCAGGGAGTGGGAGGATGACCTCACATCACCCACCCTGTGCTCCCAAGCACTGAGCCCCTTGGAAAAGGTGCTCAATGTACTGCACTTCTTGGCTACTGGGTCATTTCAGCAGACAACTGCCATAGTCGGGGGTGTGTCACAGGCCACCCAGTCACGCTGCCTACACCAGGTATTGGCCATCATGACTGCACGCCCCTCAGTCCGCAGGCACATATACATGCCCCGAACACCAGCAGAAAGGCAGGCTGTCGTCCAGGACTTCTACGGGGTGGCACACTTCCCCAAAGTGCTAGGTGCCATTGATTGCACCCATATGGCTCTATGTCCTCCCAGGGCCACTGAGCACATCTATCGAAACTGTAAGCACTGGCATTCCATCAACGTGCAGTTTGTATGTGATGCCAAGACAATCATCACCTCAGTATATGCCAACTATCCAGGGTCCAGCCATGATAGTTTCATATTCAGAATGTCACCCCTAAACCGGGACCTGGAAGCTGGGTGGCATGGCAACACATGGCTAATTGGTGAGTAGAAATGCCTCTGCACATGCATGCATGTCCGAGACTGAGAACCGTGAAAACCCCACTAATGACAACCATTATCACCTCCGCAGGGGACAGTGCCTACACTCTGAGCACCTACATGATGACGCCAATTCGGAAACCCCACCACACCACCTGAGGTAAGATACAACACAGCCCATATTGCAATCAGGGGCATAGTGGAGAGCACATTCAGATTTGCTCAAGTCACGCTTTCGCTCCCTTCACTGCTCTGATGGGCAGTTGCTATGTGCGCCCCCAGTAGTGTGCAGGATCATAATGGCAGCATGTGTCCTGCACAATGTTGCAACCCGGCAGGGTGTGCCGGTGGACATGGTGGTGCCCCCACATCCCTAACCACATGCATGGCCGCTGCACATGGGAGGTGAACGGGCACGTGGTGAGGCAGCACGTACCCAGCTTCCGGCAAATGTCTTCACCTAAAATCCCACCCCTGCGGAGTGCACACAGCCCTGGCACATACTAGCTGACAATCAATGATGATGAAAAAAGGACAAGTCAACTGTCACAACCATACCAACTTGAGATTGTTCACCTGGAAGTGCTACATTGTGTGCATCCCTAGCTACTTAAAAACACCCAATACTGTGTCACAAAAAGCCACACATTCATGCAGCATGAAGGACTACCCCCTTGCAAAATACCCCATCAAAGTACTGCCATGTCACCCAACCCCTCCCCATCTGAGCTACCCAACACACCATGGCATGCAATGTGAAAGCAACCAAATGAATGCACAACACATGACACAAGTGTCACAAAGTGCACTGTCCCAAATGGGAACAAGCCACAGACCATATGCTCTCAGTAATGAATACAAAACAACACACATGAACAAATACTTACCAGCAAGACAAAACATCAGTACAGGATGAAACAGTGGCAACATATGACAGTAAAAAATTCAAGTAGTGCAAGTGTCACAACCTGACTAAGGCAGCACATCGACCACTTCCAACTGCAGATTGTTGCTGGTAGGCAAATGTGTCAGTGTACTGCATACAACATGAACTGCATCTGCAAAGAAGATGGGCGTGTTAAGACATGAAGAAGGTACATGTATATAAGGATAAAGTCATGGATGTACAAGCAGACATAAATACACCATGCAGTAGAGAATCAAACAACAATACCCACTAGAGATGTATACACAGTTTTGACTACAGACTGCCCACACAACTTAGGAGCCCAATGTCACTGTGTAAGTTACTGTCACTTGGTCACACCCTTTGCAAGCCCATGGAAAGGGGAAGCAGGAGGGGTGTGTGTGTCAGGAACCCAAGCTTCTAACCCAAAGACAGGACAAGCCTGCACGTGCCCAGCTGGAATACACAGTGGATGCCTACCGGAGCAACACAAAGCAACACACTGCAAAAAAAAATGGAAAAAAAAATAATCAAAAATGCCCATGTGTGGACCGGGGGGAGGCCACCCAGGAGGGCCGAGGTACAGGGTGCACCCCAACACCCACATGCGTGGATGTTGAGAATAAAAAAATACCCTCCATGGGCTCATGGCCTGCACTGCTACGCTACAGTGCGAGAACTGCCGTCGCTGTCATCACCCTCTGCTGCCACATCAGAATGTGGGCGTGATATGGGAGGCAGACCACACAAAGCTCTGGAGTGCTCCTCCATGGCAGCAAGCATGCGGGTGTGAAAGGTTTAGTTCTGCAGGATGATGGTATGGAGATCCCCATGCAGCAGCTCATGGGTAGCATGCATTTCTGCCTGCATGGCCTCGCCTGATGCCCGGATCTCCTGACGGGTTGCCTGAAGCTCAGCTGAGAGAGTGCATGTCTACTGCTCCAGCTGCTGTTCTGACCTTGTACTCTGGGACATCGCAAGGTCACACAGAGTATCTCTGAGGGACATTTTTTCTAACCTCAGGGCTTCCCTGTGGGCCTGTGACTCTGCAGATTTGGATGTGCGCAGAGTCTCCAGTCCAGCCCATCAGTCCCTGTCGGACGCCAACATGTCCTCCCTGTGTGAGTGGCAAATGGACTCTGTTGCCTGCTGCTGCAGCTCCACCTGCCTTTCAGGGGGGAGAATGGAAGTGGCCACCCTATCCATGGCCTGAGCCATCATTTCACATGATGCCCCCTGTTGTGCTGCTATAGTGTAGATGGAGTTCTCCCACACAGTATTGGCTGGTGGCGCACACCCACCGCGTTGGCGGGCACACCTGTTTGGGGCAAGGTGATGTGCACCTTGCTGTGCTGGCACTGCCTGAGGCTGCAGGACTGCATTCCTACTTTGATCTTCTGGCCCAGGAACAGGAGCAAATATTGTGGAGTGTAACCCTGCAACCGTAACCACCACAGGCGGCCATTCCAACACTGAATGACCCATAGAGGGGTCTAACCCCGGTGCAGGTGCGTTGGACAGAACAGCATCCCTGCCAGAAACACTCACCTGCGATGGGACATATGTCTCAATGTCCGATTCAGCACCTGATGCATAGAGGTCCCCGGAGGTGTACCCAGAGACACCTGTGGACAGTATAGTCTGTAGGAGGAATGGGTTTTCAACCACCACCACCCCACATCCTCCACTGGTGGCTGGGTGTGGCTGTGAGTCCTCCTGGCTCTGCGCCATCTTCTCCTCCTCAACAGCATCAAGTGCCTCATCACCTGCAAAAACATGAAAGTAAAGTAAAGAAAACAGGCATGACCACCATTTCCCACACACATAGGCATGACGAGGCAGACATCCAGCACATAAATGACACATGTCACACATGAGAATAAGTCTGGCATGCATGCACTGTCAATGAGTTGGAAGGGGAGGGAAAAAAGCACACCCTGAGGACTCCAAGATGGAAAACCAACACAGGTGCTGCATGCTGGATAGCAGTGGCATCACACATCAGCCTGTGAGGCATTGGCTGCTGGGTGATGTTGGCAGGACCAACCTCGGTGCGATGGACTTGGACCGACACTGTCCCGGCTGGGACACTCGGAGCTGGGGTGAATTGAGCTGCAGCTGCCCCTGCAGCCTCCTCACCCTGGCTACTTGGGGCAGCAGATAACATTGCTGCCCCAGATCCACGTGGCCTGGTGACAGCAACTTTCACCACCACACGTGGCTTAGACTTGGTGACACGGAAGTCAGCCTGGGAGTCATCCTGTGCCGGTTCTGTTGACAATATGGGCCGGTTTAACAAGGGCTGAGCTGGGATTGTGTCAGCTATATCTCCCCGAACCATTAGGTGTGGGGGGGGCATAGGCGGAGTGTTTGGCGAGTGTTTGGACTTGGGACTTGCCACCACTACATTTTCTGCTGCCTGCACCCGAGTGGCTCTACTACCTCCATTATCATCAGTGGGAGGCTGGAGGCGGACCCTCCTCTATAATACCACAGCTCCTAGTGGAGCGTTTGCAGAGTGTATGGCTAGTGTTTGGACCTGGGACTTGCCACCACTCCATTTTCTGCTACCTGCACCTGAGTGGCTCTACTACCTCCATTATCACCAGTGGGAGGCTGGAGGCGGACCCTCCTCTATAATACCACAGCTCCTAGCGGAGCGTTTGCGGAGTGTTTGGCGAGTGTTCGGTGTGGTGTAAGGCAGAAGGACAAACATGGACCATACACCCGCCATGATCCCTGGTGATGCAGCAATTCCTCAGGTACCACGTACCCGTAGCCGCTCGAAATTGCCTGGTGTTGGGGGCGCTACAAGGGATAAAGCAGAGGCGGTGAGTAGTACGTATGATGATGCTAGGCTAGTTGGTGTGCCCTCCGTTCGGCCTGATGATTGCATGGAGCCCCCAAATGAAAGACCCGCCCTCTCTGACCCACCCGCGCTGTCCCTCCCTTCTCCTACATTCCCAGAAAACATTTTACCCGTGGTGGACGGGCTCCGCAGTCCGCCGCGGTGTGGGTCTCCGCTTGACCGCGGACACACACAAGTTAATACACAAAAAACTTTGACACAAGGAAAAACAAAAATAACAAATAATCCATCAAATGGGGCAGGTGACTTTCCGAAACCACTCTCGATTCAGAAATTTAGACCGCGTGCCAAGTCCCTTTCAGGGATAAGAACCATCAGATGGCACTTCAAAAAGAAAGACTTACCTACTTTACAGAAAGACATGAGTCTGGCAACTGGGATCATGGATGCCAAACAACAACTAGACGAAATGGAAATGTCAGATCATGACCTTCTGTTAGCGTCTGGCCGATGTGAGCAATTAAGCTCCCACAATATACAGACAGAACCAGACAAAAGCGGTAACAGCAACTCACCAAAGGATGCTACGACTACAGCAAGCATTGGAAATACAAATGTCCCTGCAACAATTGTAATCTTTCCTCAACAAAAACATTCAGAAGAACCGGAAGAATCTCAGATGCTGTCTTTTAAGGAACCAAGAAGTACTTCAACTCCGCAGATACCGCGAGCAAAAAGATTCTTCGAAGAAGTGGATGCAAACAAATCTAGTGCAAACATAGTCCCGGTAAAAAGGAAAAAAAACAAAAATGTAAAAACAAGAGTTATAAGTATCGAAGAGGTTTCAAATGAAAAAACAACCTCAGAACATCGAGGGGAGTTAACTTTGCATCCCCAAAAAGCAAAGGAAGATGTCCCTCAGGAACTAAGCAGTACCCTGACTGTGGACTCGCAGCTGGAAGATGAGGAGCAAACTGTGCCGGGCCCCATTTCGGCCGAATTTAATGAAAAACATCTTGGAAGAGAACAAGTTCTGTCACATAACCCTTGGCCAATTACAGACATTTGTGCAAATATGCAAGCTGCAGTAGGATCTATGATGACCATAGCACTTGCACCATATTTGAAGTTATATGAGGCACTTCACGAAAACTGCAGGGATTAATCCCATCTACTGGCTCAAATCCAGTCCAAGCTAATATGTGTAGAAAAACACTTTGAGGTTGAAAAAGAAAGAAGGATCCATGAAAAAGCGTCGGAAAATGTTATAGTTAAGACGCTAATCAAGCTAATCGAGGAGGCTCGGGAAGACAAGAGAGCGTTTTTGCACTGTTTCAGTGATACTATCAACTTATTTAAAACAGAGAGCTACAAAAACAATGTCCAACACAAGGTTAAAAGTACCGGAACAGATACAATGGACATAGAGTCAAGGCCAAGTGAGGAACAAAGAAAGGTAAATGTGATGGTTGACCGGAGTAAAAAAACTGAAACAGAAAACACAAGAAAGACTGAATTTACAGTCAGTCGAGCACCGGCACCTGCTACTCAGAGAACAGAGGGAAAACAGGGATAGTCCCTGATAAACAATCAACCGATACAGGCTACTCCTAAGAATGACTGCGAAAACGAGCCTAATGGTACTTATCCATTATTCAGTATTGAAAATCTAAAGGAACCAAACAGATCAGACAAGGTGCAAAAACTAAACGAAACTTCGGAAAAATTATACAAAAGATCAAAAGATGCCGTGGAAAAATCAAACAAAAAGTCTAAAAACTTGTCCAACCAAAAATGCATGACAAGTGAAGGAACACGGCAGTTCATTAGAAACTTAAAGCCTATAGGAAAAGAGATAACGAAGCCCACTCAACAAGTACCACTAATTAAAAAAAAGGATGATGTATGTCAAACAAAGAAACAAGCACGAGAATATATCAAAGACGTGGAACTAGAGAGTACATTAGAAAGCTCCATAAATGAGTCCTATGGTCAAGAGTCTTTGTTACTCTTATCTGTTTATGAGGATGAAAGCTCGCAAGAGTCAACGGAGGAATGTGAAGAGTCTGTGAGCAAGAAAAACAATGCTCCGGAATGTCTTGAAGTTCCAGCCTTGACCTTCTGAACTCTGCAAGAAAAAAGAATGCAGATTGCAACAAAAAAGGACTTGGAAAAAAGCAACGCCATGTGCTTAAAGCCATGATTAAACAATCAAATCAAGAACGAGAAAGCTGGAGCACACAAGATCCTAAGAGCTCGAGAATGAAAAACAGGAACAATCGTGACGAAAAGAATGACAGAAGAAGTGATAAGAACAAACTTTTAAATTAAGAATGGAGAGAGTCCTAAGAGCACAGGATGGCCTGATCCTAAACAGATCAAACCTAATGAAACTCTTGCATAACGTGCCTCAATTGAGAGTGATTGAACCAAAAGACATACAAATCGTGGAATTTCCAAATGAAGAAGATTTGGATAGAATTTGCATACACTTTAACTCAAAGGCAGTTATGAACTCAATAGGGTTAGCTGCGGATGACCTCTGGGTATTGGGTTTTGATGTTAAAACAGAATGTCAACAACAGAGAGAAAAGGAAATAAAAAAAAGGACACAATCAAGAAAATAAGCCTTGAAGAACAAAAAAATGCCAGTGAGAATCAAAGTGAAGAGGAAGTGGACTATAGACCTATACGGTTCTCACCAACAGTATTACGGGGTACATATGCTCTACATATGAAAATCAAAGGAAATGTGAAAGTGAATTTGGTTCATCAACCAAATAATGACCGTCCTATTGTAACTAAAATAGATACAGAAAGATCATGGGGCTGGTTAGATGTAACGCTCACCTGATTCCCGCAGAGGCGCCGGTCTTGACTGGGTGAATGCCGTATCTTCAAAGGTGATGTGTAATACACGGTTGGCTCTTTGGGCTGGACCTCTGTGCACTGTATGTCTGACTCGAAGAGTAAGATGTCTGCAGATAGAAAATATGGGATTAATGAGCTGGGGTTATTGGGTGCCTCTCTCCTCTTCCCTTTCTCTTCTCCTGTAAAACCCCAAAGGTTAACGCCCTCACCTTAGATAAGTGAACGCCGAGCTCTCCATCTGCCTCGGGGCAGGGTGCCGTAACCAGTTCCTTCACTGGATAAGGGTGCAGGCCTCTTGACCTCAGAGGACTGCTGTCCGTCGTTAACTGCACGAACGGTAAGTTCTGGGCACTTCAAATGTCTTTAAAAGTCTTTTGTAATGATATCTCTTGTTTTGCAGGGTTCCAGCGATGGCGGATGGCGGGCTGATGAGAGTTGAGGATCGAACCCACGTGAGGAATAAAAGCGCCTGGAAGCACGTAAGTAAGCGCTTGTTGCCTGCTTCACGATGCGCATTAACTGTCCCTTTTATCTTGCAGGTACAAGTTCGGAGCTTTAGAGAGAAGCTGAAGGGTGCTGGAATACCCACTGGATTCGGCGTGGGAAGGAGTAATGGCACGTGAGTAATAAAGTTGCCCAATGTCTTTAAACGCACCTTCTTTTGTCTTTCAGATGCGGGATGTAGCGCCGAAGGCCTCCGGAGCGTGCGAAGAGCTGGTAAGGTTTTGTCTTTCAGATGCCGGAATGCAGCGCGAGGCGTTGGTGACAGCCGATGGACCAGGTAAGGGATGCGCTGCCACTGAAGACCGTAATGCTAACCTGTTCTTTCTTTGTCTTTACAGGTGCTGTTGAAGACTGGATTCCAGGATGGTAAGCCTTTGTTCCCTTAGGCCCAGGATCAGAAGACACGATGAGCGTTCTGCTGCAGAGAATGCAGAATAACGCAAAGCAAGATTCATCCATCGGGTGTGGTTTAAATAGCCTCCTGTAGTGCTTAGGTGTCTCCTTCCACAGCCTCGCCTAGGTAAGAAAAGAGTTCCTGCTTTCCAGAAGAGTTCCAGTGTTCTGAACCTAGGGAGTGGCTCCTGCCCCACCCAACAGGAAAAGTAGTCCCAAACAGAAGAGGATCAGGGGCTCAACTAGCAGGTAAGTAAGCAGCATGGTCTGCTGCAGGTAAATCCACCCAAGCATTATGAGCCCGGCGCTTCCAGCGCTGGGACTGGGCATCTTTATGAGCCTGGTGTCACTGGCGCCAGGACAGGGTCCAAAAGGTCCCAATTGGGACTGGCTGGCTCTCGGAACCGGGGTTATGGGTCTGCTTCCAAGGGAGTTGGGCAAGTCCTGATCTCTTGGAAGCAGAGATCATGACATTAGAGGAAACAATGAACACAAAAACAAATGAAAGAAAATATTAGACCGAAGGACTAGGGCTACGAGGATCAACAAGCTTTGCTTCCTGGAACACAAGAGGCTTTCACCATTTGATTGAAAAGTTCAATAAAGAAATTCTAACTGCAGATATTATCTGCATTCAAGAGTGCTGGCTTCACGAACAGCCATACATACATGGAGCAACTTGTTACTTGAATAAAGCTCTCAAAGGAAAAAAAGGCTGACCTTCCTCAGGCTTATTAACTATCATAAAGAATACATATGGTGGAAATGTAATTCGCA
The DNA here is from genome assembly GCF_040938575.1 of Ambystoma mexicanum. Lineage (NCBI taxonomy): Eukaryota > Metazoa > Chordata > Amphibia > Caudata > Ambystomatidae > Ambystoma > Ambystoma mexicanum. The sequence goes on along the minus strand of NC_090921.1, from coordinate 1,196,122,313 downwards.
CGATCTACCCCTCACCATTGATACAAATAATAATTCTGCAACAAGAACCAAAAGGAAGCGACACACAAAAATAAAAAAATACACTAATCATTTGTAACCTATACTGGAATGCAAAAGCAAAAGACGGTCAAATATTCCTGGAATTATTAACCAACCACATAGACCAATTGAGGTCAGAATACGAAAACCCGGCATTAATTCTGTGTGGTGATCTAAACATCTCCTGTGGAAAAATCAAAAATTCACAGCCAAATACGTCCAGTTACAATCAACAAAAACAATAAAGTGCAAGAGAATGGCAGATGGAAATGGAGAACTGTGATCTCTTGCAAGTAAATGGTAATGTCCAAGGAGACCTAGAAGGTCAACCTACATGGTCATCGCATAATTCATGCGCAACATTAGACTACTTTTTTGTTGATAGAGAAATTTTCGGCAGAATAATCTCCCTAAAAATCATACCAACAAAAAGTAGTGATCATAAAATTCTAATCCTCACATGCTCAGACCCAGCAACAGTGCATAAAAGGGACGTGGTACCAAGGAGTACTTGGCCTACTGAAGTTAGTGCAAATGAGGGGCGAAACAGACTAAGATTAACAACTCAAGTGATTCCCATGCTAACAAATTCAATAAACAAATGGGCAACCTCAACAGGAAAAGACGTGGAGTATGAATCTTGTCTCAGAATCTTTAAAGTGACCACCGAAACAAATAAAAGAACCACACAAATCAGGGCGCATCACTTCAATACCTATATAGCGGGGAAAAAAACGACAGCTGGCTAGAGATTTAAGAGCCTTGAAAAAACAGAATATTGCCTATGGTGACATGCAAACAAAAAGAAAAGAATTGAAAAAAGGTTATCGAAATTGGGTTAAATCCCATAGAGCCCTATTATTTCAAAAAGACTCTGAATATATGCTAATGGCGATTTGAAATAAAAATGCAAAATATCTATGGACATTGCTAAACCAAAAAGGAAATCAACAAAGTGAGGAAGAACTTAACCCTATACATGAAACAACGTGGGAACAATACTTTCAAGAAAAATATAATCGCAAGCTTGCAACAGATCTACTGCCCCAAGATTTCAGAAAGGAAAAAGGTTGAACTTAAGTGAAATTTTGGTATTGATCACAAAAGCAAGCAGATCGAGAGCCCCTGGGCCGGATGGCCTCACGAATGAAATCTTAAAGCAAGCACCAGGGGTATGGGCACACATGTGCTTTGTACTATTTCCACAAATAGTAAAAATGGGTCATATCCCTGAATCCTGGACAACATCAATTATTATACCGATCCATAAAAAAGGAGACAGAGCCTGTCCGGAGAACTATCGTCCAATATCCTTGCTGGACGTTTTAGGCAAACTCTTTGATTAAAGGAATGGATACAAAGATCTGGCAACTTCGATCATAGACAAGCAGGTTTTGTAGAAAACGTAGACTGCAGTCTAAACCTTCTAATTCTCAACCTTCTAAAATCAAAAACTGTTTATTGCCTCAATAGACATGGCGGCAGCTTTTGAAAGAGTAGACCGTCAAATTCTCTGGACCAAAATGAAAGAAAAAGGTTGTCCACCAGACCTGATAGAAGCCATCAAAACTATCCACACAAATACATTGATGCGAGTGAGACTGGACTAAAAGGGAAACCTAATGAAGGCAATAGCAACACATTTTGGGCGAAAACAAGGATGCCCACTAGCGTCCATACTCTATAACTTCTATATTTTAGAAGTAAAGGACTGCTTGGAACAACCAAGAGTGTGCTCGCCTAAAATAGGAGAAATGAAAATTGGTCATCTCTTATATGCTGACGATCTCATAGTGATGGACAAAACTCAAATGGGTCTACAGAAAAAACTGGAAGCTCTAAATATACATCTAAAAGAAATCAAACAAAAAATCAATCCAGAAAAATCCGTCATAATGATAATTAAAAAAGCAGGTCCTGCAAGTAAAAAAGCTTTTAGATGGCACATAGAGAATCACCGGATAACAACAGTACAAAATATAAAATATCTGGGAGCAATTGTAAGTGCCAACTGCAGTGACGAACCGTGGATTGAGCATTTGCAGAGAAAAATGGATCAACTAACATCACAGGCATTAATATTGAAAAGAAAGTTTTGTAAATTTTCTATGCGCCCGATTGTGGAATTCTATAATGCAAAAGTCATCCCCACTGTAACATATGCTGGCAAAACGCCCCTGAGAATCCCTTGGGAAACATGGGATAAACTTAAAGCCAGATTCTGGCGTAAATTGCTGAAAATTCCCATATGTGTTCCGATAAGCATTATACGACATGAGCTGGGATTGTACTTAACGCAAGTCTGAATCGTCTGGAAAACATTGGCCACCTACAGAAATATAACTCTGGAAAATTGTCCACCTCAATATCAAATATTGAATAAGGAAGCACGAAAAATGCCCTTTTGCCCACTGGATGAATGGAAAGTGAAATGTAATGAGCTGTTGCAAAACTTAAAAGTTACGACAGAAGCCCTTCTGAAACACCCAAAGAGGGTAAAATTACTCTTATTATCAATTGACTGGGCAGAAACAGAGTGTGCGAGAGTAGCTTCGAACTATCATACCTTATCTGATAAGATAACTAGATGCCGACAGTTATTGCCTGGATATCTAGAAAAAAGCACCAATCGGAATCATAGAGACTTAATAATGCGCTTTCGTCTGAACATTTTAAGAACAAAGATCAACCTGTTCAGATATGGTCTGGCAAAGGAAAAACTATGCAGACTATGCAAACAAGAAGAATCGTCTCAACACTTAATGCTGTTTTGCCCTGAACTTAGATCTGAAAGGGGTTGTTTATTACTACCAATACTGTCACCATCATGCGATCTGGATCCTGATTTATGGTGGTCAGCTCTACATGATGACCCAAGTAAGAAAACCATCAAAGGCTTGGGTATTTTCTTGGAATCTATGCTAAAGAGACTGGAAGGGAACTAAGACCATTATTAACAAGGAATATCGAAAACACATAGCCAAACCTGGACTGAAACCAACGTAGAACCAAGAAAGAAGAAATAGGAGAGGTTTGGCTTGTGCATGGGGAGGAGGGAAAATTGTACATAAGCAAAAGCTTGTATTTTTTGTACGCTGAATGCTTAAAAAAAAATAGCTGTCCCTGATTGGTCCTCCACACACTGGCCTCTTGGGCCACCCTGCACATCCTGGCCACATCCCCTACCACGCCCACCTCTTTGAGGTCGGCCACCTTTGCCTCCCTTACTGCTTGGTCGCCTCCCAACCATGGCACTGATGTTGTTGTGCACATGGGAGTTGCAGTAAACAATTGTCCTGGGCAATTGGGGTGAAAGGGGTAGGGTACTAGATGGAATTCGTAGCCTAGTGCTCTAGCAAGGCTTTCTGTGACCCCTGGGGGAAGATGACGGGTTACGCAATGCACAGGCACCCCGAAAACAATATTTAATGTGCACACAACCCCTGGTAGACCACGTGCATGCAAAAATGAACCCGCACTATGCTGTGGCACCCAGAAACACAAAAATAAGCGTACAGGTGGTACACGCAGCCTACAATGACTTCTGAATGGGTACGCGACACACAGGGGCAACAACAGTTGGAAAATACGTGCGCGACTCACCGTCTGCCTGGGAAAAGAACATGAAAAAGAAGCACGTGTGCGCGTTGGCAAAACACCCCCCAAAAGAAGAATTGAACGCTCTCTGTGTAAACACTGGAACTGGAACCGTTGTGAAGTTATCGCGTGTGAACCGACAAGAAGTATAAGAATCACCTGCTTGCTCTCCACAAAAAGCACGTACAAGAAAATGGCGTCCTACACATAGCTTTTAAGCCAGCCCACACGTGCAATGTCACTTATGCGCGTACGCGCTAAGGCCCTTTCCTCCAATTGCACGCATTGACACCCGGACGTGCAGTTTTTTAACGTGTACAATAAACATGCACCAGTGTTGAGGGAAACACCCTTGCGCGTCACGTCCCAGACGTGCTTACGGGCTAAGGGCCTTTCCTTGAATTACACGAAGACGTGCAGTTTTTTCACGTGCCAAATCACTCCGTATCAAGCTGGCCACGCAACAACACACGGAAGACCACGCTCCTGCCCAGAAGACCATTTTCCTGCCCCCCAGAGCCCCGAACACACTCCCACCTGCCATCTGCTGCTGCCTGCCTGCTGCCCATGTGCCCTGCTGTTTGGTGCCTGCACGTCAGCCATCTGCAGGGGTGCAGTTGCTATGACCACCCCTGCTTGATCAGAAGACTCCCGACTGGTATACCATCGCTCCACAGCCCAGCCCCAGGACCCAGTTGCCCACCCACATCTGCCTCTGGGGTTGCCATGTCAGACACAACACCATCTGGCACCACCGGCAACCCCCAGCCAGACAGGAAGAGGGCTACCATCTTCAGTGTCAGTGAAGTTGGTATCCTGGTGGAGCAAGTCCTGGGGCAGTATGATGCCCTCTTTGGAAGTTTGCGCGCCGACAATGAAGGATGGAAGAGGATCTGGATGGACATCGTGACTGCCATCAATTTTTCAGCCAGTAATATGACCATTGTGACATATGTCCGCTTCCACGTCCCTGCCCACCACTAATTAGCCTCTCCTCACGCGCATTAGCCCTCACCGACAAGCTGCGACAAACTAAGTTTCTGTTGCTCCTTGTTGTTGCTATATATTAAACATACGCACGGAGCTATGCATTCCTCCCCTTTTCCTCCAGGCTCAGTGTATGACTTTATATGAGGCTGACAGTCACACTTTCCTCACACCGAGGCACACTGCAAATCGATACTCTCTCCCAGCATACCTGAGTGACTCGTTCTCTAGTCACCATGACAACGATCGACTACGCGGCCTTTGCGCACGCGTGATCGTCCCGGCCCCGGCTTCCCTGAGCAGGCAGCCACAGTCTACAAACACCCTCGAATCAGACGAGACGGCCGAGACAAGCCTCCAGCCTCTCCCCTTCCCAGCGGATGCCTGCTAAGCCTTACAGCAGCTGAAAAAAGCATTGCAGCGGGCAAGCGTTAAAAGGGTTTCTCTCTCTTTCTCTCCCTCTTTCTGACCTTTTCAACAGGCACGTCTTTTCCTCGCATGCAGCCCTCAACCCTTCATGCCACCGGCTTGCTCCCTACTTAATACTCCTTTTTAAGCCCACACATTTGGCATCTCAACTCATGTAATTGAGCTCTAAACACTCAGACTGGCAGCCGTACTGTGTGTTTTTTGTAAGTTTCGCGTGCACTTGGTATCATTAATACACTTTCGCCTCCGAACACACAGCGCGTACCTTTGGAGTTATCATGGTTCTAGACACTAGCACTATCAGCCACCACGTCAAGTCTCATATATTTTTGTGCATAGGATTTAAACCACTATCCTAATATCCTACGAACAAACGAGTCCTGGTGCTTAGTTGTGTTTTTCTTCTCACACAGGCAACAGCCACCAGCCCAAAGTGAACAACCACATTCCACAATAACGGTGACAGAGGAGAAAATTTACCCATACGGCGCAATCTCTCTACTACTCGGCAAATTAATCCAGGTAGAGCATTTTTCTCTCGCTTTTGCCATATGTAGCTATTTAGCAATTATGTATTAGCACCACACAACCCGGGCGCCAGACCCCTGATTTATAGTTTTTGCTCCTCTCTTTTCCATCATCTTTATACCTTATGTAGGATATCACCAAGACGAGACTGTGACTTTACCTGAGAGTTCTCACTCTTCACATAGACGCCTGGTCCTGTCGCCTGATTTTCCTCCCTGTGTGGCCCACACCCGAACCTCTGGGATCTCAAACACCGGCAGGTAAGCCGACCACCGGTGCCGAGAGTTTCTAAATATTTTTATTTGTACAGCGCCCTAAGTACTAGGGGCCACCACCTCTCTATATCCACCCTTCTGACTCGATATCCATATACTTCCCACAGGGTCCCCAACTAGGAGCCCTGATGAAGGCAGACCTATCGTAATAGAATAACCGCCGAAACGTGACGAAGACAGGGATTCAAACCATATATACATATCCCTGATCGTTTGGAGCTTACATTCCGGTTCCAACCATCAAATCTCACGTTGGCAAGGATAAAAAAGATATCTTGTATCAAAGACCCTGCAGCATTAATTGCTTGAAACTAACAATTGCAAAAAGGGACTATCATTGAACAATACCTAGAAATTGGGCCATGATACTCGTTTATTTACTGAACCAGTATCACATGTATGTCCTATTTGCACTCTTCTTTATGATTTAATCATTATAATGTAAAGAAATGAATATTAATCCAATGTTCTTTGTGTTTTTTGTTTTTAATTGTGTCAAAACACTTATGCACATTGTAATCTCTTTCTACAAAAAAACGTTGCTTCCTAAATGTATTATGTGGATGTATTTGTATTTTGTTCTATTTTTTGGTTGAGATTATAACTTTGTTGACTTCCGATTATGTGTTCTGGTTTTCTTTAAATATATGTTTTTGATGTCCTCGGAGGTAAAAAGTGAATGTCTTGCACTTTTTCCTTAATTATATGAGTTACCTTTTATTTTATTTCTCAAACACTGGAAGCACCACCGTAATGTTTGTCCTTTGAAACACACAGCTACTTTATTATTTAGGTGGTTATATAAGAACAGCGGTAGATTCATACTTTAGGATTTCCACAATTTGGAAACCTCTCAGAGATATTAATTCATTATTTGAAACAAAAAGAAAAAAAGAAATAATATGAAAATAATTATTAGCAAGGGTACATTTTTCTGTTTAGATGTCCTGATTGGTCCTCCACACACTGGCCTCTTGGGCCACCCTGCACATCCTGGCCACATCCCCTACCACGCCCACCTCTTTGAGGTCGGCCACCTTTGCCTCCCTTACTGCTTGGTCGCCTCCCAACCATGGCACTGATGTTGTTGTGCATATGGGAGTTGCAGTAAACAATTGTCCTGGGCAATTGGGGTGAAAGGGGTAGGGTACTAGATGGAATTCGTAGCCTAGTGCTCTAGCAAGGCTGTCTGTGACCCCTGGGGGAAGATGACGGGTTACGCAATGCACAGGCACCCCGAAAACAATATTTAATGTGCACACAACTCCTGGTAGACCACGTGCATGCAAAAATGAACCCGCACTATGCTGTGGCACCCAGAAACACAAAAATAAGCGTACAGGTGGTACACGCAGCCTACAATGACTTCTGAATGGGTACGCGAAACACAGGGGCAACAACAGTTGGAAAATACGTGCGCGACTCACCGTCTGCCTGGGAAAAGAACATGAAAAAGAAGCATGTGTGCGCGTTGGCAAAACACCCCCCAAAAGAAGAATTGAACGCTCTCTGTGTAAACACTGGAACTGGAACCGTTGTGAAGTTATCGCGTGTGAACCGACAAGAAGTATAAGAATCACCTGCTTGCTCTCCACAAAAAGCACGTACAAGAAAATGGCGTCCTACACATAGCTTTTAAGCCAGCCCACACGTGCAATGTCACTTATGCGCGTACGCGCTAAGGCCCTTTCCTCCAATTGCACGCATTGACACCCGGACGTGCAGTTTTTTAACGTGTACAATAAACATGCACCAGTGTTGAGGGAAACACCCTTGCGCGTCACGTCCCAGACGTGCTTACGGGCTAAGGGCCTTTCCTTGAATTACACGAAGACGTGCAGTTTTTTCACGTGCCAAATCACTCCGTATCAAGCTGGCCACGCAACAACACACGGAAGACCACGCTCCTGCCCAGAAGACCATTTTCCTGCCCCCCAGAGCCCCGAACACACTCCCACCTGCCATCTGCTGCTGCCTGCCTGCTGCCCATGTGCCCTGCTGTTTGGTGCCTGCACGTCAGCCATCTGCAGGGGTGCAGTTGCTATGACCACCCCTGCTTGATCAGAAGACTCCCGACTGGTATACCATCGCTCCACAGCCCAGCCCCAGGACCCAGTTGCCCACCCACATCTGCCTCTGGGGTTGCCATGTCAGACACAACACCATCTGGCACCACCGGCAACCCCCAGCCAGACAGGAAGAGGGCTACCATCTTCAGTGTCAGTGAAGTTGGTATCCTGGTGGAGCAAGTCCTGGGGCAGTATGATGCCCTCTTTGGAAGTTTGCGCGCCGACAATGAAGGATGGAAGAGGATCTGGATGGACATCGTGACTGCCATCAATGTGCAGGGGGCAGTCTGCGACATTCAACATCTCCGGAAGCGCTGGGAGGACTTCAGGTCCAGGACCCTCAACAAGGCCCGGCGCCTCTTGAAGGCAGCGGATGCCAAGGGGTGGCAGGGTCCGCCTAACCAACAACCAGATGAGGGTTCTGGAACGTATACACCCAGCGCTCCACCTCCAGGTCCTTGAGAGGCAGACCCGTCTAGAGTCGAGCGGAAAGTGTACATGCATACTGATTGGATGCTGTGCATGTTGAGGTGTGGCAGGAGTGTGCAGGTTCTACATATGTGTGTGTAGGGCCATGTACACATGTGTATGTACAGGAAAATTAGCCTCCCGCATGTGAGTCCTCTCATGTGTGAGACACATCAATGGTGTATGTGTAGGTAAGCATAATGTCCAAATGCAGGCGTGGGTGCACACATTTTTACATTTCTGTGTATGTACAGTGGCATGGTTGTGGTGTCACACATGGATTTTGGTTCCACCTGCATGTATCTGCACTGTGTACATGTGCATGTGTGTGTATTTGACAAATGTGCAACTGTGATACACCATGGATGCATGTGACACTGACATGTAGGAGGCTGATTGCCAGATGTGGCATGGATGGCAATGTTATCACTGCGACAGGTGGTGGAGATGTACAGATGCATGTATGTCTGGTGGCATTTGTGCATGTGTTCTGCACTCCCCATGTTGCATGTGACGTGAGGCACACCTTTGGCTGATCATGCTGTTTTTGTGTATGGATGGTGCTGCCTGGTGCAACATTCCTGTTGATGTGCACATGTGTGTGAGTTGAAATGACATGTGTGTTGGGGAGTGTGATGCCATGTCTGAAGTTTGACACTGACACTCATGTACAACTGTCATATATGTATCAGACCATTGTACAGTGCCCTGATGCCTGTGTTCTATCTCTCCCTGTCTGCATCGTCAACTGATGAAGAGGGCGGAGACGGTGCTGTGGAGCAAAGCGGCAGGGATCGCACTGCCATCCGCAGACGCAAGGCCCAGCTCCCCTCCCATGTTGTCATCTCGTCGGGGAGTGAGGAGTCTGGTGCCCCATCTGTGGTCGCAGCTGCCGAGGGTAAGTCCAAGAGGCGGAGGTCGGAAGTGGACTCCTCGGCAGCAGAAGGGGCAGCTAAGACCCCATAGGGTCTGATGGAGGAAGATGGCATGGAGTCATTCAGGTTGATGGGGGGTTTGGTTGAGTAGGTGGCCGTGGAAGGGACACACACGGGGTCTGGAGGGGGGATTCCACTGGTGCTAGTGGTGCAGTCCAGGAGCAGGGTCAGGAGGCATCAATGGCTGCCGTGGAGGTGCCTGTGTGTAATCCTGTCCCCGATCCTGTGACTGCATCATCCCGCACCGGCAGGGACGTTATGGTTAAGTTGCACAAATTGAAACCTATTAAATTCACTGAAATAACTTTGTTAAAGGAACGTTATGGTTAAAGTAGCCGGGTCCCAGCCTGTTCCGCAAGAGCACCCTTCTTCCTCTTGGAAGGTGGTGCGGACCCTGAGTGGCTTACGCTGCTCTGGTTGGTAGGGGCAGCAGCGCAGGTGGACTGGGCACCGGAAGTAGCCAAAGGCACGAACACCAAAGGTCTCACTGCAGGTATTGGCTGCTGGGTGATGTTGGCAGGACCAACCTCGGTGTGATGGACTTGGACCGACACTGTCCTGGCTGGGACACTCAGAGCTGGGGTGGATTGAGCTGCAGCTGCCCCTGCAGCCTCCTCACCCTGGCTACTTGGGGCAGCAGATGACATTGCTGCCCCAGATCCACGTGGCCTGGTGACAGCAACTTTCACCACCACACGTGGCTTAGACTTGGTGACACGGAAGTCAGCCTGGGAGTCATCCTGTGCCGGTTCTGTTGACAATATGGGCTGGTTTAACAAGGGCTGAGCTGGGATGGTGTCAGCTACATCTCCCCGAACCATTAGGGGTGGTTGGGCATAGGTGTCCCTGATTGGTCCTCCACACACTGGCCTCTTGGGCCACCCTGCACATCCTGGACATGTCCCCTACCGCGCCCACCTCTTTGAGGTCGGCCACCTTTGCCTCCCTTACTGCTTGGTCGCCTCCCAACCATGGCACTGATGTTGTTGTGCATATGGGAGTTGCAGTAAACAATTGTCCTGGGCAATTGGGGTGAAAGGGGTAGGGTACTAGATGGAATTCGTACCCTAGTTCTCTAAAAAGGCTGTCTGTGACCCCTGGGGGAAGATGACGGGTTACGCAATGCACAGGCACCCCAAAAACAATATTTAATGTGTACACAACCCCTGGGAGACCACGTGCATGCAAAAATGAACCCGCACTACGCTGTGGCACCCAGAAACACAAGAATAACCGTACACGTGGTACACGCAGCCTACAATGACTTCTGAATGGGTACGCGACACACGGGGGCAACAACAGTTGGAAAATACGTGTGCGACTCACCGTCTGCCTGGGAAAAGAACATGAAAAAGACGCACGTGTGCACGTTGGCAAAACACCCGCCAAAAGAAGAATTGAACGCTGTCTGTGTAAACACTGGGACTGGAACCGTTGTGAAGTTATCGCGTGTGAACCGACAAAAAGTACAAGAATCACCCGCTCGCTCTCCACAAAAAGCACGTACAAGAAAATGGCGTCCTACACATACCTTTTAAGCCAGCCCACACGTGCAACGTCACTTACGCACATATGCGCTAAGGCCCTTTCCTCCAATTGCACGCAGTGACACCCGGACGTGCAGTTTTTTCACGTGTACAATCAACATGCACCAGTGTTGAGGGAAACGCCCTTGCACATCACGTCACAGACGTGCTTACGCGCTAAGGGCCTTTCCTTGAATTACACGAAGACGTGCAGTTTTTTCACGTGCCAAATCACTCCGTATCAAGCTGGCCACGCAACAACACACGGAAGACCACGCTCCTGCCCAGACCATTTTCCTGCCCCCCCAGAGCCCCGAACACACTCCCACCTGCCATCTGCTTCTGCCTGCCTGCTGCCCACGTGCCCTGCTGTTTGGTGCCTGCATGTCAGCCATCTGCAGGGATGCAGTTGCTGTGACCACCCCTGCTGGAACAGAAGACTTCTGACTGGTATACTATCGCTCCACAGCCCAGCCCCAGGACCCAGTTGCCCATCCACACCTGCCTCTGGGGTTGCCATGTCAGACACAACACCATCTGCTACCTCTGGCAACCCCCAGCCAGACAGGCAGAGGGCTACCATCTTCAATGCCAGTGAAGTTGGTATCCTGGTGGAGCAAGTCCTGGGGCAGTATGATGCCCTCTTTGGAAGTTCGCGCGCCGACAATGAAGGACGGAAGAGGATCTGGATGGACATCGTGACTGCCATCAATGTGCAGGGGGTGGCAGTCCGCGACATTCAACACATCCGGAAGCGCTGGGATGACTTTATGTCCAGGACCCTCAACAAGGCCCGGCGCCTCTTGAAGGCAGCGGATGCCAAGGGGTGCCGGGTCCACCTAACCAACAACCAGATGAGGGTCCTGGAACGTATACACCCAGCGCTCCACCTCCAGGACCTTGAGAGGCAGACCCGTCTGGAGTCAAGCGGAAAGTGTACATGCGTACTGATTGGACGCTGTGCATGTTGAGGTGTGGCAGGAGTGTGCAGGTTGTACATATGTGTGTGTAGGCCACGTATGCATGTGTATGTACAGGGAAATTAGCCTGCCGCATGTGAGTCCTCTCATGTGTGAGACATATCAATGGAGTATGTGTAGGTAAGCATGCTGTCCAAATGCAGGCGTGGGTGCACACATTTATACATTTCTGTGTATGTACAGTGGCATGGTTGTGGTGTTGCACATGGATTTTGGTTCCACCTGCATGTATCTGCACTGTGTACATGTGCATGTGTGTGCATTTGACAAATGTGCAACTGTGATACACCATGGATGCATGTGACACTGACATGTAGGAGGCTGATTGCCAGATGTGGCATGGATGGCAATGTTATCACTGCGACATGTGGTGGAGATGTACAGATGCATGTATGTCTGGTGGCATTTGTGCATGTGCTCTGCACTCCCCATGTTGCATGTGACGTGAGGCACACCTTCGGCTGCTCATGCTGTTTTTGTGTATGGATGGTGCTGCCTGGTGCAACATTCCTGTTGATGTGCTCATGTGTGTGAGTTGAAATGACATGTGTGTTGGGGAGTGTGATGCCATGTCTGAAGTTAGACACTGACACTCATGTACAACTGTCATGTATGTATCAGACCATTGTACAGTGCCCTGATGCCTGTGTTCTATCTCTCCCTGTCTGCATCGTCAACTGATGAAGAGGGCGGAGACGGTGCTGTGGAGCAAAGCGACAGGGATCGCACCGCCATCCAGATACGCAAGGCCCAGCTCCCCTCCCATGTTGTCATCTCGTCGGGGAGTGAGGAGTCTGGTGCCCCGACTGTGGCCTCAGCTGCCGAGGGTAGCTCCAAGAGGCAGAGGTCGGAGGTGGATTCCTCAGCAGCAGAAGGGGCAGCTAAGACCCCACAGGATCCGATGGAGGAAGATGGCACGGAGTCATCCAGGTTGGTGGGGGTTTGGTTGAGTAGGTGGCCGTGGAAGGGACACACACGGGGTCTGGATAGGGGGATTCCACTGGTGCTAGTGTTGCAGTCCAGGGGCAGGGTCAGGAGGCAGCACAGGCCGCCGTGGAGGTGCCTGTGTGTAATCCTGTCCCCTATCCTGTGACTGCATCATCCCGCACTAGCAGGGATGCCTACGTCAAGACTGTTCTCAGGGAGGGGATGAGCGCACAACAACTGGCCTTCCTCTCCCTACGGACGTGGCAATCTGGGACCGTGTTGAGCCTGTCCTGGATAGGCTGGTGTTGCGTCAACGGGGCATGCAAGATGACCTACAGTGTTTTCGGGAAGACACCACACGTCATCTTGGATGCCTCTTTGACCACGTCAACCTACTAGGACGGGTCACCAGTGCTGGATTCCTCCGTGTGCTGGACCTTATTCCGACCCACTCCTCACCTGAACCCCCATTGTGCCAGTCATCCTCCGTGCCATCTTCTGGCCCATGTATCACCTGGGTACCCTGTGGAGCTGCCTCTGACCCAGCAGCCAGGCTGGTGGAGGACACATCCCTGCCACAGTCTGGAGTCAGAGGTCCAGCAGGGGTGGCCACCACAACAACTGCACCCCAGCAGGAGGAGGACGTGCAGGCAGCAAGAGGCAGGGCACAGGCACAGCAGCAGCAGTCTCAAGGTGGGAGCGATGATGGCTCGGGGCCATCAACATCAGTGGGGCAGGCATCGGCTGGAGGGCAGGAGGACACCGGAATGGGAGTGTCTTCCATGTGGCAGCGGTTGGGCCAGCACATAGATGCGGAGCAGCGGAAGAGGCACGGCTCACTATGGCTATGGCGGAGAACTCCATGCGCAGGGCGCTGAGGTGGGCCGAGTGCCTCGAGACGATTCGCAGGGAGTTGGAGGTGGTCATGGCTTTATCCCTGCAAAACCTCAGGGCCATGGAACAGGGCCGCCTTCAGGACATAGAACAGGAGTTCGATGATGCCCTGGCTCGGGAAATTGGAAAAGTGAGCCGTAGGACTTGCCCGCCGCCATTGTATATAGTTAGTAAGTGTTAGGTTTCATTTATATTTTTATTTCATTTGGGGCGCTTGGTCTATGCCCCACCTTCTTGTAGATAGTTCTTTATTAGGTAGTCTTTTTGGTAGGTTTCATTTCAATAGTTGGGCTCACGGACCCTGGATTTGTTATTTGTATATAGTTGAACAGTGGATTTATCATCATTTTTTTTTCTTTCACCACGGAGCAATGGATTTCACTTATTTCTTTCCCTTTGGATTTGCTTTGTTGGACGGAGACTTTGGACACATTTTCATTTTGATTTATTTGGATTCTGATTTCATATATTTTTTTCATTTTGGGACATGATGCATTTCATTTGGTATTTCCATTATTGTGTGTTTTCATTTAATTCCCTTTGTTATGTGTTCAATACATTTTTCTTTCATACTTCAATGTGTGGTATTCTCTCATTGGTTTCATGCATGTCACGATGTGGGTTTTCACATTCACTGCCACCTATTGTGTGTGTGTGACGGACATGTGTTGATGTACATACATGCCATTTGGGTTGGATCATGTAATGGGCATTTCAATGTGGCGTGGAAGTAATACTTGGTGGGTTCTTTGGGCAGGGGTGGCGTGCGGTGGGATTTGGGTGGCCATGAGGGCCATGATTGTGGATCATGATGACGTGTTGGGGGGGACATGAGTCGGGGCCTGCTGGCAGGTGCCCGTCACTGCCGGGTGGGTGTGGATGCAGGGGGACATGAGTCGGTGCTCACTGGTGCATGGTTACATGTGGGCTGGCTGGGGGGCATGCCCAGGGTGGATGGGCTACCTGCAGGGCATGGCCAGGGGTGCAGGGTAGTCCCCTGTGGTGTGGCCTGCCTGCAGGGCCTGGGGAGGGGGGAGAGTGCACACTTGGGAGGACCCACACTGCCAATTTGTGTGTGAAACTCCACGCGCACCCCCAGAAATACACGTACCCCGCTCGCCCAGCAAAATCGCGTGTGAAACTCCCTGCGCACCCCCAGAAATACACGTACCCCACTCACCCAGCGAAATCGCATGTGAAACTCCCCACGCACCCCCAGAAATATACGTACCCTGCCCGCCCAGCAAAATTACGTCTGAAACTCAACGCGCACCCCCAGAAATACACGTACCCCGCTCGCACAAGCCCTATCGCGTGTGATACTCCTCTTGCACCCCCAGAAATACATGTACCCCACTCCCACAAGGCCTATTGCATGTGAAACTTCCCGCGCACACCCAAGATACATGTACCCTGCTCTCACAAGGCCTATCGCTTGTGAAACTTCACGCGCACCCCCATAATACACGTACCCCGCTCGGCCAAGCCCTATCGCGTGTTAAACTTCCCGCAAACCCCCAAGATACATGTACCCCACTTGCACAAGGCCTATCGCGTGTAAAACTTCCTGCGCACCCCCAAGATACACGTACCCCGCTTGCACAGGGCCTATCGCGTGTGAAACTTCCTGCGCACCCCCAAGATACATGTACCCCGCTCACCCAAGGCCTATCACGTGTGGAACCTCACACGCACTCCCATAATACACGTACCCCGCTCGGCCAAGCCCTATCGCGTGTCAAACTTCCTGCACACCCCAAGATACACGTACCCCGCTCGCACAAGGCCTATCACGTGTGAAACGTCCCGCGCACCCCCAAGATACACATACCCTGCTCGCACAAGGCCTATCGCGTGTGAAACTTCCTGCGCACCCCCAAGATACACGTACCCCGCTCGCACAAGGCCTATCGTGTGTATGACTTCCCGCGCACCCCCCAAATGCACTGTACCGGCCCTGTGAACTGGTGCAGGGTTAGCGCAGGCCTTTGTGCTCCATTGGGGATTTCAATGCCTTATCCTTGCGCAAGGGGCGTTCTTGGGGGCGTAACTGGCGTTGGGGGATGTTCTCTGCACCAGCGTTCAAAATGGCTTTGATATTCCATGAATACACGGTGCACCAGAATGCTGTTTCGCGCACACGGCTGGTGCACGTTACCTCTCTGCTCCGCTCGCGTGCACTGCCTCTGCGCTGAAATCTATGAATTACCCTGACACACACTCAAAATCACCATAGATGCTTTTACAAATATAAAGCTCTAGTCAAAGTAAATGTATTCTTCATTAAAGTTGAGTATTCAATGAATGCATGTTGCAATGGTTAATTTTCAGAATAGTTATTTTTAGCGTCACTTTTGTTTGGGACCCTAACTTTGCACTATTCAAATCATAATTAATTATTTTAGTTTACACAGTTATTCAAGATTACAGTTTGTTCGGCTGCAGCTAAAATACAAAAGCCATAATATGACTTTCCTACCTTTACATTTTTGAAGTTAGCAGTTGGTTTAGCAGCCTGTTTTTTAAATTTAGATCATAATATGATGGATTTCGACAAGAGTAAGTAGTTTGTTTGGATGATAATATACAATATAGACGGTTTTAACTATAAGACATTACTGGCCAAATTCACAATGATGCACCCATCTCAAAATAGCACTGATGATGCACGCTTTTTTAGATGCCTTATGCACAAAGGTGAAATGCTCACTATAGGGGCTGTGTCAAGAAATTAATCTCAAACTCCTACAATGAAAGGGGGGCTTGTCAAAGACTGCACTTACAGCTGATCAACCTATGGCCCCTCAACAGAAATAAGCAGTCTGAATTCTTCGCATTTAGTTAAATTGTATCGAATACATAAAAACTGATGTATTTATTTATTTTTACATTTGTAAAGCGCCTAAGTCCAGTCAGGACTAGTTACACACAATGGCCCTCATTACGACCCTGGCGGATTTTTTCCGCCATCGACGGACTTTCCGGCCATGGCGTAAAGTCCGTTTACGCCATGGCGGATGGTGGACTTACCGCCCCATTCCGAGGTCGGCGGGGCGGTAAGTCCCCATTGACCCATTTACCCTTCCCCATTCCCATTTCGGCCCCATAGGGTATAATGGGAGTGGGGAAGGAGTTAATTACGCCACCGTAAATTACGGTGGCGTAATTAACACCAAGGTCCCATAGCGCCATGGATTTCTCCGCCCGCAAAAAGCGGGCGAAAAAATGACCATGGCGCTTTGGGAACTCGTAGTTGGCGGTAAGGGGTCGGCGCAGCTAACGCTGGCGCAAACCCCTTACCGCCAGGGTCGTAATGAGGGCCAATGAGACATCTTAGAGGAGATACATTTCAGACAGCTTAAGTATATAAATGTTCCATTTATTTCTCCCAAAGGCACCCAATGATCATGCCTTGGTAAGGCCAATGTTTTAGGCAAACAGCTAAGTTTTTGGAGCTTTTCGAAAGGTGTAATATGATTCCTCTGCTCATAGGGCAGGTGGGAGGGCATTCCAATGCTTAGCTGCCAGCGGTGGGAAGCTAGAACCTCCTCCTCTGGCTCGTTTAAATTTCGGTAGTGCAAGGCGGTGTGCGGGTACAGACCGTACCGAACTAATGGTATTGGCTATCATGATTTGTTGTGCAAGGTACACAGGAGCTGCATTAGAAAGTAATTTATGAGTGATGAAAAGCGTTTTTTTAAAACAATTCTCTCACAAATAGGAAGCCAGTGGGACTCCCTTCTTGCTGCAGAGATGTGATCACTTTTTGATATGTTAAGTGCTGAGTGTAGGGCATTGTTTTTGATAACCTTCATTTTGTTGATGTTCTGTTTGAGGTGCCTGCAAAGAGGGTGTTGAAATAGTCCAGCCTTGCACTGATGACCATTCGAGCAATCGTGAGGCAGCTGGTGGATGTAAGGAATTGTCTAGTGGCATTAATCAATTTGGTCATGTAGGTGGACGAAAATGTGATAGAGTTCACTTGCCGCGTGAGGGAGAGAGTGTCATCCAAATGAACCATGAGCGTTTTCACTGAGGCAGAGACGGGGATTAGGGTTCCAACAAAGTGAAGGAAGTGAATTTGGAGTTAAGTTTCTACAGCATTGCTGGAGATCCTACCAGCAAGATATTTGTCTTGTAATTGAGGCATAAATGGTTCACGGCCACCCAAGCCTAGATTGTCAAGTACATTTTGTTGATGGTGACGGAGTTATTGTGGTAGATGCCAAACAAGGGGAGGGGGATCTGGTTGTCATCGGCATAGTTGGTGTAGGATATGCCGATGGAGTCCAGGAGGTTGAAGAGCGGTTTGGTGAACATGTTATATAGGCTGGGGGAAGCATGTGATCCTTGTGGGACACCACAAGGGATGGGCGTAGTAGGGGCACTGGCTATTTCTGAGAAAACTCTCATGGATCTTCCTTCAAGAAATTAGGTAATCCAGGGAGTGGCTTCTTGGGAGAAGTACGTGGCTGCCGTGAGGTGCTGACATAATATGTTATTGTCCACAATTCTAAAGCAGACGATGCATCAAGGAGGAGGAGAAGGGAGGGCTTTCCTTCATCACTGATTCTGTCTAGCAGTGCTGATTCTGTGCCATGTTCTGGCCCGAAGCCTGGTTGACGTGTTCCTAGGATATGGTTGGATTTCAGGAAGTGTTGTATTTGGTTGTAGGCAGTCCCATCCAAGATCTTTAGTAGGAAAGGGACTGTGGTGATTGGGTGGTAGTTGTTGGGTGCTGCTGGGTTTAGTGTGTTTTTTCTTAGTAAGGAGAGGACCCATGATTCTTTGAGGCTGGCAGGGACCAGGAAGCATTGATGAACCTAGTAATGAAGGGCAGTAGGGCTTCTGGGCAGCCTTTGATGATAGTGGCTGTGCAGATGTCTCTTTCACATCTCAAAGGCTTTAGACTTTTGAGGATGTTGGACGTTTCTACTTCCATGTTTTCTTTAAAGTGAAAAGTCAGGGTATGAGGATTGGGGATGAAGGGGGCAAGGGTTGGGAAGTAAAGGTTGTTTTGGTTGTTGCTTGTTTTAGGCTATTTTCTGCTGTGATGGTGGCCTGCTTGTATTCTCTAGCATTCGTGTTAAAAAAAGCTTTAGGCGAGTCAGCTGGGGCCTTTTTCCAGGAGGCTTCCACTAGATGTTTTTTGGGGCGAAAGGCTTGGAGGTCAGGGGTGAACAAAGAGTTGGTATGTCATGCATGTTTGGCCCTATGGGGAGCTAGTGGGGCTACGGTGTTGACTGCTCTTGTCAAGGTGTTCGTGTAGATGTCTGCCAGGACCCTCGGGTCATCCGAGTGGAGGTGTTCGGGTTGGAGTTGTTTGAGATGAGGAGAAATAGAGCCTTTGGTCATCTCCCAGGAGCTCCGGGACCAAGAGGGCGGCAAGGCGGAGTGGGGTTGCGCTGGGCTGTTTAGTAGGAGGGAAGGTGAAGGTCTGTCCAGGGGTACGGGGAATTGGAGGAGATAGTGATCGGGCTATTAAGGTCCACAACCCAGTCCAGGGTCCGGACTTTGATGTGAGTGGGGGCCATTATGCAGTGTCTAAAGCCGATGGCTGAGAGTGAGTTTGCCATATAGGTGGCAATGAGGTCTGAGGGGTCGTTGAGACCTAGATTTAGATCCCCTTGTTGGATGGTTCCGGTGGTGGGCTTGATGTTATCTTCCACAATGTGGAGGAGTTTCTATTTGAAGGCGGCAGGCGGACCCAAGAGGCGATGATAACATGGATATCTTAGGAGACATTGGGAGTGAGGTGAGAGTTTAACCGAAAGGAGCTCTCAATTGCCCTCCATGGAGATGTTGGTGGGTCTTATTTGAAGGGACTCTTTGAAGATGAGTGTGATGCCTCCTCCTCTATTGTCGGGAATGTTGCTTCTGAAGATAGCAAAGCCATCTGGTATTTCTAGAGACAGGGAGGTCCCTGATGCTTGGTGAAGCCAGGTTTTTTAAAAAGTTTTATTTATTTATTTATTTATGTTTTGTTTATTTGTAACGTGCCATAGCGCCATAGCCTGAATGCATCAGGGTGCACATATACACATAAGACAACAAAAACCACTGGACACAGGAGGCAGGTATGGGTGATGGGAGGACAGGATTACTCAAAGAGGAATGTCTTCGGTGTTTTTTTAAAGTTCTGATGTTTTTATCTGAATGCATGGTTACAGGGAGACGATTCCAAGTCCTTTTGATCTTTTGAAAGTGGGGCAAGTAACAAGCCCGGTGCTCGTCGATCTAAGAGATTGTAATGGTTCAAACCATGAGGTAATTGATCTCAGTTAGTTTGGGGATTTCCCATAGAGGCAGTTGTGTTGTTGGGTGACCACCTTAAATTGACATCTAGCTGCGACAGGGAGCCAATGTAGGCCCTGCTGGTAGGTAGAGATGTGGCACCTTCGCGGGACCTCCTTGACAATCCAGACAGCATTATTCTGGATGGTTTGTAGTCTCTGGATACTTCTTTTGTCAGCACCCACCAATAGTGCACTACAATAATCTATTCTAGAGGGGCAAGCTTGTCCAAGAGAAGATTAAGTTTTCATTAAAAGTCTCAATATGTGAGTCAGGGGTATCTAACACAGAGGTTGAGGACATGGTGTTTGCGACAAATTCTTGGAGATTGGAAGCTAAAATCTTCTTCAGGTTTCGATCGGTGACTACTTTAGAAGGATTGTGTAGCTTAGGTGGTGCTGCCTGAAGATGGATGTAGAAGTTGATCATAAAATGATCTGACCAGATGTAAGGGGTGGTGTTGTTTATCTGGACTTTAAGGGTTCTTGTAACTATCCAGTCACAAATGTTTCCTTTGGTATTGGTGGGATCGGTGTTCAAGACATGTTGATCAAAATTATTTCAAATGGACTCAAGCAAAATATCATCTTTGTCTAAGGGATCCCCTCACCAACAATTAAGGTCTCCTAGAAATATAGTGGCACTGTTGGCTCCTTTAAGATCCGCTAAAAGATGTGAGATTTCATTGTTGAAGGTGTCCATAGCAATTAGTGGTTGATAAATCAGGATGATTTACACAACTGGGGGGGGGAGGTGGAAAATAACTTGAGGTGTAGGATCTCACATCTGTTGCAGTGCCTGGATGATAAGTTTACAGAAATGTGATTTTTGGCTATAATTCTCCCGTCTCTCTTCTCTATTTTTGCAGTAAATGGAATAGCCATCTGGGACAGCAAGGGTTATCATGGGCCCACTGGTCTCGGAGATTCAGATTTCAGTCAGGGACAATAGATCTAGCTTGTTGTCAATTATGACATTATGGATATTAGAAGCATGTCTATTTAGAGATTGTGTGCTTAGTACTGCTGATTTGTGTATTTTCCCACCAGCCAACTGGCTGTTAATAGTATCCTTACTAGTTGCAAGTTGAGGAATAGTTTCTGTGATAGCAAGAAAGTCCAGGTTTTGGGAAGTGATAAGGTAGTTTACATCTACTGCATGGCCGAGGATGGACCTATCATTTATAACGACCCTTTTTAAAAGTGGTAGGGCTGCTGGTGAGGACATTTTGGGAGTGGGGGAAGAGAACGCCTGATGCTCCATGGAGTTGGTACTGGCATAGTAACTGCTTCTGGTGTCAAGTGTGACTTGTCTATTCTTCATAGTGGGTATCTGGCTCCTGCTGGTAGCCTAGAACTGGATGCTGTTGGGGTTGTCATTGTTCGAGTGCATGTTAACATGACTACTTCTAGGGCCACTGGTAAACTGATTAGGGGGCTGTCTACCTTTTATGAACATGTGGCCCAATGTGGGCTTGTCCCCTGAAGGGTATACTTTAGTTGAAGAGCATGGAAAATGGCATAATTAGTAGTACCACATGTAGTGTAATGATACTCGGCAGGGCAGTGTCCATATTGGAGCAGTTCACTGTAGGATTTGAAAGGCATCACAGTATTGGATCATGCTCTAGCTGGGTTCGAGAGAGTTGCCGGGTGGGGCAAGGGCAGTATTTCCATACATGCAGGTTTCAGGAAGCTGCACATGGTGGGGGGTGGGAATACTAATGCAACAATGCAGTCCAATAACACGGTGGTAAATCTTATCATCAAATTAGCCAGTTGTTTGCTCATGTGCATCAGGCTTCCCTTTGAAATACTGGAAATGCTTAAGATTTCAGAGTGTAGGCGGCTCATCTGGGTCGCATGGGAGAGCAGGAGTATGTGCCTTGTGTATCGGCCTTTGAGATGTCAGGCTTGACCACCTAGCTTGGTGGGTCCCTGGCAATTGTTTGTTTTCCATTCAATCAGATTGCATGATGTTTGTTGGAGCAACACTGGCGAAGTTGCTGGTCTACGCGGCGGCCATCTTAGTGGATACTGCTTCTTGTTAAATTCCCATAGTTTCTCCATGCAGAGAGCCTCAACGGGGTCCCATGGTTGATTGAGGCTAAACTGGTTGCTCACCTGGAGTGTCAGAGAGCTCCTGTGGCCTTGTGTATCAGCCTTTGAGATGTCTGGCTTCACCACCCCCTTGGGGGTCCCTGGTAATTCGTTCATTTTTCATCCAATCAGATTGCATGATGTTTGATGTAGCAACAATGGGGGCGTTTTTGGTCCATGAGGTGGCCATTTTAGTGGATGCTGCTTCGCGCTGAATTCCCATAGCTCTCCTTGCAGAGGGCCTCGAGGGGGCCCATGGTTGACTGAGGCTGTACTGGTTGCTGACCTGGAGTGCCAGAGAGCTCCTGTGGCCGTGTGTATCAGTCTTTGGGAGCCGCCGGCTTCACCATCCGACTTCGGGGGTCCCTGACAATTTGTTTGTTCCCCAATCAATCAGATTGCATGATGTTTGTTGTAGCAACACTGGGGAAGTTGTTGGTCCATGCAGCGGCCATCTTAGTTGATGCTGCTTCGTGCAATTTCCCATAGCTCTCCATGCAGAGGGCCTCGAAGGGGTCGCATGGTGAACTTATACTGAACTGGTGGCTGACCTGGAGTGGCAGAGAGCTCCTGTGGCCTTATGTATTGGCCTTTGTGAGTGGCCGGCTTCACCATCAGGCTTGGGGGGTCCCTAACAATTTGTTTGTTCTTCATCCAATCAGATTGCATGATGTTTGTTGTAGTAGCACTGGGGAAGTTGCTGGTCCATGCAACGGCCATCTGTGTGGATGCTGCTTCATGTTGAATTCCCATAGCTTCTCCATACTGAGAGCCTCAAGGGGGTCCCATGGTGGAATGAGGCTGAACTGGTGGCTGATTTGGAGTGGCAGAGAGCTCCTGTGGCCTTGCATATCAGCCTTTAGTCAAAATTTGTTTGTGAGTTTGTGGTTTTGCAAAGCATTGTTCCTCATATAATTCCACACCATTTAACTAATCTGCACCAAATTTTGCATAGTTACCTGTTAGGACATTCTGGACATTACTGGCTACACAACATTTGATCACCCCACAGCTTTCCCCGGATTTCAGCACCTTCACAAATGAGACAGTTGCCTGAAATCGGCAAAAAAATCAATGTGGTCATAGAAGGAAAGGTCTCGACACAAGGAACAAAACTTTAGGTCCCTTTAGGTCCTAAAAAACCATGTTTCAAGGCACTAGGATGTACCGTTTCCGAGGTATTTGCACCACAACGAATTGCACCACTCCAGGGTGCAGCAACAGGCGGGGAGGGAGCACAGTGGCCCCCAGTATGCAGCAGCACACCAACTCTTGCTTCCCCCTTCAATGTCTGCTTTGGGGTATGTCAGCCAGCCACACACACCCATTCTCAGTGCAGTTTACTTCAGAGTACAAAGCACATCAAACAATAAGTAAAACGGAAACAGCTACCTACAGCATCATTGGTTTTCAACAATTGATGAAAGTGTTGTCACGCCTGTTCAGGAGAGCGGGTACTTTTTGATAGTATTTATATAAAAATGTGTGAATTCTTAGCAAATAGAAGTATATCATAACAAAATACATATTCAGGTGGATAGAGAAGATGTGTTGAAAGGGTGAAGTGCTGTGTTTATACAGAGATCAACCGCGTGCCACGAAAAAAGATAGATATGATCAAATCATAAACACTACACAGTTTACATTCCCTGAATTACAACTGATCAAAATAATGTCACTCAAAAACAGTACATTTAAATAGTGTCTACATGTATGTTTCAAAGCTGAGCTATATAAAATATATAAAAGGTGCAAATGTGAAGCGGGTTGCATAGGAATACAGTGGTACTTGGCCTGCATGAAAATCTCATACAGGCGCAAATCGGGTGCTCTGCAAGAGAAGTAAGGAAAGCAAAGCTCCTCTTTGTGCCCGTCCAGCGCCATAGAAGGGGACAAAAATGGAGCAGAGAGTTAAATGGAGGCATAAAAGCATTACACCTCACTTTTTACGTCTCCAATGAATGCATTACCCTACAGAAAATGAGCTCCCATGTCCGTAATTGTGCATGAAACCTTTTCAAAAGACATTTCATTTCTAATTTCTCCAATACTGTACATAAGAGGTCTGTCAAATAGTCCACCGCAGTTCGCTAAATCTCCTCTTTTTCTGCAGGACCGGCTGCCGCGACTGTAAACGGTGCACCTGGAGATGAAGGTGAGATTCTGGGGCACATCTTCATGCCACAAGGACACATTAGGCCCCTCCTGTATTTGGAAAGAACGTGCAGTGGTATTTTTACACTCATTGCTGTTTCAGAATGTGTGCAGTAGAAGGTGGTATTTTCTTCGATCTTGGAATGCTGGGTTTCGTAATTCATTTTTTTTTCTGTCAAACTGCATTCACAAAAGGTCAGAGGTCAATGACAACATGACATCAGAAGGGGTTACCCCTTGGCGATATGGAGCATCAACCTAAATGCTTTCCAGCGGAAAATATATTGCAGTTTCATCAAGTGTGTAGTGTGAAATAAAACATGGCCTGAACAATTATTTTCGGTAGGCCTTACTTGCAAAGCATGGGTAACACGCACCATTGAGATCACAATCTAAGCAGGCAACCCGTGTACTTCAAAAAACACCTAGATTTGATCTATCTCCACATGTATCTGGTTTACTTGGTAAGCGCCTATGTGTCTGCATGGTAGATCTGCCTGGACTTATCAAAGCTTTCCTGTGTGTTTCCTTAAGACATGTGTCTAACATCACATTGAAAATCTCTTCCCAGAACAGAATAACCCTGTTCAGTTTCCACGGTAAGTGTTGAAGTGTTCCAACCTCTCCACCACAAGCCCAGCAAAGATTGGCATTAATTTATCATGGTCACTAACTCACAATATTTCCTCCACAACGTGGGGCCTAACTATCAAAGCTTTGCACTTGTGCAAAAAAGTGGAGCAAATAAATATAGCAGCGCTTTTACTGTTTGGATAATTTGGAAAGGAGCAACAGATTGAGCTCCAATTTGTATTAGCTAAACATGTTTTCACAAGGGCAAAAAGGAAACAAACTGTTTTGTTCACTATGTTTGATAAGTAACATGAAAATAAATGTAGCAAACAGATGTCATTGTATGTTATGCAGCAAACATAGTACAGCATTCAGTATGGTTTATTTCTGACCCAGTGCAAATATTTTTTAGATAACACCAATTGTGTCAAAACCTATTTGCTTAATTTTATATTATCAAAACATTTGCTCACGTTTAAGTACTCGTGCAAATGTTAGATAATCGGTGCCCATGACTCTAAATGCAGATGTGTTAGTAGTGCAATGAATATCAGGCTACACGGATGGTTGGCTTTAACTAACAGCAAGCCTGTTGGCTTCCTTGCATCTCCTCCCCTCCCCCTGCCTTTGCTTTTCACACACCACCTCTATTTCACCTTCTCCCCTCTCCAGTCACTAACCTTCTTCCCTCCCTTTCCTAAGCCACCGTCCTCTCTCCCACCGATGTTGTCAGCCTCTTTTGTGCACCCTGCCATCCAATCATGTATGTCCAATTGTCACCATATCGATCCGTGATGTTATGTGGGAAATGGGGATGCCTGCTTGCGTGTGCAAATTACCCCCACATTTACATTCTTGTTTTGGATTCCTACCAGCTTGTATTTTTTTTACCCTTTATTTGCAAGATGCATTTTGAACAAAAAGGGATGATTAAATGTTATATTTTGATTGTCCAAAGGGATTGTGAGACAAATTGACATTTTCCCCGCAAGAGTGCAAGGGAGAGAAGATGCTAAACTGCCTACTCAGCCCTCACACTTCTACAAAACAAGAGTGTGCCTATTTCTCTGCTTATCCCAAATCCACAAATGGGATGCCCGTTCAAATGCATACAAATGAAAGACCTTTCTCTGCACCTTTTCAACCAGGCTCAGAGGAAGGCCAAATGCACAATCAGTTAATTTGTGATCCTTTCAGGCAAGTTGTTTGAAGTGGGAGGCCAGCGGTGTTAGCTGCTTTCACATTTGCATTTATATCCATCAAACAAGGGTAGTAATAGTAATGCATGTTTATTTGTTATCGCATTTCACAGAGGCCGGCCCTTTGGGGGAGCATTCATAATTTGGTTAAAGTTTCACAATAATGCGTTGACAGTAGGGTTGTGTGGGCTAGCTAGCCTTGCAAGACTTTGTTTTATTTCTTTCAAGAGGTAAGGTGGGAAGGCATAGGGCCTGATCAAGAATTCGGCAGCGGTAACACATTTTTCCACCGCATTTCAGGGCTGGCCCTATCACGAGTCTGGTGTGTTTAATGCCCGCTCGCAGCTGGGGGTAAACACGCAGAGAAAATGCAAATTTCCAGTGCAATTACCGCTGAAGGCATTACCACACGGTAATTGCGCTGAATGGGGAATGGGGACTTACAGTTGGCGCCCAACCTGTGATTCGGCAGTAATACTACCGGACGGGCGGGTGCTAACGCTAATAAGGTTGGGCGGTATACCAGCCGGGATGTTGCCCAACTCGTCATCAGTCTTATAGTGTGCTTGCACTGTCCCTTATTACTTAGTTGGGTTTGCGCAAAGAGGATAGAGATGGCAGCACTGTTGGTCCAGTCAAGTGGGATAGGGTGAAGGCTTTGAACCAGAAAAGATGCAGAGAAGTTGAAGTCAGATATGTTTCCCCTGATGTGGGCAGGGTTCAATACATGTTCTATTCTCATGGATTCTGTGAGATGATAGAGAGCCTCCATGTTGCGTTTGGTGGCTTGGTATTCTGGTATGTGAGTAAAGCTGATGTGATGAGATCAAAGATATCATCAAGGAATGACTGACATCTGTGAGGTGGGTGCTAGATGAGGCAGAAAGTGGCAGTCTTCTTGTGTGACAGTGGAAAGTTGCAACAGAGGAGCCCCAAGGAGTTCATACGCATCCAGTTGAGCATGGTGCAGGGCCAGTTGCATTTGAGGATGACTGTCAAACTTTCACCTACATTACCCATGTGGTAAACATTTTAGATGAAATACCTGGGTAGCGGGAGGTCATGAAAGACCTAGTTGGAAGTAGGAAGAGACATGTTTTGGTGATACAGATGGAATTGAACTTCTGTGTGGGAATGAGGTCAGCAATGCCTGCAAAGTTGATGATGTATGAGTGAGTGTTGATTAGCATCAGGCTGTGCACAAATAGCAGGGGTGAGGTGGGGTGTCAATGAGAGGGATGTGAATGTGGTTTGAAAGATTTACTTTCCAGTGATTCTGTGAGTGCTGAAGAGCCTGGTCCCTTGAGATCACAGGAATGGTATCTGACTGTACGAGACACAATATAATGTCTCCCTGATTTTGAGAAAAATCACGGGTTCTAGCCCTTGGCCCTGTCCATGCACAGACATGCATTGCAATTTAAGTGGTCTTGTATAGTTCCCATATGCCACTATTGATGACCTTCGCTGTGCATGGAACGTGTTTTCAAAACACCAAGAAAGTATAACTTTCAACTTTCTTGGTGTTTTGAAAAAATGGCCCAATTCTGCAACCACAAGGCTATTAACCATGAACTGTGAGGGCTTCACACCCAAGCTCACCTCCTGCTCCAAGTCCTTCGGGTTCCACATCGACAAACACATATCCTTCAAGACCCACATAGCTAAGAAAACAAACTCATACAGCTTGGTATCAGCTCTTCCTCTTGTGAAAAGTCAAGCCCTTCCTCCCTATGTGCAGCTTTACATCCACTGTTCAAGCACTGGTCCTATCCCACCTGGATGGGGCAATGCACTCCTCAAAGGCCTCCCGTCGTCCTCCCTTGTGCCCCTGAGAAGTGTCCTGCATGCAGTTGCACGCCTCATCAAGTGTAAACGCAGATACAACCACATCACCCCAGCTTTCATCAACCTTCACTGGGTCCCACTGCATGCACACATCACCTTCAAGTCTTTCTGCATCATCTATAAAGCAGTCGACCTCAAGTCACCCATCACCCTCGTGGAGAAACTCAGCATCTCTGGTGGACAGTGCACCACAAGAAGCCAGGACACATGCAGACTTGAAATCCACTGCTGCAAAAAGGAAAGAGTCAGAAAACAAGCCTTCTTTACCTATGCCCCAAGACTATAAAACATCCTCCCCATCAGCATCAGACTTGCCCCCACGCTCCTACAATTCACAAAAGAACTCAAGACCCACCTCTTAAATGAGTCTCTCCTCCGCAACACCTAAGCCACCAGAGCGCCCCTCCACCACCTGACTCACTAGTCGCTGCCCACCGCACTCCTCCCTGCCACCCGGTACAGCTGTACCCCCATCCGCTGTGCCCCTCTGTATCCTAACCCCCACTGTATATCTGTTCTGTTGTTGCCTCTGAAAAGCGCTCTGTTATCCATCTGTACTGTTGTATAACTGTGCAAAGCTTTCCCCGATGTATCTGCATTGTTGTATACCTCCGTAAAGCGCTCCATTGCTACTCGCAGATAGGTCCGCACTCAATAAATACCATAATAATGATAATAATAATAATAATAATAATAATAACAACAAGGCTGTCAGGACTATACTGCACTGGTGATCCCTATCAAGGGTGAAACGAGGTGTGTAGTTGTCTTGACAGCCTTGCAAAATATCTGTCTTGGGTTGATTAAGCTATGTATAAAGTAGCACTGCCGTCTCGGACAAAGCGAATTTCCTGGAGAAAAAGGTTTTCATTTGAGCTAATTTGCATATCCACAATGCCTTGCTGATGTGGTTTGGAGCAGGAGATGAACTTCCAGCAATGGCTACTAGGGGACGTTTTTTTCAAAGCCATTTTAAATCCACTATTACTATCTTGGTGTTTTGTGTATATATAGATAGATAGTTTGATAGATACATTGTTTCCAATGTGCAACAAAACGAACATCTATGATCTGGCAGATGTGGGAGAGGGGATAGTGCGGAAATTCTACTCATTGCCATAAGCTGCATGCTAAAGGGTTTGAGAGGCAAGAACATTTTATTCAGAGAAAAGGTTGCTTTACATTTGAGGACAGCTGTCACCCATTCCACCTTCCTTAGTATGTTGGTTGATGGTCTTTGAGATACCACAAACCTCACTCTAACAGCTCTGGCCAGGGCACATAGTTTGACAGTCATTGTTCAGGGCAGGGGCCAGAATCCCCGCTCCTTTGCTACCCTGATGTCTCCTACAAACACTTCTCACACAGTCCAACATGGCCCCACACACCAGCAACGGCCACAACTCACCAGGGTTGTGGTGGCACCAGGACGTCAGTATCAGAGTGATCCTACAGGGTTGCAGAATCACTCTGACATAAGTCCTTGTCTTGGTCTTTAGTTGAGTATGCCGGTGATGAGTATGCCTAGGGATGGCTGGATGTAAAGAAGAGCACTTCTGATTGGCTGGTGGACTGGAAGTGGTGGACCTGGTCACATGACCTGGGACACTTCTGTGAGCTTGTTGGAAGAGCACTGCAAGGAAGGAAGGGAAAAGCAAGCCTTTAAGTAGACACCGTTTGGTGGGAAAAGCTGCAGGAGGAAGAATTGGTCACATGAAAAGTAAAACTAATTTGAGCCTGGTTGAAGATCACTTTAAGGGAGGGACAATAGCTCAAAAGAAAAAAGAAAAAAAGAGAAGAAAAGGAGATAAGAGAATAAAACAAAAGAGCAAGAGGAAGAGGGTATACAGCAATATTTACCCAAGAAAGGATTGATAAAGTGATGATGGAAAGGTTGCAGAAGAAAGAGGGAAATCATGAGGACTTGAGTAAGTAGCAAAGTAAATATATCCCTATTGTTCCTGAGGGAAGAGCATAGGTTTAGCATAGGAGAATGGAGTAGAGTATATGATAACCTATTTTGTAGATTTAAGACAACACTTAAAATCACAAATAAAGATTAAAGGAACTGTGTTCTTGTACCCTGGTCAAGTGGCTTCATCTGTTGTATTGGCTCAGTCAGAGAAGGGATATCAGCCGGAAAATGGGCATGGGGGAAATAACGAGTTAAAAAAAGAATATTGCATTGTAAGAGTGCCGTCAATTATATACAGTTTCAAGTGAATAAGCCACGATACGTGAATACGATAGGTGAACAGGAAGTTTGCCATTTTTCTGGTCCACTGACAAATGTAGAAATGTAACAGCAAGCAAGACACGGGGCAACCAGTGCAGCAGTGAAATCCAGACAGACATAATTTTCCTCTGCAACTCAGCAGCATCTGTATCAGTGAATCTAGAAGAGTCACAGCCACCCCGAGACTTACTAATGAACAGCCAATACAGCCCCAGCTCACATCAGCTCCTCTATCCTTCATGTCCACCTACTCTGGCGCAGCCCTCCAAGGCCAGATGGCCCACCCATGAGAGATTTCT
Organism: Ambystoma mexicanum; assembly: GCF_040938575.1. Lineage (NCBI taxonomy): Eukaryota > Metazoa > Chordata > Amphibia > Caudata > Ambystomatidae > Ambystoma > Ambystoma mexicanum. The sequence goes on along the minus strand of NC_090921.1, from coordinate 1,196,091,957 downwards.
ATTCTTGACTCACAGGCTACAACCAAGCAACATTGACCTCTACACCTGGCAATCAAACAGGATCCAAAGCAGATGCAAATTGCAAAAAGGGTTCTGGTCCAGGCATCAACAGTGAGGACAAATGAGCATTCTAGTGGCTAAAAGGAAGTAAAGATAGAGGGCACTCAAGGAGGTAAAAAATAAATAAATAACAAGACACAAAAAGAGGTCGGAAATGAATAGTCATGGAGTCAGAAGACCAGAGAGAGCAAAACTCGGACTTGGTCAGTAGGGTCTAGGGGCTGAGAGAAAGTAGAAAGCAGGCAATAAAGGGAGCACATGAGAGCAAAGGGTCAAACAAAGGGACTGGAGCCAGAAGAAAATTGGGTAGAAAGAAGGCCAGGATGTAACTTGCAGGGGCCAAGGGGGAACAGTGATAGTGCACACATAAGTGATGTATATGCCTGATGTTACCATGTTTCCCATCTTGAATGCTGACTAATGAGTATTGTAGTGGGTTGGAGCCATTTTGCATGCTGCTTCACTGACTTTACATTTGTAATACGACATCATGGTGTTTACATGTGAGAGTGGAGTGCCTGTACTCCATTTGTACCAATATTTGGTCCAATGTTAACTATTCCAATATTTTCTTTTCCTTGTATATTAAGCAGATGTCTGGCATCATGTGTCTATAAGTTTACTTTATTTATTTTTTTCTTTTTTCTTTTTTTATTTTGACATAGCTGAACAAGTCAACTTTTCAAAAAGCAATTAAAGCAAATGTTCACATTTCATATACATACACATATTAAAATGACAAAATTAAAAAGATGAATGAAATGTTAATTAAAACGTAAAATAACATAAGAAAAAGGAAGAAGATAATTCCATCCTATAAACATAATTATCCTTACAACTTTAAAAGTCGATCACATGTTTTCATTACAATTTGATTTCAGAAGGAAGAATTCCGTCTAAATACTGCACTATGGCTTTTATCACAGAAAACTTCGTGTTAGAGATCAGTAAAGTCCAAATTTGATTTTCATCAACTCCGTAATACAAATTTAACAAATTAGCGAAAAAATTTAGCTTGTGGAACCATAAGCTTTTTATAAGATACAACCAGATCCTGGAGTGTTTCCCTTTCATAAGGAAGCTCACAAAAGTGACAAAAGTTCATTTCAGCTGGAATTAACTTACGTCTGGCAAGGACCTCCCTTGTAAGCCATAGATTTAGTCTGACACGTAAAAATGTGTTCTGTATGTTAGGGGACAGGCATTTCAGTAAATATCCAGCCAGTTGGCTCAAATTTTTATTGCCAAAGTAAGAAGCATTAAAGTCTTTGTATTTTAGACAACATTTTCTATTTTTTATCCATTCCCAACGGTAAAACTTGATTTTAGCTCTCATCGGATTATCTAGCAAGAGCATTACTGTTATATCTGCTTCAGCCATGGCGTTCACTACACACGTACGCCATGCCAAAGGAAAGTCATGATTTGATGAAGACAAATGGTGTCCAACAATGCTCAAGATATTGTTATTCTCTAGACCCAACAGACACTTTCAGTGAAAAGCACACAACCACCATTTCACTCTACAAGCCACTGAATTCAAGCCTAGTTCGTACCACAGGATTGGCAAGGGGGTACAATTCGGCAGATGTAATGCCGATTTCCAAAAATATGCTTCCAACTTATTCCACATTTCATCACTTGTGAAAAGTCTCCACTCAACACCATACAATAAAGCTGGAATAACTTTTTGTTCATAAAACAGAAGAATATGTTTTAAAGTAAATTTCCCATATTTGTAGATTAGAATTCTGGCCTGAGAAATCAGACTTGTTAGTTTGGACTGTAAGTTGATCAAATACATAGTGTCCCTAGAAGTGTTCTGAATACACAGGCCTACATATTTGTATTCTAGTACTGGTTTCAACAGTACATCTCCAATTGACAAAATGCAATTGTTAATTCTAGCTTTAGCATAATTTTTACATACTAGGATTTGTGACTTATCCAAATTCACAATAAGATGGTTAACCTTGGCATAACTTGCTAAAGCAGACAGCAGATTTTGGAGCCCTTTAGGGGTTTGTGAGATCAGAACTAAGTCATCAGCGTACAATTGCCATGCTATACGCTGACCCCCCAGTTCCGGCACATCAGCGCCAACTTGGAGGAATGATTTACCCATATCCAGGATAAATAAATTAAACAAGATTGCTGCCATAATACAACTCTGCTTAAGACCAACATGGGTGCTAAAAGACGATAACAACAGTCCCTCTAAAGTCAGTCTCACCTGCATATAATTGTTTGAATGCAGCTGGATTAATAATGCTAACAGGGAGGGAGTACAGCCAAGAATCTCTAGTTTCTGGAATAGCAGTTCACGATTTATGGAATCGAAGGCAGACCAGAAATCTATGAATGCAAAATACAGAGATTGGTTCCGGGCTGCATAATGAGCTTTTAGCATATTGATGGTAATGATGTTGGGTATGGTACCAAGACCACTCACAAAACCGGATTGAAAAGGGTCTCTTATATGGTGATTTTGTGACCAGGTATTCATGTCTCTTAATATAAGCCGACAGAAGATTTTCCCAGGCAAGTCTACCAAGGAGATAGGCCTATAACTGGCTGGATTGGCCCGGTCTCCTTTCTTATAGATTGGAATAGTTATAGAACGTCTCCAAGACTCCGGTATTTTTTGTGAAGATAGTATGTTCATGAACATGATGTACAGAATGTCTGCCCAGATGGTCGGAAATTGTTTCATTATCATGTTTGATAAGCCGTCCGGACCAGGAGCCCTGGAGCGGCTGGCTTTGTTGATGAAGAAAAGAATATCATCTTTATCAAACTTAATACTGAAGTTAACAGCTTTAACGATGAAAGTCAACAAAATGGCAGCCCAAGCCAGGGCCATAGACAAAAAATTCGGTAGATATTCACTAATTCCAGTACGATAATTCTACAAGAAAAAGGTGATGCCAACACTAAAATATGGAGGAGATGCAATGATTAACCTACCTACTAACATCTGGTCAAAACTGGAGGCAAAATTTTGGAGGCAAGTGCTGACGTTACCGAATTCCACTTCGGGGCTTCAATCCGCCTAGAGCTTAGTTTACCGTCTCTCAAAAGTACAGTGGTACAATCAACACTAATGCTATACAGGAAATGTTGGATGGCGGAGCCTCCGTCAATTTACAATCTGGTAAATCAAGAAATAGAATGAAACACCAGCAAACGGCTCATAAACTGGAAAGAAGAGAACATCAGAGTGTTGGAGCAGATACAGGCCGATGAAGCGAGATTAATCAATAATCCCAAGAAAATACTCACAAAAATAAGAGAGCTCGACTGGATATCGACCCTGGAAACAGCAGGAAAGAACAAATTAACCACACACCTGCCTCTAAACACCAAAAAGGTCAGCGAGCTCCAAGAATACATCATGAAATTTCCATCTAGGAAGGGGAGAGACATGTTGCTACGTGCCCGCCTCAACTTGTTGCTGACGAATGAGATCTTGGCCATTAGAGGCAAGACTGAAACAAATTTTTGCCGCTTCTGCAAGACACAAGAAAAATAATCAATTTGTCACTTGCTCCTAAAATGTGCTGCAAACCAACACATAAGAGAACGATACTTAAGCCCCATTTTCTCGGATTTTATTATGTCGGACGAACAAATATGTTGGTCTCGTTTGATTGGAGGAGACAAAACAAAATGGCAAATAGCTACATACAAGATACTGGAAGCAGTAAATTTGCCGAGGATATAGCCGAAAACGAGGGCACATTTTAAGGGAGACAAGATCTTTTATGAAATGTCCACGACAAAATGTACACTTTGTAAAAATCTTTTTTTGGATTAAATACAAATAAAAAAATAAAAAAATAAAAAAATACTGAAGTTAACATGGGGCAAGGTGCTCTGTGCATATAGTGTATCTATGGGAGCTGCATAAACGTTGGAATAATATTGGACCCACTTTTCTTCAGACACATCATTCGCCTGAACTGCGGCTTGATGACCTGCAGTTGCTTGATTTATAATTTTCCAAGATTCTGCTGAGTTTTTACTAGATAGCAGTTTAAGCATATTGCTACCATCAGTTTGATAAAATTTGGCCTGCCTACCCCTAATCCAATTTCTATATCTAGTTTTGATATGAGTCAAAACCAAGGCTCGTTTGTCATTTTATTTTATTTTCCTTTAATTAGTTTATTTGCCAGTCTGGTTTTTATCCTCCTATTCCCTTGAAGCAGCAAGTCGTGCTAATCTGCTTTGCTTTACACCTTCAGGGATACACCGCACAATGAGGATGAGCACTGACCACAGTATATTCCACTGATTTATCAGACCCCTATGTTCTCTCTCACTCAGTATTGTAGATGGTACATATTGCTTTGTGACTCTAACTTCTTTCATTTGTCATCATTTTCATTCCTTGAAAAAGGACGGTGATGGGCCATCAAATTAACTGCTAATTCAGCCCATTTTTATGTGTCTTCCGCAGTTTTGGCGGATGTGTGAGGTGGATGCGTGCAAAATGCGTGCGAAAAAGGCACACAAAAATGCTTGACTGTGTCTGTCCACACCTGGCCTGTTCCGATAGTTCGAAGACATGCCCTTACTATACCTGACCACCGTCCATCCCTAACAAGCCAGGTGCTAATTACATTGATAGGCCTTGCCGCCTAAATATAGCGTACCACATCCCAGGGTCACCAGCTGCTATTTTCTAGCTCTTTTCCCCAATTTCCAAATGGAGTCAGAATATTGTGCAGAATGTCAAAATAAGAATCACTATTTGCCTTTGCTCCTCCACAAAATCTGTATCAACCATCAATACTCTTTCGCTCTACCTCCCCTGCATGCTATGATAATAAATGCTTCGTCTTCGGTTAAGAATGACAACAATAGCTACAATCCTCTTTGTTTCTACATTCAACCCATTATGCCTCGCTGACTCTTTGGTTAGTGATACCATCCACGACATTCTAGTTGGCATGCTCCCCCTTCTATATTGTATGAACTGCCAACCGACCTTCAGGAGGTGGTGGAGTCCATCATTCATGAGAGCATTCAACCTATATGCTAAGAGATTTGGGCTTTTAGAACATTGGAGGCCGTATTATTTGCTTGTGACCTACCCGATTCTATAAAATGAACCACCCTTGTAATATATGACCCTCCTAGACATGTACCCTAATTATCAGAAGAATGTACTGATCTTTTATTATGGTAAAATGGCCAAAATTCGTTTTTTCAGCGATTTAGATCTTTTATTGTATGTACCATCGAAAAATACTACCAATACATTTTTTCATATTTTAATCTCCCTTGGACTGGTCTCCATGATTCAGGAACCAACTCATATAAGTGGCCATATCGTTCATCAAATCCTCTCCTCCTCTGGATTTTGGAACTTTTGTAAAATTAATAAAATTAATAAAACTCTTAGATTTGTCAAATCACTCAAGTATTTTATTTGAAATGTCACTCAAATCATGTATGTTCCCTGCACCAAAATATTATTTTGTCATTTATGAAACATTTGTAATCATCTCATCTAGATAATCAGCCCACAATTGTTTCATCCAAACTTGATATTGTTTCATCTGCATTAAAATCCAAATTAACCTCTGCAATTAATGTTATTGTACCAGCAAAATTGACCTTAACTTCTTTTAAAATATTACAAATGGCTCAAAGCTGACCTCAGTGACAACCACTCTACTATATGTTAACTTGAACACATTTTGTGAATTAGATATAGTTCTTCGGCTAAAGTGACATTCCTATCTAGAATAAATGGTTAGTCATTCTAAGAAGCCATTTTCCATCTAAAATCGATGAGGCCACCAATTCACCAAACAAATATTTCTTCTTTTTCAGGATCTGGCTTCTCCTAAAGCCACCTTAAAACCGACCACTCTTTGCTACACTCGCTTCAATTCATTATTTTTCAGACAAAGTTAGCCTCCTACAATCAAGGAATGGTCACACAGGAATTGTCTCTCACTGTCATTTCTTCAAATCACTGGTGGCTGGTGAATATTTTTTTTTTTTGATAACATGTTTTATTGTCTTTTCGTGTTACAATACAATAACGTATAAACTTACAAACATAAAACTGTGCATACATGTGATAGAGCTACATGAGGGACCTCTGCCTATATGCGCACCAATGTAGAAACACAAGTGAGGTTAGGAATACAGTAGATATTAACCATATCAAGTGTCCATTTGACATTTCACGTTCAGTTCTTACAGATGACTAGAGGATTTAATGACCTAGCTATTATGCCCAGAGGCGGCGAGGATGTTAAACTACAAGCTGGATTATTTCAAATTGTCTCAGTTTCACAACATCTCTTCCCACTTCCCCCATACTTTGTCTGCTTTGCCCTGGCACCCTCTTGCTTGGTAAACCCGTCGTTCCATTGGGATAATTGCGTCTATGTCTGATTTCCATTGTTCATACTGTGGAGTGATCTCAGAACCCCATAGTTGCGCTATGTTTCATTTAGCTATGCCGGTGGATGTTGAGACTAATAGCTTTTCAAGGCGTGATAGGTCCTGTTCTGTATCAATGCCCAGTAGAAGGAGTCTGGGGTCAGTAGGGATTGGTCGGCCTAAGACTCTGGCGAGTCTATCACAGCAGCTACGCCAGAAGTGTTGTACTTGTGTGCATTGCCACAAAATGTGATAGAATGTCCCCTCTTCTTGCTTGCAACATAAGCATTTTGGATCAGATGTCTTGCCCCACTTGTATAGCGCCACTCAAGGGTAATATATTCTGTGGAGTATTTTCAGCTGAATGAGTCTGATTCTTGCTGAGATCGCCGTTTCCCTGGGGTACATCAGGGTCTCAATCCAGTCTTTGGGTAGAATCGGGCCCACGTCCCCTTCCCATTTGAGTTTCAGGCTTGTGAGCTCTCTTGTGGCAAAGGAGGAAATAGCATTATACATGGTGGATGTGATCCTGGCTTTCACACTGTCGATAACTATATTTCTCTCTATGGGCGTGCACTCTGGCATTTCCAGTAAGCGGGCTCTCTGTTCCATCAGTGCATGGTGTAGCTGATTATAGTGGAAACTTTCAGTGGCAGGGAGACCGTGTGTGGACAAGATTTGGGCAAACAGGATTATTTGATTATTTGCATATACCTGCTCGATGGTATGAATACCAGCTGTTACCCAAGCCGACCATTTAGGGAGATTGTCGAGACCTGCAAGATGGACGTTGTTCCAGATGGGCTGGACCGGGGTGAGTATGTTGTCCCAACCTATGTACTTATGAGTATCTCTCCATATTTGGGCTGTGTGGGCTGTGATCGTGCCCTTAGGATGATTCACACTAGTGTATAGGCTTTCAATTGGGGTCATATCATGACGGGCAGCAATCTCAGCCTGTATGTGGGGGAGCTTTGGGTCTCCGTGCAGAATGTCATTTGTTGTCGCCGTCTGTGATGCCCAGTAGTAGACCTGGATATTCGGTAGCCCTATTCCCCCCTCCCAGACCGAGCGTTGGAGGGTTTTAAGCGCTATTCTCGGGTGTTTCCCTGCCCATAGGAGCCTGGGTGTTATTCTGTCTATTGTGTGGAATTCTACAACGGGAATACTGAGAGGGGCGTTCTGGAGGATATAGAGGAATCGGGGCAGGGCCAGCATTTTGAAGAGTGCCACTCTGCCTAACAGCGTCAATGGCAGTGATGCCCAGTGAGCTACATCTTGCGAGTATCTTTTGATCAGGGGGTGTAGGTTTTGGGTTACATAATTGTCAAGTCTGTTTTCTATTAGGACGCCAAGGTATCGGAACTGTGTGGTCTCAATACGGTATGGGGAGCCGGAAGGCAGAATGAAGTCGATCCCTTTTACCGGAAAGAACACCGATTTCACCCAATTCACTCTTAGTCCACTAAAGACCCCATAATTCACCAGTAATTGAGTTACTATAGGGCAGGAGACCGCGGGGTCCCCCAGATACACTAGAAGGTCATCGACATACAGGGACACCCTGTCCTCCCACTCTGAGTTCCAGCAGAAGCCGTGCCACGTGGATGAGCTCCGTAGGATGACTGCTAACGGTTCTATTATTAATGCAAATAGCATAGCCGAAAGTGGGCAGCCTTGCCTGGTACCCTTACCCAATGGGAATATACGCGAATGACAGCTGTTTACCCTTACCTCTGCTAGTGGGCAGTTATAGAGGAGTTGGACCCATTTTATAAAGGAATCACCAAATTGCATCTTCCTCATGATCGCCCAAAAAGCATCCCAATAGACAGTGTCGAAGGCCTTTTCGAAGTCTATGGCCAGTAATGCTAGTGATTGTTGTAGCACGGGTCCTCGTTCTAATGCCAGATGGAGTATGCGAATATTCATTCTCGTCGACCTTTGGGGCATGAAGCCACACTGGTCCGGGTGTATCAGTGTTGTGATGACCACTTGGAGTCTATTTGCTAGCACTTTGGCCAAGATTTTGGGTTCACTATTGATTAGGGATATGGGTCTATATGAGCTGCACTCATCAGGGGGTTTGCCTTCCTTGGGGATTACTATTATGGTGGCCTTACGGAGGTCCAGTGGGAGCCTAGCTTTGGTTAGGGAGTGCTCGAACATGTTGAGCATCTGCGTGGATATGTCCAGGTGGTTCAGCTTCTTCCAGATATCGATCGGGAACCCGTCGGGTCCTGGCGTCTTGCCCGTTTGTAGCAGGGAGATGGCCACAGATATTTCATCCACTGTTATTTTGCTGTCTAACGTGGTGACCTGTTCCGTGGTAAGTGTTGGGAGATCAATGTTGTCGAGCATGTCACTGGCTGGTGTGGTGGCTGGGGGTTTGTAGAGATTTTCGTAGAAATCCACAAATCGCTCTGCTATCTCTGCATCAGTGGAGACTGGTTCTGCGTCTGCTGTCTTAATACATTTCACCTTTCGATGCCCCTCTTCTCGTCTCTCCAGCCAGGCGAGCATTTTCCCAGCTTTTTCTCCCGTTTCATAAAGGCGTGCCCTCATGGCGTGGTGTGCCTTTTGGGCAGTCAAGCGATAGGTTATGGAGTTTCTTTTGCGCTAGTGTTAATGCTCGATTCGTCTCCGGGGTATCGTTGGTGATGTGCTCTACTTCCCTGGTCAGCACCTCTTTTTCGGCAGACTTAATCTGTTCACAGTGTGCTTTTTTCTTTGCTGACGTCCACGAAATGATGTCGCCCCTCAGGACTGTTTTGTAGGCTTCCCATAGTGTGGTAGGGTCCTCGACCGATCCTGAATTTAGCTCATAGTAATTGGAAGTGGCTGTCTCTATCTTCTCCTGTAGCTCTGGGAACCCCAAGTAGTAGGTGTTCAGATGCCACATAGGTGGGGGGCACGGTCTCTCTGTTTCTAGTTCCAGGATCAGCAGGGAGTGGTCCGAGATACCCCGTGGGAGTAGGGATGCGTTGCATATTTTGTGCACATTTTGATTTGGCAAGAAGAAGTAGGCTATTCTGGACATGGAGGCGTGCACTCCAGAATGGAAGGAATATTCTCGGACATCTATGTGTATGTCGCGCCATGCATCTCATAGTCCCAGTGCGGAGGCAAATGCCGCCAATTTGGTGGTGGCGGCTGGATTCCTTGCCCTCAGGTGTGAGCGATCTGAGACATTGTTCATGACCTCGTTAAAGTCTCCTCCAAGCACCCATGTATCTGCATCATTTTCTACAAGGATCGGGATAATGTCTGCTAGGAGAGCACTGAGTAGAGATGGGGGGGAGTATATTGCCAGGATCGCCAGGGTTTGATTCCATATTGTTGCCTGGACGTGTACATAGCGGCCACCTTTGTCTTGTGTGGTATGCGTGATTTGCAGAGGTAGCCTTTTATGTATGAGTATCAGCACTCCTCTCGCGCCCATGGAGAAGCCCGCATGTACTGCTGTGCGGTAATTAGATCTTTGGAAAAATGTGCATGAGGTTCCTGCCAGATGGGTTTCGGTCAGAAAGACTATGTCAGGGCAGTGGCGATTCAAGTGCCGTAACACCAGCCTTCTCTTGATACTGGAGCCTAGCCCATTGACGTTCCATGTCATGAGTGTTAGGCGCCTAGTGGTTGGAGTCGCTTCAGGTGGCATCTGGTGCGTGAAGTATAGTCTCACAGATGTTTTATTTATTTATTTTATTCAGATTTGTAGAGCGCACGTCAGCCCGGGGGCATTGTGGCGCTTGTTACAGACAATGGGCCTCATTACGAGTCCGGCGTTAACCGAGGCGGTAAAACCGCCTGGTTAACGCCGGACTCGTATTACCATTCCGCCTCCGTGATTCCCGGAATTACCGGGGCATCACAACCTCGGTTTACCGGGAATCACGGAGGCGGAATGGTGTAAATCCCCATTCCCATTGAGTCCTATGGGACTCAATGGGAATCGGGATCATGGAAACACCGGCAGCATCTTGTAATGCTGCCGGTGTTTCCTCGTCCGCCTGCAGGCGGGCGGTGTTAAACCCGCCAGGTCAGACCTGGCGGGAACATCACCTCCCGCCTGCAGGGGTCGGGATCAGGCGGTCCGGAAACAACGGTGGCGGCGGGTTTACCGCCACCGTTATTTCCGGACCGCCACGGTCGTAATGAGGCCCAATGTCTTAGTTACATAGGTTACAATATTTGCAAACACATACAATATTTACAGTAGACATGTACACATTAGCAATGCAGTATATTTACAAGGATTTAAGAGAGTTGCCTATTATTTTGCACGGAATGCGGTTTTCAGTTTCCTGTGAAAAATAGGGAGGGAGTTTTCGGCTCTGATGTCTGCCGGAAGAGCATTCCAGGTCTTGGCTGCAATGTAGGGGAAACTAAGACCTCCGGCTTTGGCTTTTTTGATGCGTGGGATGCAGAGTAAGTTGGTGTATTGCGTCCTGGTGGGACAGGAGGAGGATGGTTTGAGGATGGTTTCTGATAGATAGGACGGGGCGGAGAGGGAGAGGCATTTGTGAGTGAGTGTGAGGATTTTGAGAGAGATCCGCTCTTTGACCGGGAGCCAGTGGGCTGAGTGTCTGACATGGGTGATATGTTCTCTTCTTGGGATACTAAGAGCAGCCCGGAGAGCATTGTTCTGCGTGACTTGTAGTCTGTTTAGGTTTTTGGCTGATGTGCCTGCTATGAGTGCATTACAATAGTCCAGTTTGGCTCCAATGGTGGCTCTCGCTATGGAGAGGCAGTTGGGTTTGGAAAGGTAAGGCTTGATGGCGTTTAGGAGTTTGGTGGTGTGCGCAGACGCGGAAGTGATTGTGTTAACTTGTCTGGTCATTGATAGAGAAGAGTCAAGGTATACTCCCAGTGTCTTTACGGCTGTGGATACGGGGATGATGGAGTTGTCAATGGAGAAGTTAGCGTACAGTTTGTCAAGTTTGTCTAGAGTGTTTTGTTGACCTAATATCATGATTTCAGTTTTGTCTCCATTGAGGCAAAGGCCATTAACTGCCATCCATGCCTTGATGATGGAGTAGATTGTATGGAGTGCCTTAGCATCTTCGTTGTATGAACCTGAGAGGGGAAGAAGTACTTGTGTGTCGTCCGCTTAGTTTGTGTATGTGATACCATATGAGTCGAGTTTGTCAAAGAGGGGCTTGGTGAACAAGTTGTATAGTGTGGGTGCAGTGCATGATCCTTGGGGGACCCCGCAGTGGATAGTCGTGGGAGAGGCGTTGGCGATGTCCGAGAAGACTTTCATGGCTCTTCCCTCTAGGAAGGAGGTGATCCAGAGAGCTGATTCTTTAGAGAAGTTGGCTGAGTGTGTGAGGTGTGATGTGAGAGTCTTATGATCAACTAGATCGAAGGCGGCTGAGAGATCTAGAAGGAGCAGAAGAGCAGGCTTGCCTTTGTCCATTATTTGGGTGATCTGACTCTTCAGATCCACTAGGGCTGTTTCTGTGCCATGTCCTTTCCGGAAGCCTGATCGCCTGGTCCCGAGGATGGAGTGAGTTTCCAGAAAATGCTGGATTTGGCAATGTGCGGCTTTGTCCAGTAATTTCAAGAGGAATGGCACTGTTGTTATTGGTCTGTAGTTGTTAGGTTGTAAGGGGTCAAGAGTAGGTTTCTTTAGGAGGAGCCGGACCCAAGCCTCTTTGAGGTTGGCTGGGATTATGTCTGTTTTAAAGGACGCATTGATGAATGCCGTAAAGAGCGGCGCAAAGCAGTCTGCGCAGTCTTTGACGAGTTTAGGTGGGCATATATCGCCTTTACAGGGGGAGGGTTTGAGATTTTTTAGTAGGTTGATAACTTCTTAATTCAGTGACGTCTCTGAAGGAGAAGTCAGGTATGGTGTGCTTGGGTGTGGTGGGTGGGGTGTTAGTGGGTTTGGCTCCTGTCTGTTGAGGAAGTGTTTTGCAGTGGTCTTTGATTTTCTTTTGGAGAAGGTCAATTTTATTTAGCATGGCAGCTTGAATGCTGGTACAACAGGCTTCATCTTTGATGATTTCGTCCGGAGTAATGGGGGGGGGAGATGAGCTCATTGAAGATGGCGAAGATTTCTTTAGAGTATGATTTGGCATTGGAGATTCGTGTATTGAAAGCGTTGGCTTTGGCATCGGTGATAGCTATCTTGTATTGGAGGGAGATTGAATTGAATTTGTTTTTAGTACTGGTGCAGGGGTCAGATTGCCAGTTCTTTAGTGCTGCTCTTTTGTGGGATCGCATTGAGTGCAGTTCTTCAGTAAACCATGAGTTGGTATGCAGGGATTTCTTCTCTTTTTTCCATTCGAGTGGGGCTATTTCGTTAATGACTTTAGTGATGACATCATTGTAGATGTCTGCTAGGATATTGGGGTCATTAGCGAATGGGGGAGCTAGCTTGGTGGTATTGAGGTATGGGCGCAGGTTGTCCTCTGTGAGTTTTTTTTTGCTTCTGACTTGTGCAGCGCCAGCAGGGGTTCGGGTTTTGTGGTTTTTGGTGATAGGAATAGAGAACTCGATGCAGTTGTGGTCAGTCCAGGGTAGAGAGGAGTTAGAGGTGATAGTGGAGAGGCAGTTATGGTCTGCAATCCAGTCAAGAATGCGGCCTTTGGCGTGGGTAGGACTTTCTACTTTTTGGGTGAAGCCCAGGTCATTAAGTTCCTTGGTGAGAGTGGTTGCGGATTTGTCCTTGGTATCATTGAATCCGAGATTGAAGTCTCCTAGTAGAAGGGTTTTGGTGGAGCTTTTGATATTATTGCTAAGGATGTGGATGATGTTATCTTGGGAGTCTGGGGTGTTGCCTGGGGGGCGGTAAAGAAGGTGAATGTTAATGGTGCTGTTGGGTGACAGAGTGAGTTTGGCCGATAAGAGGTCAGAGTTGTTGATCGAGGGGTGACTGACAGGTCGGAGCTGGAGGCTCTCCTTATAGATGAGGGCTACTCCGCCTCCTGTACGATCTGGCCTGTCTTGTCTGAGTATGGTGAAGCCAGGTGGTAGTGCAAGTGCAACGGAAGGGCCTGATGCTTCATGTAACTATGTTTCAGTGATTGCTAGAAGGTCAATGTTGTTGTTGGTTATGAGTTCGTGAATATCAGATGCATGAGCTGGGAGAGATCGGACATTGAGGAGGGCACATTTGATGTGATATGTGTGTGGTTTGTTGGTGCATTTGGTGTGCGGTGTGTGTGTTTTGTTTGGGGATGTGCGAGTGGTGGTCTCCGGTATGTTATGTGAGGTGGTAACGTGGGATGTGGCATGGTTGGTGAGTGGTGGGCAGGGGGAGAGTGGGTGTCCCAGGCGAGGGCACTGAAAGGAAGTGGTGCGGGAACTCAGTCTATAGTTTCTGTATTCTGTGGGAGAGGGAAGTGTGTTAAATTCTGTGGTCTGTGTGCAAGCTCTAAGTCTTTCTCGCCTATGCCTGATTACGATACAAGGTGTGTGTGGTGGCATGGAGTGTGTGGTAGCCGTGGTGTCGAGATGCTTGGGGTAGAGGAGTGGGCTCGGTGGTGTGGGTAAGAGGGGATGGATAGGAGAAAAGAGTTGGAGAGCAGTGAGTGTTGCGAGGAGAGTGAGCAGCGTGATGGTGGCAGCGGTGAGCTTGCAGGACGCTATAGGCATGATAGTATGCTGTGTGGGACTGTGTGTGGAGGGTGACACAGTCAGGTTGGGTGGACCATTAGGCACAACACAGTTCAAATGTGGTCTGAAGGCGACTATAAGGCACAACACAGTTCCAATGTGGTCTGAAGGCGACCATAAGGCACAACACAGTTCAAATGTGGTCTGAAAGTGACCATAAGGCACAACACAGTTCAAATGTGGTCTGAAAGCCACCATAAGGCACAACACAGTTCGAATGTAGTCTGGAGGCGACCATAAGGCACAACACAGTTCAAATGTGGTCTGGAGACGACCATAAGGCACAACACAGTTCAAAAGTGGTCTGAGATGTGTTCTGTGATTAGACTGTTGTAGGGACTGGAGGCTCCATAGCGTTACGTTACTTGGTGACTCTAACATATTGCTCACAGCTGCTCTTACTTCATACATCTCCCTGCTGCAGGTTTTCTGCTTGTGGTTGCTGCTGCGGTTCTTGTTCCGGCGGCTGCTCCGGGCAAGGGCTATTGCGTTCCCTTCTCTTTCTTTCCTCGGCGCTCCAGTGCCCTTCTATATGGCACTCAGCCCAGCTCCACGCTTCTCTAGGGTCAGTGAAGTGTACGGTTGTGCCCTTGTGGAATATCTTGAGCTGGGCTGGGAAGATTAGCCCATACTTAACACCCATCGAGTGCAATCGTTTCTTGAGCGGGTCGAATGATTGGCGCGCTTTCTGCACCTCTCTGGTGAAATCAGGGAAGAAGGCTATCCTTGATCCGTTAAATGTGACCGTGCCCTTTGATCTCGCCAGTTGTAGAACAGTGTTCCTGTCCCTATAATTCAGAAATCTGGCGATGACTGTGCGTGGTGGAGATCCCGGTGTGAACTTGCCAGTTGGGATACGGTGGGCACGTTCGATAGAGAAGAACCTGGAGAATGACTCTGTGTCATAGGTGTTTGCCAGCCATTCTTCGAGGAACAGTTCCATGCATTCCCCTTCTGCTTTTTCTGGAAGGCCGACTATACGGATATTGTTGCATCTGGATCTGCCTTCACTATCATCAGCTCTTGCTTTAATGCGCGCTAACATGCTCGACACTTGCCGATTCACTCCACGTAAGCCATCCTCGGTATCCGAGATTCGTGTCTCCGCTTCTCCCGTCTGGGAGGTCAGCTTTTGCAGGTCGTGGCACAACAAGGACACGTCTGCGCCAATATTGTCCATCTTTTTTTCCATTGAGGATCTGGAACTGGCAATGGCACTCATTATGTCTCTGAGGGAGATATTTTCTTCCACATGATCTAGATCGGCCGCTGGGAGCCTCTCTAGTGAGCGAGGCACTGAAGTAGATGCATATTGATCAATTCTACTCTGCGTAGATGTTTTCCTGGGCTTATCTTTACCCATATTTCTGCTTAGTAGGATGTTGGTGCAGGAGGTTGGTGTCGGGTCTTGATTGGGGGAGTGCTGGTCGATAGGATAGGCCGCTGTTTCCGGGGCTATGGTGGTGGTTGCAGCGGTGCTACATTAGGCGTGGCGTACAAGGCGGTTACTTATATCCGCACTAACTTTGTGTGCACCTTTATCTCGATGTCCGCCAATTCTCTCTATCCCACCATCTCCCGCTCCTTACCGCCCTGCAGCACACCCGGATGTCGGGTTGTTGAGTTGTTGTGGCCGTGCCTCAGTTTGCCGGGGGTTCTGTGCGGGCGCTCTACGCTGAGCGGAGCGCCTGTTGTCACTCCGTGGATCGTCCCTCGTTGCACCACCACTGAGCCCGCCTGGGCTTCCCTCACTGTCTCACGATTGGCAATGGTCCGCATGTGACGGGCGCCGGGCGTGCCTGGGCTCGCAGCTACATTATGTCTGCACAGGCAGAGGCGCCCACCCAGCGGTTAACAGCGGGCCGGTACCCGCCGTGGATGAACGGGCAAAGCCCACCCTCGACTGCCGCACAGCACCTTCGTCGGGATTTGGATATCGGACGGAGTGCCGGCTCCTCACGTGCGCCCGTAGACGCTGTGCCTGGTGTTTGATTTCGTTTCAGGGGCTCGCCGTCCTCCGCCTGTTACTGCAAACACACGGCAGCCATCTTGGAAATGGCCTTCGTTTTGGGTCCCTGGACTTTGCGCTCGCTCGGGAAACCGATCCACGCTCCGGTTTCGTGCCGTTGCAGTGCGATTCAGTGCAGCAGAGGTTCTCATTTCGGTGAGTTACTTTGGGGCTCGTCACAGAAGAGTTTTAATGCAGGATCATTACAGGATAAGGCCGGTGCCACGGGAGCAGCAAAACTCACGTCCTCATCGTACGGCTGCTGGCCAGGCCCCCGCTGGTGACTTTTTTAAGTGGAGCGGAGTACATTGTTCCCACAAATATGCCAGAGCGACTGAGCATAGCAACGGTGCATGAACCAACCAAAGTGGTTTGGGGTGTTTTTGCTAAGATAATAGTTGTTTAATACTGGGTTAATATTGGGTTAAAATGGTGTATTATGCAGCATACTTTCTATGAAAAACTGGGTAAAAAGCCAAATAGTTTGTAATTGGTTTAGTAGGGTAACTCCAATCAAAAAATGCAATAGATGCAAGTCGCCAACAGTGTACAGGCACATTCCTAAATGCATTTTTATGATGAATTTGCCCACAATATAGGCCAGAATAAAAACCTTTTCACACTGCATGTGTCCATACATGCCCATTCTGGATGCACCAATATATGCCAGAATTCATATATAAGAGCATACTCATGTTTGTTTGCTTTGCACATAATGCCAGCTATAATACTATAAGAAAACATGTGCACACTGGTTATGCCAATATATGGCAGTAGCCTCACAAAAGAACATACTCCTGTTGGCGTTACCTTTTAAAACTGACATGCCACAATAATTAAAAAAAAACATGTACAAACCAGCTGCACAAGGTAGTCCAGTCTAGACACACACTAACACCTAATCATGATTGCTTTATACTTGATGCTCTGTACAGAAATGGCATGCCACAGTAGGAAATAAATATACTGGCTACACCAAAATGCCAATCTAGCCACTTAATAACACTTATCATGCTTACTTTATCATAGATTCCCAAAATAAAATGCTGTGCCACAGTAAGCAATAGCTAGACTGGATGCACCAACATGCCAGTCGAGACAAGTCATAACACTTAACATGCTTACTTTATCATAGATTCCCAGAATTAAAAAAAAAAAAACATGCCACAGTAAGAAAGGGCTAGGTGGCTGCCTCAAAATGCTGGTCTAGCCAAGTAATAACACACAATGCTTGGTTTATCATAGATGCCCAGGAAAAGAGTCATGACACAGTAGAAAATGGCTAGACTGGCTGTCCTAAAATGCCAGTCTATCCAAATGATAACACACCATCCTTTATTTCATCAACCGCTACATGTCCAGTAAAAAATGCATTGTTAACCCCACCTCCCCAGCCCTTGACCACTCCCCAGCCCATCACAAGCACACACATGCAAACACATTGAAAGAACATATTCACACACCACGTTCACTCACTCATTTACATGCACATCCATATATCATGCACTCACATTCACACACATATTACATGAACAATATACCTGCACAAAGCCCTGATCCTTATCCTTCACTGTTGCCTACAGAAAGCTTATGGCTCAGCGCAGCATGAACACGAACCAGGAAGCACATTTCCTGGTTTGTACACTTCCTGGTTCCTGCACATTCAGTGTGATGACACAGTACCCTGCTCTGTTTGTATGTGTGGGGAGGCGCATGCGCCCCATTGCACATACAAAAGTGTAGTAGCCCAGGCTGCATCCCCAATGGGCCATGCAAGGGTCGGGAAGCAAAACGTCCCCAGCCTTGAATGCCCCATTGGACATGCGGGGCCTGAGTTCCTGCTGCCAACAAGACTGTAGCCTTTGGGTTGTCTTTCTTTATTCCTTTGTGAGGGTATGCAACACCCTCCCCAGAGAGACAGTCACTCCACAGGAAGCTGTCTTGAAAACATGAATCAAGGGGCACATCCATTCACAAAAGGAGTAGCCTCACACCAAAGTGATGCATACCAAAGGTGCCTTTGATTCTATTGAGAAGGTAACGGGTGGGGTTAATGTAGATGAGGGAGATCCTTACAGCTGCAGTAAGGGACCACCATTTTGTATCTCTCTGCCTCTATCTGTCATTCCTCTCCCCTCCAATTCCTGCAGCACAAAACACTTTGGGTATGATGTCTGGAATCAAAATCAACTAGTTCCAAAGACAGGGATTGAACTATTAAAGCAGGCTTGCTTTTGTCCAATCAAATGTAGATTTTTTCCTTTAAAAATAAGGGATCTCCCACTAGTTATTTGAATCATCTCTGGACTTCAAACCTTCAACAAGATTTTATTGGACACTATTAGGAGAGTAGTCCTTTCAAAATTCCTCCAGTCGTGCCGTGAAAGCAGGTGTTCCAAGGCAGAGGAACGCTCTGTCCCCTAACCATCCCCATTGACCCTTGGGCGTGAACTGCTGCTGGAGCAAGACCTGCATATTTGCTAGCCACACTGATAATGCACTTTATATATGGTGGTTCTGTCATGAGTATGAAGCAGTCACTGCCATTGGATGTCATTACAGGGATACTTGAGGTAGAGAGTGTCATATGATGGCAACAACTGGACATGTGAGATTGTGCTGTGCAAATGGTAAACTGGCTGTGCAGTTACTGTAAGTGCAACTTATTAGCTTCCATTGGACGACATTACTCCAACGTTTGATGCTTCAGTTGACATATGATCGCAGCATATTCACATGTTTAGCTGCATCATATATATGGTGTGTCTGCTTTGCCTATGAGGCATTAACATGACTGTAATTTCTGGGAAATTTAAAGCTGCACTTGCCATTTGATGGTTGGAGCGGGATATATGTGAGAAGACCTTCATTATACCATGTATATGAGACACTGACTGGAATTAGCTGAAACTTCTGAGGAATTATATCCTGCACTTGGAATATGATGGCAGCACCTGCACATGTAAGATTAAACATTGTATTCTGTGACCATACTGGGCAATATGACAGCAATGGGATATTTTATGCTGCATCGCAGCATGTGGATAGCCAATGCTTTATAGATTGTGACCGTAACCTGGCATTTGAGTCTATATGACATTCGCCACAGATTGGAGGCTGGTATGTTAAGGCAACACCTGGGAATGTGGGGCAGCAATTAGCATACCATTACTATACCAGAGCTATGACCATCTAACTGACACAAAATGTGACTGGCCATAGTGGGCAGTACTGATATATGAAGGATTCTACCCTTGACTACTTTGATTCTGCTGGGTGCATCCATATCACATCATAAAATCACAAAGGCCATAGCTATATGCGTTCTCATGAAAATGTGGTTGGCATAAAAAATATTCGATTGCCTGCTTTAGTAACTATTGGTTAATTTATCAATCATAAGAATATTTTGCAAAAACCTGCAGCCATGGGGATCAAAGCTCAAGAGACATTGCTTCACTTGATGCAAATGAGATGAACGTTGAAGCAACATGACTTCCTGTGATGCCATCACGTCTGTAATGTCACTTTGGCTCCCAGGATATGTTGGTGAGGGTTGTGGGGTGCACATGGTACGGTTGCTTGCCATGACCCACGTTCTGTAATGAGGCATGGAATGGGGAACGCAGTTGCATGGGGAGTTTGTGTCAAGGAAGTATCTGCCTGTGAATGCAACCGTAGAACACCTCTACTGGCTCATTCGGTATTACACAATTGACTACATGCCCCTTGTGTATCACCACATTTTCCCAGAAAATAACATCCTGCACAAAACAACTAGCATTGAGACAGATGCTGACCTTATGTGATTTACTTA
The DNA here is from genome assembly GCF_040938575.1 of Ambystoma mexicanum. Lineage (NCBI taxonomy): Eukaryota > Metazoa > Chordata > Amphibia > Caudata > Ambystomatidae > Ambystoma > Ambystoma mexicanum. The sequence goes on along the minus strand of NC_090921.1, from coordinate 1,196,072,044 downwards.
ATATGGCCATCGATCCTCTCACCAGTGCTCATATGTTCTCTTTTAACTATATTGCAGCACATAGCTAACCACTCTTATTTTAGAAACATGACAATACACATGTAAACATTAACAAAATTATGTTACTTGGTTCACAATGGGTTTTGTATTGTTATATGGGTTTTGAAAGTCACACATCTGCCATTAACTCAATCTTGTGTAACTGAAGAAAAATTGCAAATCTGATACCGTTACAATTCTTAGAGATAACACCACATCATTGTCTGGTCTATGCAAACTGTTTGGACATCCCAGTTATCAAAGCCAGTGCTTTTAAAGTTTGTTTTAATGGCACAAAAATGGCCTTTTAGAGCCATTGATAATGGACACTAGAAGGACTCGGGAAGGCTTTGTTTAGAATGTATTGTTATATGAACCATTATTGTGTGCAAGAGTGTGTAAAATATGCAGCTTCCAATAAAGGTTGCATTGTCATGCACACTTTGGTGCGTTGTCGCGCTGAAGAATCTAGGTTACCTCATTTGCAGGGATTCAAAAATGACAGCAACATGTGGCTAGGTATAGTTCATGGAGGGCAATTGCACAGAGAATGACACATTTCACCCTCATCATATGGAAAAAAATCATCATAAGAAAAATTCTATTACTAACTGCTCATGCATAATCAATAAGATTAAACAGGTGTTTGCACACACATATTTGTTAGACATATGCAGTACTTTGACCTATGTTACTGAAAGGGTAATATGTTTAACAATGTACCCCCTAACCTCTCTTTTATGAAAGAGAAAAAAAGGTATTCTCATTGATTTCGGGTTGTTAAATATTGAATACTTATTCAAATGTTGCAACTTTAGGATCTTTGGTTGTACAGAGAGTGATGACTAGCCACAGTATGCCTTATGGAACTAATCCTACATGTCATTAACCATACAGTAAAACCTGTTGCAATACATTTTGCAAAAGTCTGTTGAAAATAGTGAGTTAATGGCTCATAAGCTACGGTAAATGTCATGTTGTTGCTATATTACACATGTGTTACATACAGTTGTTTGCACACTCACACACTTGACATTCATTTATACAATGGAATGTGTGACTCGAATGATGCAGTATCTTTATGCTATTGTGGTCTTGCTTTCAAACAGTGACATGTATTTAGCAAGAAGTGCTGAGGGACTGCCAAAGCCTAAACATCAAAGATATAGGGCCTCATTACAACCTTGGTGCTAAGTGCACCAACTTTACCACCATGGTGTAAACTCTGTTTACACCATGGTGGATGGCGGATTTACCGCCCCATTCCAAGGTGAGTGGGGCGGTAAATCCCCATTTCCCATTTTCCCTTCCCCATTCCCATTTTTGCCCCATAGGGCATAATGGGAGTGGGGAAGGCGCTAATTACGCCGCCGTAAATTACGGCGGCGTAATTAGCACCATGGCAGGTTAGCGCCATGGATTTTAACGCCTGCTAAAAGCAGGCGTTAAAATCAGAATCAGGCGTTAAGGGTTAACGGTGGCGTTAACCCTTAACGCCTGAGTTGTAATGAGGCCCATAGTATCAAACTGAAGCCAACCAGTTTTTTAAAGCTGAATAAAATCCAAATAACCTTGAAAAACAAAAATACATTCACTGCATTTTGGGATCTACCAGAAACCTGAGGGCATCCTCACTTCTACTCCCCCTCGATCCTCTTCTCAGGTGGCCAGTGAAAGGCCATTGCTTTTGAATCCCCACCCTGGGGGTGTTAATGTGAGGGAGGATCACCTGGGGAGAGGGACATTGGGGAGTGGGGAGAGGAGTCTTTGGGTGAGACATGGTATCCCCCTTTCCCTTGTCAGACAAACCCTCCCCTCCTCCTGCCTTCATAGGTTACTGTCAGTCAATTCCTCTTTCTTACAACCATTTCCCTTTAATATTGGGCCGCGGAAGAGGTGACTAGGAGTTATGCATACTCCCATTCATTTTCACCACTTTGGTACTGAGTTGAGGAAGATGACTGCAGAGGAGTACCATTTCAAGAGTCAGGCGTGTCGAGCTAATAGGACTAATTGTGGTCAGGCAATTGCAGACAAGGACTTGGACCTGTCACCAGCTTGATAGGCTTCAGGTGTATAAAAGGAGGGACTGCCAGCAAAGAAGAGGGAGAAACCTGCCTGGAGGACACGACACACTTGACAGGGGAGCAGGCTGGAGAAGCGCCAGTGGAAAGAACGCTGCATGCTGCAGGACGGAGGAAGGGACGCCGGGGCCTGAGCAGGCTGTGAGCGGGTCGAGACGCCTGCAGCCTCCTTTGCCTTGTGCCCACAGCCAGAGCTGTGGGGCACTGGAGGTTCCCAAGCATTACAAGTTGCAGGTAGCGTCCGCGAGGGAAGAGCACAGTTACCATGCAGTGAGTTTCGAAGAAGGCGAGCGCTGCTCGCCAGGCTCCCGAAAAGCACACGCAGAGCAGAAGGATGTCGTAATGAAGAGAGAAGACACCTGTACAAGCGACCAAGTACTGGTGAGTGAAATAAATGGAACACTCAGACCAAAGTGCTCCTGGGGCTATAGAAGGGCATATGGTAACATCAAACCAACTGAAACCTGCGACAAATACTCTTGGAACCCAGATTAAGGGTTTGTGAATACTGAGCAAGCTGCAAGTTGTTGTGAATGCATGTCAAGGTGAAACCAGTGATATTGAATACCGAACTAAAGGAAAGTTATGATGAATATGTGAACAAAGTGAAAAGCAGGTAATGAGCACTTGCAAGGAAATAATGAACATTTATAAACAAGGTGAAAGGAAGTGATGAGCACTTTAGAATATTGTAAAAGCAAGGGTGAACAACACGGAATTAACTGTAGAGAAAACAAGTTGTAACAATGCAATAGATGGGTAGCCCCTACGTCGCTGGCAAAAGGGGAAGCAACCAGCAACAAAGCACAAAAATCAAGCCAGCGGATATGTAAATAAGTCTACTGAAAGAAGCACAATCCCACCAGCAGTCGGGAGCGGTCCCTCTATAAACTCCTCAGATCACTGCACATAATTCACAAAAACATTTATGAAAAATGTGTTTTCCTTTATTTAATTAGAAACATTAAAATGATTATTAAATAAGTCAGAGCTCATACATGAATAAGAGTACATGTAAATATAGAACATACAACTATACAGCATGAATCAAGTGCATAATGTGAAGAAAATACTAATTTCCCAATAGGACTGCTAAGAGCTTGCTGCCAGATCACAAGCTGGGGAATGATCACCATAGTCCCCAAATAGGTCTAAGTCAGTGTCGGTGGATTAAACCCACTCGAGAGAAGGGAATCCCTCGGGTAGGAAAAATCCTGGTCAACCGAACAAAGTCAGGATGGTTTAGAAATGAATTCAAAGATGGATTGAATCCTGAAAGTGGCAGAGAAGAAAAATCGTTGTTTTCAAATGTAGCAGTTCAAATATTTCATAAAACGAGAAACTGAAGAATCTTCACAAAAGTAATAATAATAAACCCATACGCTAAAAAATCTAACATGGGATGCTATACGTCAACTACTGAGGTGACATGCGAAATAAACCACAAATACATAAAAACAGTATAGTGATCATGGCGCCTTAGAACAGGTAGTTTCGATGGAAAACACATCCAGCTGAATTAGAGATGATGTCCATCTTCATCAGGACGTAGCATTCCCGTATACACTTTCTGGAAAATTCATCTGTGTCTTGGATTTACCTACACAAATGTTACAAATTACAGAGAGACACTAAAATGTATGTTCTCCAAACAGAAAATAATAATAAAAAGATATAACATCAGAACAACCATATATGTAAACAGCACAATAGTTCATACATAATATCCGCACATAAAAACAAGTGATCTGAGGATCCCAAAGAAGGACCAATCCCCCAACATTGGGTAGGAACGTGCAAAGTGACTAGTAGGGGAGAAAATCTAATTAGAGTAAATCTAATTACCATAATCTCATACCCTTTTGGGGTGGGCCCAGGAGCCTGGCAAAAGAGTCCAGGAAGTAGCGATCCGGCCACACCAAAACAAATCTCAAATAAATTAGATCTGTAATGTATAAAAATAAAAAAGCCACAATGTGGCCATAACATTTCTCTGGTAAAAAAGACTCTAGGGAGATGCAAGCAGCCAAAAAGGAAAACCAAAAGTAAAGAAATAAATAAATTCCATTCTAAATAAAGTAGACATATAAAAATGTAAAGGAAAACCCAACAATGGGACCACCCATGTGTCAAAGATTAATTAAAAAATAAGAAATAAGAGATGGAAAAGCCGGAAAAGTGATACAATAGTAATGATAAAAAAAGAAGATCCTGCACCCAGGAAAAAGGGATAAGGGCAACATCCTAATTTGTAATTATGCTCACCATTGATCAAGTCCAGATCTATCAATCAAGTACCATCAATAGGTGATTCCTTTATCTGGGGTACGGCCTCAAGTTCATAGACAGTTCGGGATTTCAGTGGGTTCCCCAAAAGGGTGAACCTCCAAGTATCATTCAAGGATAGACTGAGTCTATGGAGCAATTGAAGGTACAAAAAGCTGATAAATCATCTGTTATGCCCCGAAATATAACGTACATAGAATACATCACTGCACTGTATGAGGTAAAGGCAGAAAGCATAATCTGAGAGTTAGTAAAAAACAGAACTTACACAAGTCCATGCACAGCAGGATCTATATGTCTATTGTGTACCCTAAATAACAGTACTGAAAAGTCTCAACATATAAGCAAGTTTAATTCGGAAACATAAATACCTCCACCATAGATATTTAACCTAATCTAGAATAGAAAGGTGAAAAAAAGCCGAAACTGTGAGGGATTCCATCTGGCTACCTGCTGAAAGTTACTTACCTCAGAGGCAAATGCTGTCAACACCACACCAGGAAGTCGGCAAGCGAACTTCCTGTGTTGGCGTGTATCCGAGGTTAAATACGCCAATGGGCGTATCAAATCGGACGTCTAAAATGTCTATATTGCACATGACCCCTTACACGGGAAGGCGCGTCCAATACAGAGCCACGCGCCGCGCGGTGAAAACGAGCCGAGCGAACACAACCTCGCCCCCAAAAACACACAGCAGGCCCATCATCACCTACACCACGGCACCGAGCGCATTGAGCGCACCAAGGGACACCCCCCACACACACACCACGCGGACAATCGCGCAGCGAGGCCAAAACAAAGGGCCGGGGCTGAATAGAGGGCTGATAGAAATAAATCACGTGACTGGCCACGTGGTTCAGTGTAGAACGCGTGTCAGATTATAACAAGATGTATGATGCATTAACAATCAAACTAGGCAGAGCCTAGAGGCAGAAACAAGCAATCCAGACAGAGGACTAAGGCCAGAAAAGGATAACAACCGGAATAACACCAAAAAAGTCGAGACAACGAAGGGAAATATAGACGATATTATAATCGTGTGGGATAAATCTATGGGAGATCATGAACAATTCCTGACTTGGATTAACTCATTGAATGACCATCTCAAGTTTACTATGTCTGTGGACAGTATGTCAATTTCATTCCTGGATCTGACACTTAAACATCAGAACGGTGCTATCATTGTGGACCTTTTCCGTAAGACTACGGATCGAAATACAATTCTTCACTTTGATAGTTTTCATCCGCATTCTTTAAGGGAAAGTATTCCCTATGGACAATTTTTAAGAGCTAGGCGGAACTGTACGAACAAGAAAGATTTTGTGTCTTAATCCAACATCATAGAGAACAGACTATCTCAGCGAGGTTATCCAGCACACATATTGCGACAGTCCCGTAAAAGGGCAAGACATCAGCATCGCGATGTCCTGTTGACTAAAAATACCCGTACCACCCAGAATCAGTCGCGTATGGTCTGTGCCATGACCTACAGCACCCATCATGCCAAAATTAAGAAGGCAATAGCCAAGCACTGGCATCTGCTTCAAATGAACATGTCTGACTTGGAAAATCCTATGTATGCATTCAAAAAGGGCAGGAATTTGAAGAGTTGGCTATCCCAGGCAGATAAACTGCAGACCATCCAGGCACCTAAAACCATCACTGAAATGTGGGGCATGGAAAGGGTATCTGGTAACTATCCTTGTGGTAATTGTTGCCAATGCAGATCTACCACAGTGACCAATACTGTTACCATCAACCATAGAGTCCGGAAACTGAGGGATCACACGACGTGTAATTCTAAAAACGTGATTTACGTGATTATGTGTTCATGTGACAAGTCATATATAAGCAAAACCTCTAGACCCATTAAACTGAGAATCTCTGAGCATAAGTCCAGAATTAGGACTCGCAATTTTTCTTCTCCTTTAGTTGCTCACTTTGTTGAACACCAACACGACTGTGAAAACTTACGTTGGTGGTGTCTTGAAAGAGTCACGGGACCAGACCATTATGCTATTGCCACCAAATTGTCCCGAAGGGAACAGTGGTGGATATTTAACACACAAAGACATACACTAGGCCTGAATGCCCATGAAGAATAGCATGCGTTATTTCAATAGATCTTTAATGTCGAGACAGCCCTTGGACTCTAGCCCTCTAGCCTTTGGCTATTCTTGGTGCCTTCAGGCTCTAGCCTGTACAACTTCATTAATAACACGGTAGGTGTTACGTCCATCTTGACATCGGTAGAGATGTACCATGGGTTTGGGTGTATAATAATTTTTCCCTTCGTTGTCTCGACTTTTTTGGTATTATTCCGGTTGTTATCCTTGAGATTGGTTTCACATTTTTTATTGTGGCATACTATACAAATGCCCTCGTTTTGATGTACTCTGGCTTTTCTGGCCTTAGTCCTCTGTCTGGATTGCTTGCTTCTGCCTCTAGGCTCTGCCTAGTTTGATTGTTAATGCATCATACATCTTGTTATAATCTGACGCGCGTTCTACACTGAACCACGTGGCCAGTCACGTGATTTATTTCTATCAGCCCTCTATTCAGCCCCGGCCCTTTGTTTTGGCCTCGCTGCGCGATTGTCCACGTGGTGTGTGTGTGGGGGGTGTCCCTTGGTGCGCTCCATGCGCTCGGGCCGTGGTGTAGGTGACGATGGGCCTGCTGGGTGTTTTTGGGGGCGAGGTTGTGTTCGCTCGGCTCATTTTCACCGCGTGGCGCGTGGCTCTGTATTGGACGCGCCTTCCCGTGTAAGGGGTCATGTGCGATAGAGACATTTTAGACGTCCGATTTGATACGCCCATTGGCGTATTTAAACTCGGATACACGCCAACACAGGAAGTTCGCTTGCCGACTTCTTGGTGTGGTGTTGACGGTGTTTGCCTCTGAGGTAAGTAACTTTCAGCAGGTAGCCAGATGGAATCCCTCACGGTTTCGGGTTCTTTTCACCTTTCTATTCTAGATTAGGTTAAATATCTATGGTGGAGGTATTTATGTTTACGAATTAAACTTGCTTATATGTTGAGACTTTTCAGTACTGTTATTTAGGTTACACAATAGACATATAGATCCTGCTGTGCATGGACTTGTGGAAGTCCCGTTTTTTATGAACTTTGAGATTATGCTTTCTGCCTTTACCTCATACAGTACAGTTATGTATTCTATGTACGTTATATTTCGGGGCATAACAGATGATTTATCAGCTTTTTGTACCTTCTATTGCTCCATAGATTCAGTCTATCCTTGAATGATACTTGGAGGTTCACCCTTTTGGGGAACCCACTGAAATCCCGAACTGTCTATGAACTTGAGGCCGTACCACAGATAAAGGAATCACCTATTGATGGTACTTGATTGATAGATCTGGACTTGATCAATGGTGAGCATAATTACAAATTAGGATGTTGCCCTTATCCCTTTTCCCCGAGTGCAGGATCTTCTTTTTTATCATTACTATTGTATCACTTTTTCGGCTTTTCCATCTCTTATTTCTTATTTTTTAATTAATCTTTGACACATGGGTGGTCCCATTGTTGGGTTTGCCTTTACATTTTTATATGTCTAGTTTATTTAGAATGGAATTTATTTATTTCTTTACTTTCGGTTTTCCTCTTTGGCTGCTTGCATCTCACTAGAGTCTTTTTTACCAGAGAAATTTTATGACCACATTGTGGATTTTTTATTTTTATCCATTACAGATCTAATTTATTTGAGATTTGTTTTGGTGTGGCTGGACAGCTACTTCCTGGACTCTTTTGCCAGGCTCCTGTGCCCACCCCAAAATGGTCTGAGATTATGGTAATTAGATTTTCTCTAATTAGATTTTCTCCCCTACTAGTCACTTTGCACGTTCCAACCCAATGTTGGGGGATTGGCCCTTCTTTGGGATCCTCAGATCACTTGTTTTTATGTACGGATATTATGTATGAACTATTGTGCTGTTTACATATATGGTTGTTCTGATGTTATATCTTTTTATTATTATTTTCTGTTTGGAGAACATACATTTTAGTGTCTCTCTGTAATTTGTAACATTTGTGTAGGTAAATCCAAGACACAGATGAATTTTCAAGAAAGTTTATATGGGAATGCTACGTCCTGATGAAGATGGACATCATCTGTAATTCAGCTAGATGTGTTTTCCATCGAAACTACCTGTTCTAAGGCGCCATGCTCACTATACTGTTTTTATGTATTTGTGGTTTATTTCGCATGTCACCTCAGTAGTTGACGTATAGCATCCCATGTTAGATTTTTTAGAGTATGGGTTTATTATTATTACTTTTGTGAAGATTCTTCAGTTTCTAGTCTTATGAAATATTTGAACTGCTACATTTGGAATTCAATCCATCTTTGAATTCATTTCTAAACCATCCTGACTTTGTTCGGTTGAGCAGGATTTTTCCTACCCGAGGGATTCCTTTCTCTCGAGTGGGTTTAATCCACTGACAGTGACTTAGACCTATTTGGGGACGATGGTGATCATTCCCCAGCTTGTGATCTGGCAACAAGCTCTTAGGAGTCCTATTGGGAAATTAGTATTTTCTTCACATTATGCACTTTATTGGTGCTGTATATTTGTATGTTATATATTTACATTTACTCTTATTCATGTATGAGCTCTGACTTATTTAATAATCATTTTAATGTTTCTAATTAAATAAAGGAAAACAAATTTTTCATAAATGTTTTTGTGAATTATGTGCAGTGATCTGAGGAGTTTATAGAGGGACCGCTCTCGACTGCTGGTGGGATTGTGCTTCTTTCACTAGACTTATTTACATATCCGCTGGCTTGATTTTTGTGCTTTGTTGCGAGAAAACAAGTTGTTGCAAAGCCAAGAGACGGCCAAGGAGCTTCAAATGAGCGTTAACCAATGTCACAGATGCAAAGGGTGAAATCCTGTATTGGCAAGAAAGCACAATACAAAAGTATAACAGAATGCTAAGGGTTATCGGATGCATGACCTGTAATTGGTGGACCGTGTGGTCCGGCAACTGCACCTAGATTGAGTGACCCTGCTTCGAAAGAACCAAGGAAAGTGAAGAAAAAGAAACTGCCTTTTTAGAACATAATTGCTGAATTGAATGAGAAAGAGAGCAATCTCTATGAACTATTGGAAAACATGAAGGATTGCAACGTTGAATTGGAACTATTTTGAAAGCCAAGAGATGTGAACTGTTTGTAGGTTTTGAAGCTGGTTTGAAGCTGGAATAGCTGACCTCTTGTGGAAAGGAACCTCAAGGCCTTTCTGAAACTATTTTGAACTTGGGGAAGGGGAAGCTTGAAAGTAAGCCAGGAGCTGGAAGAAGCTCAGAACTCTATTGGGAACACTGTTTCTTTTGTTGCTGACATCCCTATACATTGTTTATCTTTAGTTGTGAGGGCAAGTATAGGTTTTGGACACAGACAGATCTTTAAGTTGAACTCACTGATGCAGACTATCCTTAGTTAGGTTACAAAGGGAAATTCCACCTTACCATAGGGCAGGTTAGGCCTTACAACATCCTGACATTTAAGAAAATAAATCATTTTATTTAGAAAATTGAATCTGTTGTCTGTCTTACTTCATGATTCCTTCACAGATATCTATTAGAAAATAATTCAAACATAATTTCTAATCGAAAGACACAGATGCCTTTACGTGTTTAAATTACACTATTACATCCAATTTGCAAACATAAAATGGCATTGCATGTTTAAAATGACATCATTATTTTTATTTATGTATAGTGCATATTCCATTTGAATACAACTATGCACACTAAGGGCAAATATAAACTTTATAAATACAAAAATAGAAATTCTATGACTAAGAAGAGAAGAATAAAAATAAAACCAGGTTGTTCTTTAAAATCTCATAAATATAAATATGAAAATAGGCAAATCTTTTCTCCGAAGTCTTTTTGGATAGAATAGCCTTAATTTCATTCCAGTATGCGAAAATTGCTAGGATTAAACCCACTTGATCACTGTTCATACATCTTGCCCAAAAGGCTTCTGACACAACTGCCTCTAATGCACACATTTTTCAAAGACATTTGGTCGTGAGGCATTAAGATTGTGGCAACCCGTGAATAAGTGTTTAAATGTCTCTATGAGGTCTGCTTCTCCACAAAGGTGACGATGACGCAAACATCTGTCAATTCTGTGCCGTGAACCCATGATCACCCTGGTTTCCATCAAATTCATTCAGAATTTGACAAATGCACTGCAAACCTCTGAACTGGACCTTCCAGCCCTTTAAGAAGAGATAGCAATACTCTTGAGATAGATGGGGGTGCAGAATTGTATTCAAACATCAATAATTGAAACAACTCAGGTAGTTTGCAAAAGGTTAGCTGTTTTAATATCAATTATCTAAAACCGGGAGTATAATGGACATCAGCAGACGTCTCTCATCACAATCTCAATGCAGTTCATAAAAAATCACAATTGTATAATAAATATTCGTCATTGATGACGTTAACCTGCATATCACTAACATCATCCTTTGTGGCAAAACTGAAAAACATATGGGTGAATGTGGTAAGGTCTAAGCGGATCATCTAAGTATACGATCTATACTTGTTAGGCCAGTGAAATAAAGTAATAGGTTTCTTAACATCAGGTGGGGCAGCTAAGCCCTCCCCTTAAGCAGGTCACTATGAAAGTCACTAAATATATGATGTCTAATTGGTTACAGAATTATAGGACCCTTGCTCATGCGGTCCTCTATCATAGGTTACTCTTCAACCTCTGTCAGCACCCTCCGAACCTATGTTAGCAGCAAGCAGGCTGAGCGTCCAGGTGCAGATAACCTAGCCTTAACCATAGCTTCCCATCAATTAACATATCCATCCATCATCACCTCAGTGGTCTACTGTCAATTAGGGCTTTGAACTCGTCCTTGGAAATGTTCTTTGCTACTGAAGAATTCAGGGGAGTGCAGGAACACTCTGCCCTCGTGCGTAGGTGTGACCATCATGATCATCAGGCTTCTTCTACCCACGTGACTAAGGATCATGAAAATGAGCTATCAATGTATTAAAATGCTATTTTCGAATAGACCTCTGATGTCTTCTTATTTCCGTCCATGCCTTCTGAACAGAAACTTTGTTCTTTCAAATGATTTGCATCTAATGTCAGCTCACTCCAGTCTGATAAGGCCTTAGCTTCTTAGCTCATCCAACCTAGCTTTTCTGTGTTCTTCTCCTGTAATTCACTTGTTTTGTGACTGCGATAAATGAAAAGTGGTCTTCCTTCTTTTGCTCAGCACTGCTATCATACGTAGTGGGAGCATCCACACTTTACTTACTCCAATATATAGTGGCTGTGTAGTTATGGTTAAGAGCACTTTTTGGGCGGCTTACAACTTCGCTCCCCCTGGACGAATCCTCAACAAACTTTGCAAAAAAAGTATATGGCCCACTCTGAATCTTTTTGCAAAGATTGGTGAGGTTTGGTCCAGGGGGCAAAAAGCTATAGGGGGGTTACAAAACTTCCTTTTTTCACATAGACTGAATGGAGGAAAAACTTTGCGCACAGCTACAGATCAAACCGCTGGACAGATTTTCACCAAATTTGCGGCAGGAGCAGCGGTTTGGTCCCAAAAGCGTGCTTTTGCAAATTTGGACGTCATAGTACGAAAATCCTCTTTTTTAGTGATGTCCTGGGTGTTAGTCTTAGCAGTGCACAGTGGTGGCACGAGTTATGGTTGCCTAGCTTACCATACCTGGTGAATTTCAAGGGTTTTTTGGTTTTACTTGGAACCATTAAGTCCCTTTAACAAAGTTTTTTTTACTGAATTTCATAGGTTTCTAGTAGCGCAACTTAACCATAATGTCCCTTTAACAACTACTTCACCCGCTCTTGACATATACCGCGCCAGTCAAAACGCGCAGTTTCTTTTTCAAACTCGCACGCGCGCCTCATCCGAACACGGACACGCGTTGAAGAAAACACGCAGAAATGATGACCGCGCACAGGAGTTAGCCGAAAACACGTAGCAGTGAAGACCGTGCACACGGGCTGTGGAAAACACGTAGCTGCGAAGACCGCACACGGGTGCTGTAGATAACACGTAGTTGCAAAGACCACGCACACGTGTTGTAGTAAACACATAGCTGCGAGGACCGCACACAGGCGATGTAGATAACAAGTAGCTGCGAAGACCACGCACACACACTGTAGATAACAAGTAGCTGAGAAGACTGTGCACATGCATTGAAGGAAGCACGTAGCAGTGTTTCTTTTTCAAACTTGCACGCACGCTCTTAACAGATGCATCCGAGCTCACACGTGCCTTATCCGAACACGCACACATGTTGAAGAATAACGCAGAAATGAGATGAATCTGAGCTCACACGCGCCTCATCCGAACATGCACACACGCTGTAGTAAACACATAGCTACAAAGACCGCTCACACGCGCTGAAGATAACACGTAGCTGCGAAGAGCATGCACACGTGTTGTAGAAAACACATAGCTGCGAAGAACGCACACACGTGCTGTAGATAACGCGTAGCTGCGAAGACCACACACATGTGCTGTAGATAACACATAGCTGAGAAGACTGCGCACAGGCATTGAATGAAGCACGTGTATCTTTTTCAAACTCGTACGGCGCTGTTAGCGGATGAATCCGAGCTCACACGCACATTGAAGAAAAACATGCAGAAATGATGACCACGCACAGGCATTAACGTAAAACACATAGCAGTGAAAACTGTGCACACGCGCTGTAGAAAACACGTTGCTGCAAAGACTGCGCACATGCGCTGTAGAAAACACGTAGCTGAGAAGACCACCTGCACGTGCTGTAGATAACACGTAGCTGCGAAGACCACGCACATGTGTTGTGGAAAACACATAGCTGCGAAGAGCGCGCAAACGTGTTGAAGGAAGCACGTAGCTGTGTAGACCATTCTCTCGCATAGAAGAGTTCACGTTGCAAAGCGCACGCGCATAGGAGATTTCACGCAGCAGAGAAGTCTGTGCACATGCATTGGAAGAAACACGTATCAGTGAAGACCGCAGCAGAGTTAGTGACACGAGCAAACAAAAAACGCGCACGCACACAACTACTTCACCCGCTCTTGTCAAAGTTTGGTGGGATTCTGTCAAGAGGAGCAAAACTAGAGGGGGGTCCCAAAATATTGTAAAGGCTTATTAATGTGGTGCCATTTGACAAATCTACACAAAGGTTTGCAAAAAGAGCATAGCTCTAGATATAAATGTTTTTTTAAAGTCTGAATGGATTTTGTCAAGTGGGGGCTAGGTTATATGACGATTGTGCATATATTTGACACTTTTGAAAAAATAAAACATGGGTGGATTTCCAGCAAACTTGTGTAAGGAGCATTGAGAAGAACCTGAACGCATGGTTTTGCAAATGTGCCCGTGTTTTATTTTTTGACCAGTGTCATAATGTAGGTACAAAAAATAGTGATATACCTTTGGTGGCTGAGGTGTAGCCTGTGGCCATGGGCATTGGCCATATTGTCCGGGTCATATAATAAGGATATGATATGGACAATTTGGCTACTGCCCATGACCATGAGGGACTAAACATGGGGTTAAAGTGGCCATGTACTCCTGGGACTGGCTTTGTGGTAAAGTTATTCGAAATTGGTATAGATTTCAAAAGGCAGAAAAATGTGCTTGTGGTAATATGGTCATAGAGTTCTCTTTTTGACTTCTGTAGGCTGCCATGGAAAGCGAAGAGGGGCCCTGTATGGAACCCCGCCTTCCCTTTCCATGGTGGCCATCTTGGTAAAGGATTTTCCTTCCTACACACGCTTTGGGAACCTAGGGTGCTAATGTCCTTTCATCCATTTAAAGGGACGTTATGGTTAAGTTGCGCTACTAAAAACCTATGAAATTCAGTAAAAAAACGTTGTTAAAGGGACGTTATGGTTAAGTTGCGCTACTAAAAACCTATGAAATTCAATAAAAAACTTTGTTAAAGGGACGATATGGTTCCAAGTAAAACTGAAAACCCCCTTTGATGTCTTTGATGTCCTGGGTGTTAGTCTTAGCAGTGCACGGTGACGGCGCGAGTTATGGTTGCTTAGCTTACCATAACTGGCGAATTTCAGGGGTTTTTCGGCTTTACTTCGAACCATAACGAGTTTGCTCATTGAAGATTCACTGATATTACTACTCTTTCAATACACAATTATCAGGTTTTTTACAGTTACTTTCTATTCCAATGTTAATACGCCCTGAGGACGGCCCGGAGAGGGCTGAAACACGTGTTGGCGTGCAGTGTCCGCTTTTGTGAATAAATACTTGTGTTTACATTTCCTCTTACATTGTAATGGACTAATTACTTTACTAAGTTCAACCTTGAATTGTATGACGTCATCTGAGGGAGCGTTGACTGGCAGGCACTATTCACTTTGTTTGTTCTAAGAACACAGTTGGTGTCCTGAAATGTTCGTACATAAACTAAATTACACGTGTCCTGAAGAACACTATATCTGTCCTTACTGTTCGCTACCAAGTTTTAACTGTTCTAAGAACACACGCGGTGTCCTGAAATGTTCGTTTCACGTGTGACGCACTTTTAATTAATTCAGAACCCGAACAGTGTCCGTAGGACATCAATACGCATGCGCTAACCAATCTCCGTGCACTTGGTGTCCTGTGGACAGGCGCTTCCTTCGCAGACTAGTTCGCAAACAGATCACATGACCGCGCCCACGCTCATCGTGTGTCCTGAAATGCGGACACTGTTCGTGTCCCCGAACAATTTAAAAGTACATTTTCAGTTAATCCATAATATTTTTTAATAAAATCTCACCATGGCACAAGTCCCACATAGCAATCTTGAGTTTCTATATACCTTTTGAAACTTTCCGATCCTTTTTTTGTGTTCGATCTGTCCGCGCACAGTGCGCATGTCCGCGGACCGCGCACAAGCACCCCTATAAAAGACCACGACCAAAAGCTTATTCCCATTGTGTTTCTGGCTATTCTTCAGAACACAGTGATTTTTTCTGCCACCTGCAGACTACACCTTCATCGAGATGGCATCCTTGGCTGCTGAACTGCCACTTGGTGCTGCACCTGCTTCAGCACCACCACCACCTCCCCAAGGGCCTGAAGAGGGGAACAGGACTGAGGATGCGGAGGAGGAAGAAGAGGATGATGAGAATGAGGTAGAGGAAATCCCTACTACCCGCACTAGGCGTGAGTCTTGGGTGTGACTGTTATTTACCATTCATGGGAATGGTCCTAAGGCTCGTGCGAACCATGTTACCTGCAATGAGTGCAAAATGATACTCAGTCGCGGGAAGCACGGTAACTACAGCTTTGGGACCACTACTGAGAAGCGACACCTGAGGGCATTTCACTCTGGGGCTATTCGCAGGGTTGTACCTTGCAAAGAACTTAGCAGGTTGATTTCCTCTACTTCATCCTCTGTTTCTGATCCTGTCACCACAAGGACCACCTCTGTGGGACAGCGTCTTTCTCAAGCTGCCTCACAGGCCATACAGAATGCTGATGACCCTTACCTTTCGAGGGTCACAGTTGTATGTATGTACTGTGACACAGTACTCTGCAGGGGGGAGCGACTTCGGAGGGCTTTTGAGACTATCGTCTCAGAGCACGAGAAGACCTGCTCACTACCCAAATAAAACCCACTCTACATCTTCCTCTCTCAGCTCGCCCTTTCTTATCCCTGTGGTTGGTGTCCCCCCCTTTACCCTCCTTTACCCTCCTCTCCTAGTGTGTCGTGTCTGAAAAACCAAAAAAAATACAAAATTACAAAAATCAAAAAAAAATAAGGCTCTTTTCAGAGCCGCCTTTCCCAGTTGAAAAATAGAAGTGAAAATAAATGAAGCAGGGCTCTTTGTATTTTTTAGAAGTCTGCGGACAGTTCGCGAACATTAAAAAAATTGGGTTGCTACTCCATCACAAACATTGTAATTTTCTCTGGAAAGAAGTGGTGGCTCTGAAAAGAGCCTTTGGGTGGTGTTTGTAAGTCAAAAATTGTAAATGCTTAACATCTACTTCAAAATCGTATTTGTAATTCCAAAAAAGGTCGCAATGCATTTTGTACATTTCTCAGAAAAATCTCATTGCCAGCATAAATAAGATGGACTCCATCTCTGCGAAAAATGTATGTATTACAAAACATAATATTTTCATTGTGAAAAGAAGACATGCCAAAATCTCTTAGAAAGCCACAAACAGCCTTATTAACATTGCGCCTTGCTTTTTCCATTTGTGGACCAAATGAAGAAGAACAAAGCCACATTTGTCTCTGCGCAATCCGTGAAAATATCACTTGAGAATTAGGAAACATGTCCATAACCTTCCTAAGTCCTTCTTTCATAGCAAATTGCAAAGAAATTCCAGTCACATGTCCTAAACTGTTCCCTCCACAATGAATTACAATTATGTCTGGATGTTGCTCTGTCTCCAAAGTAGCACAGAGAGGTAGCAAGTCCAACCACTTCATTCCACGTACTCCATGCCAGTGTACTTCCACATGTGGGAATCCAAGATCTACAGCTACTCCACAGCTTTCTGCATGCACCTTCAACCAATGTATCCACGAATCTCCTAAAATCCAAACAATCTGTTTTCTGAAACACACAGCCATAGCTATCTTTTGTTCTCTCAGCAAAAAGAGTATCTGAGAAAATCTCTCCTGGCACAACACACCCACCAAACTTTCCTGACCAATCCCTTTTAGTGCTTATTCTCATTTGCATGACTTCTGAACCCAAAAATCCCCGGATGTAACTCCCGATGTCCGCGAACTACCGCCATGTCCGCGGACATATCGTAACATGAACAGCCCTTCTACCATTTACACTACACTCTCTCTGCCATTCCCTCATTGGATGTACCTCAAAAATCACATGACCATGCACCAATCACATTCAAGACCTCTACATCTAACTGCATCATCATAGATCAGCACTGCAAATGTACTCTGAATCTCTCTGAGTACAAGTGTCATATCATTGGCAAGCAGCATCTACCAGAAATACTGTACAAGTCTTCAAGATTTCTACTTGCAGCTCCATGCATATCCATATGCATGAACACAAACTTCGGGTATGCATATTTTCTGTATAGTAGATGACATAGCTCTCAACCATTTTTGTTTTACAGGCGGGTGAAATCACCCGATTTTGTTTTTGGCGGGTGAGACGCCCATTGGAATGAAAGGACGTGCAGGAGGCTTGGCGGGTGAGTCTGCCCTTTACAAGGCATGTGACACCCGCCAAAAGCGTGTGAGTTGAGAGCTATGAGATGAACACATTTTCAAACAGACTTTTACCTTGTAAAATCTGTAAAATGAATTTACTGTACTTTTTTCAATTTCCTAAAATCAACTATCACTTATAAACCTTTATACTTTTTACTTTCTTTATACACACACACTCAAATCATGTTAAACTAACATTTTTTAAATGAAATATATAGACTACATATATTCAAACAAAATTGCATGCAAACACAATCTATGTTTAAACCTTTATAAAAATACTTTTACAATTTCATATTTTTTGTTTTTATTTATTTATTTACTTAATTACTTTAAATTAGACATGACATTGAGGCGCTATTACCTAGAACAGTTTACTTACAGAAATAGTGGCATTCACTAATATATTATACATTTCACAAGACATAGTAAAGATATTTTTTTTTGCTACAGTTAGTCATTCAATACAATTTGTTCATTAAGAACATATCATATGTACTGAACTGATGCAATGTATCTTATGTAAATAAATTAGTTTAATGGTTTTACAGAAGGCACTGAGGATTTCAATTAAAAAAATCAATATCTAAATTAAAAACAGTGCTATATACAAACAAAGTTACTAATTTGAAGCTTTTACAATTGCAGTGAAGACCAGTTTCCTGAAAAGAAGCAGCCGAATTCGAAGAAGAAAGAAAAACTAAGAAGTTACCTGTTAATTTAAAAAAAAAGTAAGTAAAATATCACCATAATATTTGTATTATTAACCAAATATACTATAACATTAATACGAGCTATTTTGGTTTCTTAAAATAGAGATTTTGTACCATTTTGTCCAAAAATGTCCATGTCTTAAACAGCGATTTACAGCCAGAATGGCCCACAAATTTCTATTTTTGGACACACAAATTAGCCAACTGAACCACTACAATTTTCATATTATAGAACAAACAACTGTTTTAATTGTATACATTAATTTACTATTTGTACTTTTCCACACCACTAGCTTACTTTTTTTTGTCATCTGAACCCCAGTTTAGTAACACATTAATTCAAGAATACCTATCCCTACTAGTTTTAGTTCCCAATGCACAATCACACACCATTACATACATCTTTATCATCTTACTCAAACACTCATGCACACAGCACACATACATTCCAGAACACCCCAACCCATATCTTCTTTATTTTTTTCAACAGACCCTAAAGAATGCCTACCAAAAGACAAGTCCGTAGAAAGCAACGCAAAAGTAGAGCAAATGAAAATAAAGGTGTCCAACATAAGAATCCATCTCTAGCAGAATTTCTAAAAAAAGTTGAAACAAAACAGCTAATACAATCATTTAGTGAAACACAAGAAGTTTCAAGTACAACAACTTTGCTTCCTCTATCAAAATGTAAAACAAACCAAAAAACAATTAACAGAAAATCAGCTATCAGTACAGATAAAACTACTTCTTCAAATTTTAATATAGTGCAAAGTAAGCATACCAAGAAAAGTATTTTAGCCAAAATATACCGTCACAAAGTCCTTCAAAATCTTATAAAAACAGGAGAGAAATCAGGTTCAAAGCTTAAAACCCATCGTAGGAAATTAATCTTAGAAGCATTGATGGACAGTGCAATTCTTCTCAAAAGAAATTTATTTATTTTACTGTTAAACAAAATGAAACCACTAACAAAACTAATAACTAAATTACAAAAAAGACTTCTCAATAAGCGAAATGTCAACAGAAAGAACTTCTTAAGTATCTGCGGAGGTGAATGGAATCACACTACGAGCACAGAACCATATTTTAATGAAGAAGCGTACAAACAAAAGCAAACTAATACAATTGCCATAAATAGCAGTGGTCGAGGTTATGCAAAAGTGAATAATACCATAATGGAACAAGAAGTACCCCTTACAAAAATATGCCCTGAAAACTTAGAATTACCCCTCCATTCAACTGAATCAGAACGTCTAGTGTACAAATGGCCATGCACGTCAATGTGTAACATTCCCAAACAATGTTTCAAATCTTTACACCAATTCCTCAATAAATATGTAAAAAGCAAAGACAAAATCAAAATTAAATTACTGCAAAATATAGATACCTGTCCAGTGCGCAAGTACACAGGACTACAAGGACATTCATTGGCCTGCATTACAGGACCTACTTGTAAAACCACTTTCCATGATATCAAAAGGATATCAACACATCATTCAACTATAAGAAATCTAGTCTATAAACTGTACTATGCTAAAAGTCCTGCTTTAGCACTAGCAAAGTTAAATAACATCCTTCTACATGGTACAGCAAAAGACCTACTTGAAGAAATTCACTATATCCAGAAAAAATATTTTGGAAGTGAAAGCCATTTACAGAATGAAATAGCTTTAAACCAATTAAGCAACAATTCTACACATGGCAACCTTTTTTTAAACACATACAAAAAAGAAATGCTAAAATTTAAAAGTACATCAGCTGAAGTACCAAACCATGTATGTGTATGTTGCCGTAGAATTTTTTATAAAAGTAACACAAAAACTGTGGAACTATCATACAAAATAGAAGACAATGAAGATTCTAAATGGTTTGAATTAGCTCTCTACCTTCTAGCAGAAAACAAATATGAAATAACTGAGCCCTTAATACTTTGCAGTTATTGCACTACAAAACTTGACAACAACCAAACTCCTTCACGTTCTATCACAAATAATTTGGAATAATACCCAGTACGAAAACCTCTACAACAACTTAATTTATATGAGAGCATCATCATTCAAACAGTACACCCATTTCAAGCAATAATACGCCTTCAACCAAAAACAGCAAAATTACCTCCCTTTGAATTGGTAAAAGGCATTTGTGGAAAAGTAGTTTATTTATCATTAAATCTAAAAGAAAATGTGCATACTCTAGGAGTGCAACGTCCAATGCAGCAATCTTTAATTATATTAGTAAATGGAGTACCTACAAAAGACAAAAAAATATGGCAACAACTGGCAGATTTACATACAGTTAAAGAAGCCCTGCAATATCTTAAAGAGAATAATGAATATTACAAAGAAATTAATATTGAAGAAAACTTGAAAGATACAACTGAAATAATTCAAGAAACACAAGAAGCTGGTCAATTTGAGCTACTAGATCCTGCTACAATATCAAACACTTTAGACCATTATACAATTCATCCTTTGCACTGTAATGACACCGTACAAGATGTACTAGAAACTTACCAAATGCGTCAAACAAAAGGATCGCCAATCAGTATATGGGAAAAAAGTATAGAAGCACGTGCTTTTCCTCTACTCTTTCCTACTGGCAAAGGAGGAAGGTATGATGATAGACCTATTCAAATACCAGCTTCAGAATACCGCTCATTACGGATGTATTCTGAAGATCCCAGATTTAGACAAAATGTGAAAACATATTCCACCTACTCTTTGAAAGTGAACTAGCAACTTTATGTTACGGAGTTGCACACATATTGAAATCAGGATCCCACTTTCAAAATATGACAGCTACACATTTATTAGAGAAAGTGCAACAAAAGGATGAGGTTTTACAATCAAATATTACAAATCTATTAGCAAATATGCGTGGTACTAAAGAGTACTGGTTTCGACGTCATGGAGATGTACGTTGTATGATCAGAAACCTTGGCCCACCCACTTGGTTTGTTACATTAAGTTGTGCAGAATATGCATGGGAAGATTTACATGATTTCCTACGCATATCAAATAAAAACAAAACAAACATAGATATTCTAACACCTGGAGAACTTTGTTCTTTGGATCCTGTTAATGTTTCAAGATATTTTCACCATCGCTTCATTGCTATGCTACATTTTATTTGTAATAAAACTGTTCCTCCCTTTGGAGAAGTGCAACACTTCTTTTGGAGAAAAGAATACCAAGCCAGAGGAGCACCACATATCCACATGCTTTTATGGATTAAAGATGCTCCTAAATTTGGTCAAGACAGTGATGCCACTGTTTTACAGTTTATTGAAAAATATGTCACTTGTGAAATTCCATCAGAAGCCACAAATAGTGATCTTCGTGCACAAATTTTACAATTTCAAAGACACAAATGTGGAAAATATTGTCGTCGCAAATACAAAAACAAAGGCAAATACTACACCAAATGCCGATTTGGTTTCCCTAGACCAGTTACAAATACAGGTCAAGTAAACAACCTCATGTCTTCAGTTAGACATAGTGTTAAAGGTAAGTCACCTAAATATACATATTACATAAAAAGAAAAGAAGAATAAAAATATATCAATGATTATTATGCAATCATTGCCCACTTATGGAATGCAAACATAGATGTGCAGTACATTGCAGACAATTCTACTGCAGTTGCACGATATGTCACAGCATACTTAACTAAAGCAGAAAAGACAGAGCTCCAAGACCTCTGAAATGACCTGTCATCAGATAAAACAGTATCTCAGAAATTATACAGCTTGGGCATAAAAATGCTCACCGATAGAGAATGTGGATCTTATGAAGCAGCTGATCGTTTAACTGGTACTTCATTGTATGGTAAATCTGAAGATATAGTATGGCTAAGTCTTGGTCCAGCTAAATCTAGAAAAAGAGTTCTAAAATCATATGAAGATATAGAAACAATAGCCAAACATGATCCCAACAGCCAAGACATTTTAAAAAACTATTTATTGGACACATACTACCCAAACAGAAGTAATACTTTGGAAACATGTGTCTATACCAAATAGCCCAAAACTACACATACAAAAATAATATGAAACCTGATGAAAAAAAAGGTAAATGTAGAGTGACAGACTGTGAAGGCAGCTTAGTTAAACTCACTTAACCAAATTTAATTAATCATATCAAATTGTCATTGAAGACTCCTCAACATAAAGAAGTATATTACATGTCCCTGCTACAACTATAACTGATGTAAACTTTACACAGTACAAAACAATGTTGCACAATGAACAGCAACATGAAGAAGAACTCCAAGCCCAACTAGATAAGGATACTCCTGACAGTAGTCAACCTTCTGTAACAGGAAGCCAAGAACCACTGGGAGAACCACTAATAACAAATGAGGCAGAATTAGCTATGATAGAAGTAGAAAACACCATGTGTCAGTATGAAGATAAGGGAGACTTAACTATAATACAATCAAAACTAAACAATGAGCAAAGTAGCATTTTTCAAGAAGTAACAAAACAAATTGCACATGGTGTAAAACATGAAAATAAAGAATGTTCCTGCCATAATTATAAACCTATACTACTGTACGTCAGTGGTGAAGCTGGTTCTGGCAAAACATTCCTAATCAAAATCATTAGTAAGTTCCTTCAACAATTGACAAACAACAAACTGTCAGCTGTTGTCACTGCCCCCACAGGTTTAGCTGCCTACAACATAGGTGGTGTTACATTACACCGATTACTACTATTACCAGTAGAACACCAGAACAAATGAGACTATTACAAACTTTCTGCAGAAGCTGCAATGGAATTACGCAGAGTATTGAAACAAATGAAAATGCTACTAATAGATGAAGTGAGCATGTTAGCTTTGATTCACCTCAGATTACAAGAAGTACTCAAAACAGACTATGAAGAGCTCTTTGCAGGAAAACACATTATTGTTTTTGGAGATCTGCTTCAATTAACACCAGTAAAAGGTGAACCTATTTTTAAAACATTAGGGCACAAACTCTGCCGTAAAACTGTTGGCAGCATTGGAAATGTCAACCTTTGGCAACATATCCAATACAGAGAATTAACAGAAAACATGCGCTAATCTGCAGATCTCACTTATGCCAACATTTTAAAAAGTTTGAGAGTTGGTATACTTTCTAAAGAAGCAGAAGCAACATTGAAAACCCGGCACATTAATGCACTTTATGGCGATAATGCATGTGCTACGGATGTTATGGAACAATTAGCCCACAAAAATGTCAATTGTATGGCCTTAATGCCAACTCTTGCAAGCTGTCTCAAATTCAATGAAATAATGTTAAGTAAAGAAATGCAACCAATAATGGAAATTAGCGCCACAGACAAACTAGATGTACATGGTATGACACTACCCATGAGTGACCAAGCCACAACAAGACTAAATAATTTAGAAAAATCAATCTCAAACACAGCAGGCTTAGTAAAGATGTTAAAATTATCCTTAAATTGCAGAGTAATGCTTAAACGTAACCTTGACGTGGACCAAGGACTAGTTAATGGAGCACTGGGTACAGTTGTTGGCTTTCAAACATACCCACGTGACAACAAAATTCAGTTTGTCAATATACTCTTTGACAAACTTTCAGAAGTAAAATGGATAGGACGCTCAACAGCTAGATTCCTTCTCTTCAAAGATATGTATGTACGCAGAGAACAATTTTCTCTAACTCTTGCATACGCATTCACGATTCATAAATCACAAGGTCTTACCCTAGACAAAGCAATGATAGATATTGGTAACACAGTCTTTAAAGAAGGCATGAGCTACATAGCACTATCACGCTTACGTACACTTGACGGACTATTTATAATCAACTTTGATGCAAGTAAAGTAAACACTGATATTCCTTGCATTTTAGAATATAATAGACTTCGCTCACTATACACTCCCCATCTAAACACATATTCTGTTCCACAAAAACTAAAACGTTGTAAAAGAAAACTAAATCAAACAGAAATGCAACAGGACGTCACTGCAAATCCTTCAAAGAGAGTAAAAGAAACTAATACTTCATCAAGTAACACAAACAAAAAAGAATCAATTAGAGAAAGTAAACCAGGTACTTCTTTAAAGAAGGAAGACAAACTCCAAAAAAAGCAGTTAGATACAGAAC
This sequence comes from Ambystoma mexicanum, assembly GCF_040938575.1. Lineage (NCBI taxonomy): Eukaryota > Metazoa > Chordata > Amphibia > Caudata > Ambystomatidae > Ambystoma > Ambystoma mexicanum. The sequence goes on along the minus strand of NC_090921.1, from coordinate 1,196,047,582 downwards.
TACCTGGACCATTTAAATTCTCAAATATAGTTGGTGTAAGTTGCTATGCAAATGTAGCAATGAATATTCTATTTCAATTACCACCAATTGTTGACAACATTTACTTACACAGTACAGACCCATTGTGTTTGCAAATGTTAGTACTTCACAGAAATGCAGCAAACAATCCTGACAACACATATAGTGTTTTTGGAATAAGACGACAATTGGACTACTGTGCTGGAATGGTGAAATTCACTATAAACTCACAGGAAGATCCACAAGAATTTCTAATGTACTTATTACAAGTACTGGAAAACAAAAACATACCTATAAATTAAATCTTTCAGATTTCATACATGTGGAAACATACATGCACTCTCTGCAACAATGTGACACAAGAAGAAATCCCCAATGAACGCTTCATATATATATCAATACCAAATTGTGAATCCATTCCATTTCAGCAACTTGTACAAAATGCAAACCATGGTAGATTATGCTCTACCTACAATTCAGATAATCGCTCCACGTTAGTAATACAAACACATAGTAAATACGTAATACTAATGCTTCTACGTTACAATGCAGATGGTACCAAAAACATCTGCAAGCTGACTGGATTCACACATGGTCAAATATCACTTGGTAAGAAAACCTTCACAACAATAGGTATAATCTACCACGCAGGAGCCACAACCAATTCAGGGCACTACCTGCATATATAAAAAAGAAATGTGGATGGTTTGTATGTAATGATAGTAAAGCAGAGATTACCAGCAAATCTTACAAACGCTTATTTGATGTTCTTAAAACCAAAATTTGATAAATAAACTGTATTTAAACCTTTAAATAAATTTGTGTTAAAAAAATATAAACTGTTAGAATACTCCAAAAGCTATCTAACTGCTCAAAGATTCTACAACAACTAATCAGATAAATGAATACCACTAAATTAGACCAAAAAATAGACAGTTAGAATACGCCAATTGGTATCTAACTGTCCCAAAATTTAACAATATCCAAATAGATAAATCAAAACCACTAAAATATATTAAAAAAATAGACAGTTAGAATACGCCAATTGGTATCTAACTGCTCCAAAATTTTATAATATCAAAACAAATGAAGAATCTGTTACTGCTCCAAAAAAAATACAACAAAGCAAAGTATAAAGCATTAGCCAGAAACAACAAATGAACACTGAAAACAAACAAACAAATAAACTGTAGCATAACAGAAAAAGGTTTTTTTTTTTAATCCAACATGGATTTTTTTTTCTCCCACAGACCCAATGATTTTAGCAACAAATACAGAAACTGAGCAAATTGCACAGTACTCTGATTTGTACTCTACTAAATATGAGGGTCGAAAAAAAATAAAAGTATATTGCTTATACACTGTAATAAGTCATTACAAAATACTAATACTAACATGCTATTTTCTTTTATCACAGAAATGAAGAAGAAAAATATGGACTCCCATTACTAGACCAAACAGTAAGTATACAATAATAAGGACAACCATAGCAGCATATCACATCCATAGTATCTAATACCTTTGTTCCTTATACATTTGTTTTTCACCCAAAGTTCTAAGCAAATATGAATGTGATATGCTGCGGTGGTTGTTGCCAGGGCATAGAGTCTTGGGTGCATGGCCAAATGGCCATGCACCCAAGACTCTATGCCCTGGCAACAACCACCGCAGCATATCACATCCATAGAGTCAAACATTTCAACTATGATCTATGGGAAACTTTTAATGTCCGCGAACAATGTGAGTGTTCTTAGAACACTTTGAACTTGCCAGCGAACAATAAGGACACCGTTTTCAGGACACCCCCTACGAACATTTCAGAACAACGCGATAGTTGTTAGAACACTTTCAACTTAACAATGAACAATACGGACAGCGTCCTAAGGACACCCCCTACGAACATTCCAGGACACCGGGAGTGTTCTCAAAAACGTCTTCAGAACACCCCCATCTTGTTTATTTGCGAACATTTCAGGACACAGTGAGTGTTCTTAGGACACATTCAACTTGACAGAGAACAATACGGACAGCGTCCTCAGGACACCCCCTACGAACACTCCCCGGACACCGCGAGTGTTCTTAGAACAGTTTCACTTTGCTTGCGAACAAAACGGACACATATTGACTCCTTAGAACACCCCCTAGTCAGTTTATTTAGAACATTTCAGAACACCCGTGATGTCCGCAAACAAATCGAACAAAAAAAAAAATGTCTAACACATAAAAAACACAACTTTCATCCTATCTCATACACTCCCACCCTCCCCAAACACTCCTACACACCAACACACTCTACAAAATACACATTTTTAAAAAAATTTCACCGCGCTGTCCGGGGACGTCCGTGAATCCAAAATGGCGGGTGCTACCGAAAAATCTGACGCGCTTCATGCTCCATGCCGTCCAATCAGCGAACACGTTGCATGTCCGCGAACATCACGTAAGACGATTGGCCAATCAGGACACGGTCAGAGGAGCGAACAGGGAAGTGTGTCCGCGAACTGAACACAGATATCACTAATTTTTTTTTACCTACTTTTTGGTCATTTTAAAAAAAACTACTGGACGGATTTTCACCAAATTTGCAAAAGCACGCTTTCGGGACCAAGCCGCTGCTCCTGGTCCAAATTTGGTGGAAAACCGTCCAGCGGTTTGGGCTGTAGGCGCGAGCAAAGATTTTTTCCCATTCACTCTATGGAGAGTGAGTATAATGTATACAAATATGAGCATATAGAGGGAAGGTAGAGTAATAAAAATAAAACTATGAGAAAGTGCTCATAACCATAATGATTATCTTCATGCACAGAAAGGATTGCTCTCTTTCAAGCCTGTATCTTCCGCTATGTATATGTTTCATATGATGTGACTGGACCCTAAGTCTACAATTTGTACTTCCTGACTGTCACTGAAGAAAACTATGTGGCTTCGATATGTCAGTAAAGGATAAAAAGGGAGAGCCAGCCATGTGATGTCATCAGTGATGTCATCAATGACATTTGTGATGTCATCTTTGATGTCCTGGGTGTTAGTGTTAGCAGTGCACGGTGGCACGAGTTATGGTTGCTTATGTTACCATAACTGCCGAATTTCAGGGGTTTTTCGGTTTTACTTTGAGCCATAACGTCCCTTTAACAAAGTTTTTTCAATGAATTTCATAGGTTTTTAGTAGCGCAACTTAACCATAACGTCCCTTTAACAAAATTTTTTCACTGAATTTCATAGGTTTTTAGTAGCACAACTTAACCATAATATCCCTGACTTCATATACATGTAACATAGAACATACTAACCCCCTTGTGGTGATTTGTATGTCCATGGACTACCGCCATGTCCGCGGACACATCAAAAATCTGAGCGTGGTGAATGTAAATTTAAATAGTGTGCCCATTTCCCCTTTGAAGTTGGCTCTGAAAAGAGCCGTTTTTTTTTTTTTTACAGATGCTTGACAGACACCTGTTATTTTGTATTTTTTTTCTTGTTTTTTTTTCTTACTTTACTCCTAAAATCTTCACATAACCTTCTCCAAAGCAACCCTTACATTCCAAAATAGAAAAGCATTTCCCGTAAAAGATAAAGAAATGCCATCTTCTTTAAAATTAACAGCATTACTGGCATCAATATTCTCATTGTTACAGAAGAACATACCAGCTCTAAGCATGAAGGCACACATGCCTCGGTTCATGACACACCTAGCAATATTTTGCTGAGGACAAAAAACTGAACTATTGTCCCATATTGCCCTAGGTAGTAATCCAGAAAAAATTACTTTTGCATTTGGAAAGATCTTCATTACTGCTTGAACCAAGCGTTCCAAATCAGCCAACAAAGTAGGGGTACTGACGTTGCCCAAATGGAAAGCACCATAGTGCAAAACTACCACATGCGGACTGTTCATCGTGGCCATATGCTCACAAACTTGTACAATTCCCTGTACATTGCAATCAGGCACACTGCTCCACACCACCTCCACTCCTTTCACATCAAAGTTCTTTGCAACATGCCTGCATTCACCGTACTGCTGTAAACCATGCACAAACATATCTCAGAGCACCAACACCCTGACTTTCTCTACTTCTGCCATCTTCACCACACACAGTCTCTTTCAACACAAATCCACAACCTCGACATCTGATTGGCTGATCCGTACAGTCATCTTTCCATGTTGGATTTCCTGGAAAAACCCGGATGTAGCACGCCCTGTCCACGAACAGCCGCGGTGTTCGCGGACGGCGTCCACTTTACTCTCTGTGCCTTTCCCTCATTGCATACAGCTAAGCAATCACACAATACGAATAACGTCCTCAGAACAACCCCATTTTGCGAATTTTCGAACATTTCAGGGCAATTATTATTTCATTCTTCAACATATTAACATTACAAATATTATACTTTCATCTTGTACTCTGCACACAATGCTATGTTTCTCCATTAGTAGCTCAGTATACTAGATAGAATCCCATAATACAATGCTATTTATATCAATGCATCGTTCAAAGCACTAATAAAGGTATGATATTTATTGCAATATCCTGTCATGATCTCTGCTTCCAAAAGGTCAGGGTTTTCCCAACTCCCTTGGAAGCAGATCCATAACCCAGGTTCCGAGTGCCAACCAGTCCCAATTGGGACCTTTTGGACCCAGTCCTGGCGCCAGTGGCACCAGGCTCATAAATAGGCCCAGTTCCAGCGCTGGAAGCGCCGGGCTCATAATGCTTGGGTGGACTTACCTGCAGCAGACCCTGCTGCTTACTTGCCTGCCAGTTGAGCCTCTGATCCTCTTCTGTTTGGAACTACTTTTCCTGTTGGGTGGGGCAGGAGCCACTCCCTAGATTCAGAACACTGGAACTCTTCTGGAAAGCAGGAACTCTTTTCTTACCTAGGCGTGGCTGTGGAAGGAGACCCCTAAGCACTACAGGAGGCTATTTAAACCACACCCAGTGGATGAATCTTGCTTTGCATTATTCTGCATCCTCTGCAGCAGAACGCTCATCGTGTCTTCTGCATCGGATCCTGGGCCTAAGGAAAAAGGCTTACCATCCTGAATCCAGTCTTCAGCAACACCTATAAAGACAAGAAAGAACAGGTTAGCATTCCGGCATCTGAAAGACAAAGGCTTACCTACTCTTCGTGCGCTCCGGAGGTCTTCACACTGCATTCCGGCATCTGAAAGACAAAAGCTTACCAACTCTTCGCACGCTCCAGAGGCCTTCGGCGCTGCATCCTGCATCTGAAAGACAAAACAAGGTGCGTTTAAAGACATTGGGGAACTTTAATACTCACGTGCCATTACTCCTATCCACATCTAACCCAGTGGGTATTCCGGCACCCTGCAGCCGCTCCGAACTCGTACCTGCAAAATAAAAAGACAGTTAGAGCGCATCGTGAAGCAGGCAACAAGCGCTTACTTACGTGCTTCCAGGTGCTTCAATTCATCACACGGACTCCATCTTCAACTCACTTCAGCCCGTCATCCGCCATCGCCGGAACCCTGCAAAACAAGAGACATCATTACTAAAGACTTTAAAGACAATAGAATTACTCGAAACTTACCGTTCGTGCAGTAAACGACGGACAGCAGTCCTCTGAAGTCAAGAGGCCTGCGCTACCTATCCAGTGAAGAAACTGGTTACAGCACCCTGCCCCGAGGCAGATGGAGAGCTCGGCATTCACTTACCTAAGGTGAGAGCGTTAACCTTTGGGGGTCTACAGGAGAGCAAAAAAGGAAAGAGATAGGGACACCCCAACAACCCCAGTTCATTAATCCCATATTTTCTATCTGCAGACATCTTACTCTTGAAGTCAGGCATACAGTGCACAGAGGTCCAGCCCAAAGAGCCAACCGGGTGCTACACATCACCTTTGAAGATACGGTAGTCGCCCAGTCAAGACCGGCGCCTCTGCGAGAATCAGGTGAGCGTTACATATCCTTGACACTTTTTTCACAACATTATAATAAAAATCCCTAGTACACAAATTCCATGAAAAGTACATACACATGTGATGTCATCAGTGATTTCATCAATGACATTTGCGATGTCATCTTTGATGTCCTGGGTGTTAGTCTTAGCAGTGCACGGTGGTGGCGCCAGTTATTTTTCATAGCTTACCATAACTTGCGATTTTCAGGGGTCTTTCGGCTGTACTTAGAACCATAACATCCTTCAAACAAACTTTTTTTAATATCACGCAAACAATATACAAACATGGCGTGCAAAAACCAACTTCTACAGATGGCTTTACACAGAATGTTGCAAAGTAAGAATTTATGCTCATTCACAGTGAAGGTCAGCTGCTTCCACAACTTCTACAGATGGCTTTACACAGAATGTTGCAAAGTAAGAATTTATGCTCGTTCACAGTGAAGGTCAGCTGCTTCCATTTTTTTCTCGGGCCCCGGAGAGGCTCACGAAGCGGACTATAAGGTTGTATTGTGTTTTGACCTTGACAGACAGAGATTGTGATGAAAGACTTCTCTTGAAGGAGTGTTGCTAAAACGTAAGAGAAGATAAAGATGAAATTTCTGAAACAAAACCACTTTTATATATTATATCAGTATGTGAAAGATCGTTGGCACACGCAGAGTCATATTTTGGGACTGCACCACTCGTAGACAATGGAAATTGCAATTGTACTGTAAGTAACTCTTTAGATTATTTTATACCAAATATAATTACAATAGCGTAGCATTAAAGACCGCTCAAGTTGAACTTGTTCGTTGAAAGTGGCATAATGTTTTCTACCGCGCACTATCACCGCCGAATTGATCCCCTGTCGTTTAGAGGGCTCTGAAAAAGGCAGACGACACAGGGTGGGTTAATAGAAATAATTTAACCGGTCTATAGGTGGTCAAGCGCTCTACTCGCTGTGCCACTTCACTGTAGCCTATCAAGTGGCACAGCGAGTACAGCGCTCGCTTTGACATCCGTGCACAGCTTGCTAACACAAGTTTGAATCCCGGCAAGGCCAAACTCAGCCTTTCATCATTCCGTGGTCGATAAATGAGCACCACACACCGTGGTTAATAATAAGCACCGCTTAGATACCTCACGGTTCTTAGCGCTATATGAATGGGAAAATATTATTATTTTATTATTAACATACTCTGTTGCACTATCTTCGATAGCAAATAGTTTCACGCCCTAATAAATAAAATGATGATTTTTAATGAAGATCGGCTGGTGAGACTAATTTATGTTTTTTAAAACAGGTATGTGGCTCCATTTTGCCTATGTCACGATTTACAGACTCCAGCGGATGGGGTCTTCAACTGCCAGGTGCAGGTCCAAATATGCAACTTCATGACCCTCACCATTTTATGGGACAATCGCGAAGGACCAATATGCCCTTACGCAGTACTAGCGGCTACAAACAACATACCAACCAATAGGGTGGTCTAATGGCTCGTTGTTGGAGCAACCTTCCGATTATCAGAGCGACCATTTACTGCTTTTATCATAAACCAACAGCCTTTCTACCGCAAAGGAACAACGCGTGGCTCCAAATAAACATTTGCTGATCGACAGCAGAGACAATAGCAAATCGCTGAATATTCACTAAACATTTCATGTGAAATAAATGTACTTTACCAAATGTACAATCCTGCTGTTTACTTTTAAACCACAGTTTCATATTCCGAATTGTGGCGCACTGAGTTGTAAGCTGATCTAACACCCTCTGTACCGCAAAGGAACATCGCGTGCCTCAACATGAACTTTTGCGGATCGACAACAAAGACAAATGCAAATTGCTGAATATTCTCTAAACATTTGATGTCAAATAAATGTACTTTACAACATTTACAATCTTGCTGTTTGTTTTTAAATCACTGTTTCATATTCCGAATTGTGGCGCGCTGTGTCGTGACATAATATGTGTTGTCTTCCGGGTTCTGTGTAAAGTCACTTAGGACTGCAGAGAACTGGGCGTGTTTGATTACGCACCCTGTAACGTCACGGAGAGAGGCGGGAAATATGAATGCTTTGATAATATCAGGTTTAGGGGCGGGAGATATGATTTAGTGTCGCAAAAGCAAGTCAGCCAGGTCAATAGCGCCAGTCATAGGATTATCACATAATGTCGGCGCACACCAGCCGGATTTATCGTTTCTTTAGTGGACAAAAAGTCAGTTGACGCCCCTAGGAAATTGTACTATTAGCGGACAAAAGGAGTGGTCTTAAAACACTTTCACCCTGACAACGAACAATACAAACAACGTTCTCAGAACACCCCCATTTTGTGTAATTGCAACCATTTCGGGACACTGCAAGTGTTCTTAGAACACATTCAACTAGACAGATTACAATACGGACAGCGTCCTGAGGACACCCCCAGTTTGTGTATTTACGAACAATTAAGTACACCGCAAGTGTTCATAGCTCATTTTTACCTTCCTTGCGAACAAAAATGACACATACTCCGTCCTCTAAACACCCCACCATTTAGTTTATTTACAAAATGTCAGAACAGCCGTGTTCTCCGCGGACAAATCGAACGCAACAAAAACGTCTAGCACATAAAAAAACAAAACATTGAACCTATCTCATACTCCCCCACCCTCCCCAAACACTCTTACACACCAACACACGGCACTAAATACAATTTTTTATCCACGTTTCACTGCGCTGTACGCGGTCGACTGCGAATACAAGATGGCGGGCGCCACAGAAAATCTGACGCGCTCCACGCCCCTCGCCGTCCAATCAGCGAACACGTCGCATGTCTGCGGACATGACGCAAGGCCATGGGCCAATCGGGGTGATGTCTGCGGAGCGAACAGGGAAGTCCGTCTGCGAAGCAAACACAGATATCACTAATTTTTTTGCCTTACATTTTGGTCATTTTTAAAAAAAACTACTGGACAGATTTACATCAAATTTACAAAAGCACGCTTTAGGGACCAGGCCGCTGCTCCTGCCGCAAATTTGGTGTAAATCCGTCCAGCGGTTCGGGCTGTAGCCGTGCGCAAATTTTTTTCCCATTCAGTCTATGGGAAAAAAAAAAGTTTTGGGACCCCCCCTATAACTTTTCCCCCCTGGACGAAACCAAACTTTGCAAAAAAATTCAGAGTGACCCAACTACTTTATTTGCAAAGTTTTGTGAGGATCCGTCCAGGGAGAGCGAAGTTATAAGCCGCCCAAAAAGTGCTCTTCCTATGGAAACAGCAACTTAACCATAACTACATGGCCACTACCATGGCCATGTTATATATATATATATATATATATATATATATATATATATATATATGTATATATATATATATATATATATATATATATATATATGTGTGTGCACATTGGTTTATGCCGCACTTTATTCACTATAAGGCTAGCCTTTTAAGAATACTTCATCTGCTTGCGTTTCTCTGCATATTTACACGTGTGATCTAGCTTGATATCTTCATTACATTATAGCATACGTTTCTTCATCTTGATCCCAAGATGTCCTTAATCTCAATACTTTCTTGATGCTTATAGACTTGCTTACATTCTTTAGTCTCTGCATCTCTTCTCTATACGTCAACTTCGTGTTCTCTTCCGAACTATCCCTCAGATAGCCATCATACTGTCTCATATGTGGGGATGGTTGCCTCAATGGGAACCTTGCTTCCAGGATTCTTCTCGGTATTGGTAATTCAAATGGCTTTGTTCGTGTATCATATTTTGGTGTCCAGCAGATAGGTAATATGGGTGAAGTAATTGAGGTGGGGGTACTGAACTCCTTCTCTACACTCCCCCCTCTGGGCGATTCATCAACCACTTTCCCATCATTCTTCACATCCAGACATTCTACGCTGAAGAAATGTTTCTTTGGGACCGATATCTTCATGACTCCTTTCAGGCATCCAGCTGATTTCACATGCTCATCCTTGTTCCATGTCATAAGCATGCACTGCCCACTTGGACTACAAGAGATCAATTTTTCTACATACTCCTTATGATTCTTTGGATACAGGAATGTCGTTGCCTCAGGTGCATGGATACATGGATACTGTATTTCACAAAGTCTCTGATTTCTTCATCTGTCAGATCTCTGGCTTTCCATCCTGCTTTAACATTGATCATGATTTTCATCCCTATGGCTTTCTTTGCTGAATCCTAGCAACACCAACATGATCAGGGCTCCAAGAAACTTGAACATGTCAGCCATCTATTGTGGAACCCAAGAAAACAGTGCTCCAAACAAGCTGTCATCAGCAATGTCTTCTACTTCGTCTGTCATCTGGACGTGTAGCTTCATCAGCATCTGTATGGCCTCAGTCAAGGAGCCATTCTTGTCATCATGAGAAGGTATGAATGTGCAACATGATTCTCCAATTTTTGCACAAACACCTCCATCCACAGCTGTGATCATGTCCAATACATATCTATTCTGGAGAGCCATTAATCTTATGGCTCTCAGCTCTTCTTTGATAGCATTGAATCCCTTTATGGTTGTGTTGATTCTCTGCAGTAATTCCCATCTGGTGATCTGCAATCATTTAATATTTGCTCCAACCTGGATTCTCAGCATGCATATCAATGTGAATACGGACAAAGTCTGGCTGAACAGTCTGTGCTCATAGGGGATAGAAGCAAAGGCCTCTATTGACTTGGCAGAGAAATAGTTCTCCCTCTTTCTTCAATTTATCAACTCCACAGATCTCTTCTTCCTCAGATGAGCATCTGCTTTGGGGAAACTGTTAAGATTCAAGTCCCTTTTAGGAATCACCAACGCTGGAACATTAACATTCACCAGTGTGCATATTGCTCCACAAGCTTTAGGTAGTCTCATATATGCTTTGGCTCCACAGGCCCAATACTGATCCATGATCACTACTGTTCCAAGATTCATCTTTGGTGCATCGAATATCAGACTGCAGTTTTCATTCTCTCTGACTTTTATTGTGCCATTGTTTCTGAAGCACAACTTCGATTTATCCAACGGTATTATCTGTAAAGGTCCTCCTTTGTCTTCGACCCAGGTCAATAGTTTAGCAAGTTTCTTCCATAGGGGCTTGCATGCTGCTTGTGCATGCCAGACAGTTGATTCAGGGTGATCATTTATCATCCAGGCTCTGCAGATAACCGCTCCTTCTTCTCATCTGTCTGGTGAAAGCACTGATCCCCAAATCTGCGTCTGGCCTCTGTATTTCCAATGTCGAGTATCTTCGTCAGATTTTCCTTGAGTCTCAAGTCTTTAATTACCTCAAATATGATTTCAGCTCCTTTTACTCCAGGCTTTTCGTATCCGATCACATGATTCTTGGTGTGCTCTCTGCCTCTTGTCCTGGAGTCTTGCACATAATCATCTTCATCTGGATCTGTCTCTTCAGTTGTCTATTTGAGAAAGGCATCTCGGCCCATGAAATGGTCTCTTGTACGGCAAAGTGCTATGTGAGAAAGACAATGTGCTGACTGATCGTCTATTTCGATAGCTATGAAGATTTTAGACTTCCCCATGCTGTAAGGCAGAAGTGCACATACAGAGCACTCCTCGTCAAAGTCCTTCTTCCTACTTCTTTCATTATCTGATACCAAATGTTGTTACCAAGTGTGCTGTACTATCTAGATAATCATTTAACTCATGATCATTCTCCCTAATATGTCTCTTAGGTCTCGTTCTTACTGGACCAATCATGGAACCATTCATCAGTGGACTGGGTACATCTATATGTGCTACCTGAGTAGGAGAAAGTTCAAAAGGTTTCATCCTCGCAGCATACCTTTCAGGCATAACAATGTCTCACAGAATCTCCATGTGTGACTTCTTCTTAGAAACTACCCTTGGGTCATGTATCACATGACCAGGTGCCTTTGTGTGCATCTCTAAAGTAGGAACAATCACATAGGGTCTCGGCTGCCTAGTAGTTGCCACATCTGTATCCTCTTTCTCTTGTAAGGGAGTATACACAGGAATTTTCACTTTACTTATGTCTAAATACAGTGGCGTTCGTACTGTGAGTGAAAGCAGTATCACTATGAACAAAATGCAGGTATAAAGTGTGCACAAGCAAGACCACTTAAAGCAAAAGCCTTTAATACATCGTGAACGTCTGTCATGATCTTCCATGATGAAGTTGCTACTGGTGCTGCCTCATCATGCAATGTTCAGGGATCTGCGGAATCAGCCAAAAGTCTCTTAATCAGTTTCAGCAGGCAGGTTCTACAATGATATACTCAAAATATCAATAGGTGCCATGAATTGGCCTTCAACCGGATAACATGAAGATCTTCTTTCAGCATGAAACAAAAGGTTCCTCACTCAGAAAATATTTCTTGATCTTCTCCCTTGAAAGTTTCACTCTGTCCTTAAGGTTCTCTCAGAGTACCTGTTCACTTCATTAATAATGTATTCAATATTTCATTGAGTGCTGCGTCATTTCTCGGATCCCTCAGAAAAGTTTAGACATCACTTTGTCTTCCAACAAGATGTGAGCATTCCTCTATTAAATAAAGAAGCACTGTTCTAGCTAGTATATAAGTGTTATCCAGTGACAGGGGCATCTGTATTCTTCACTTTGGATTCAGAAAAATGAAGGATATGCTCAATTATAGCTATGAGCAACTTTCTCTAAATTGGGCATTTTTTTGGATCTTGCAAGAATAATTGAACATCAGTAGTTCTCTCCACCAGTGCTGGATAGGTGCATAAGATGAATACAAAGATTGCAAGAATGATCTGGAAAGTGTTGTCACTAAGCACCACCATAGGCACCTTAGAAAGGACTTTCAGTCAGACAGGACTATGGGACCCTTTCCCTCTTCCCGATGGTGAACAAGAAACTCAGAGTTTTAGCATATACTTTTTTCAATCAAGGCTGTGCCACAGTTCAATGTCTACAAAATTATGTGGCTCTAGAACCATTAGTTTTCCTTGACCCCCATTTCAGTAACTTAAAGGATTATCCCAAAACAAGTCACAGTCCAAAAACACTTTGCTTTTACTTGGCAGCAGCTTCTGCTCCCTTTTTCCTCATCATAGACCTAGTGTGCATGTGCTGTGGTTCTTCCCCAGTGCTCTCTTCGGTAGGGGGTGAGGGTGATGTGGACTCTCCAGTGTAGATCTTTACATCGCTGAGGAAAATCCAAGCTCGTCCGCCCTGTACTTTGACTGCAGACCGTGTGACATCTTCCACAATGGAAGGGAAATTGAAACAAGGTTTGTGCCACTTTCGAGTGAAGTTAGGAATCAGAACGGCATCTCCAGGAAACAGTTTAGGAAGACACACTTGACCATCTCCTGTTGCTGTAGCGTCTTCTTCTGTGTTCTTCGTTGCCGTACAGCCCTTTCGCTTGAGCTGATCTGAAATGACAGAGATACTTTTTTTTTTTAAATTTCTTTTATTTTCCAAATAACAACATATACATACAACATACGAACATTCAAACATTCAGCTGGCATTTTGGCTTTCCGGCGGATTCTGCCATGGGGTCATCATCCTGAAGTGTCCAACAGCTTGTTTCCCCTGCCTGTGGCTGCTTCCACTGGTTGCCTCGATGTCCATACCATGTTGTCTATACTTCCGTCCCTTGTGTGTCCCTGTCCTGGGCGCTCTGGTATCCCCCAGCATCCTCCTGGTCCTCCTCGTCAGTTTCCTCTTCCTCTCGTCCAAATAGGTTCTGCACTAGGGAGTTCCATGCAGCTATTTTCCCCCCTGTTTCCCCCTCCCCTCTCTGCACTGCTCTGATCCATACCGCTGTTTCTGCTAGTGTCCACTTTCGGAGGTCCGCCCACCATGCTTCTATGGTCGGGCCTTCTCTAGATTTCCAGGACATGGCTATCCTTCTTTTGGCTAAAATGCATATCAAGTCTTCCATTTTTGCTAGGTGCACTCTGTCCCTACCTCCTCGTGGGAAGAGGCCCAGCAGGTACCATTCAGGGTGCTCCGTCTGTATCTGAAGGCCGTTGTTCGCTATTTTAGTCCTGATGCCTTCCCAAAACATCTGTATCACCGGACATGTCCAAAACATGTGCACCATGTCTGCCTCCTCGGTCGAGCACCGTGGGCACCCGCCGGGGTCGCCCCCGCGTATCAGTTTCATCCTCTTAGGTGTGAGGTACGCCCTGTGCGTCACGTACAACTGGGCCTGTTTGAACCTTGCGTTCCTGGACACTTTTTTGGGGTATCTCAGCACCCTGTTCCATTCATGATCACTGAGTGGTCTGTGGAGTTCTTCTTCCCAGCTTTGTTTTATGTGCAGCTCTTGTTCTGTGTGGGGTCTCAGCATTTGCTCGTATAGTCTGGAGGTCGTGTGTGTCCCCTCTGAAATGTCGTACAACATATCCAATGCACCTGCTGGTTCTTCTTGGTCTTCCCATTCTGGCCACCTATCTTTAATTCTGAGGATTAGTCTGTTGTACAGGATGAATTGGCCCTCGTGTATATCGTATTCTTCCATCATTTCTTGGAAGTCTGCCCATCTCCCCTCTCTTCTCATATCTCCGATTTGCGCTACCCCTTTGGCTTCCCACTGTGCACGGAACACTGCCAGCAAATTCATGTCCGTGCCCACCAGGCCCGCCAGGGGTATTTGCGCTGAGTAGGGGTCCTTCGTCCCCTGCAGTTTCCATGCTCTCCACCACAGTCTCACTGCGAGATTGAGCATGTGCGGTAGAGTCCTAAGCAGGGGTTTGTCCAGCCACGGTAATTCCCTCAGGTAGTGTGCTTTCAGTGTGGGCTGGAAGTTAGTTTTGTCCATTGTTTCATCCTCCCCTAGCCATTTGACCACAAATTGTAACTGCCCTGCTAGATAATATCTTTCAAAGTCCGGAAGTCTGATGCCTCCTCCCTCATAGTCTCTCTGTAGGGTCCTCATTGCAACCCTGTTTCTCCCCCCTGCCCATAGGTAGTTTCTTGCTATTGTGTTTAGGTTCGTGAAGAATGTCCTAGGGATGCTGTATGGGATGTTGGTGAAAAAGTATAACAGGCGTGAAAGTACTACCATTTTCAGGAGAGCGGCCCTGCCTATCATCCCCAATGGGAGTGTTCTCCAGAAGGCCATACATTTTCGTGTTGTGTCCAGGGCTGCTTGCGTATTATGTCGGTGAGTGTCTGTAATGTCATGGTGGACCTCTATCCCAAGATATTTGAAGGATTGTGGCGCCCACGCTAGGCCCACGTCTGGGAGTCCCTCCGGGGGGGCCCGTCTCAGATTCGCCAGGGGGAAGATCAGGGACTTCTCTTTGTTTATTGCTATGCCTGAGAGTCTGGTATATGCTCCTATTGCTTCTAAGAGGCAGGGCAGGTTAATGCGGGGGTTTTCTACGAACAATAACATATCGTCCGCATACAGCGAAATTTGATGGAGCACCCCGTCCACTTCAATCCCTGTGTCTCTGTACTCTGCTCTAAGGAAGGCCGCCAGTGGCTCCAGGGCCAGGATATATAGCATTGGTGATAGTGGGCACCCTTGTTTCGTTCCTCTATAAATTTTCCATTCCTTTGAGATATATCTCCCTGTCTTTACCCTGGCTCTGGGCTCACCATACAGTAGCCTGATCCACCTGAGGAACCCCTCGCCAATGCCGAAGTGGGCGAGAACCCTCACCATCCACCCCCAATTCACTGAATCGAATGCTTTGACAGCGTCAAGAGACACTATCGCACATTCTCCCCGTCCCCGGTTAGTTCTGTCAATCACGTGGTGTAGTCTACGGAGGTTCCATGATGTGTTTCGCCCAGGAACGTAACCTGTTTGATCAGGATGAATCAATGTGGGGATCACTTGCTTCAGACGGTTAGCTAAAGCCGCCGTTAGTATCTTAGCGTCCTGGTTTATAAGGGAAATAGGCCTGTATGCCGTGCACCTTGTGGGCCGTTTTCCTGGCTTAAGGATCGGGACGATGATGGACTCCGACATGCTAGCCGGTAATCGTGCACTTTCATATGCATCTTGATATGTCTCCAATAACCTTGGGGTGATAGTGTCTTTGAACTTTTTGTAGAACTCTCCTGGGAGTCCGTCCGGGCCCGGGGACTTGCCTGTAGGGAGCTCTGTTATTATATCCGCTATCTCTATCTCTGTGAGTGGGGCATCAAGCATTTGGGCCTGCTCCTCCGTTAACTTTGGCAAACTTATTTCTGCTAATGCGTCAGTTATGTCCTCAGAGTCTACCTCCGGGTTGGGGGCGTATAGTTCCTCGTAGAACTCCGCAAATAGATGATTAATGTGCTCTTGGCCCCTAACCTCCTCCCCTGTTCCATCTTCTAACACTGTAATGGGTTCCCTCTTTTTTTCTTGCCTAGTGAGCCAGGCCAGGAGCCTACTGGGTTTGTCCCCTTCCGCGTGTAACCTTTGTAAATACCTCCCATAATTCAACCGTCCCAACTTCTCCCAGAGTTCTATGCACCCTGTTCTCAGCTCCATCAGTTTCTGTGGCTCCTCCCCCGCTGCCTGCGCCCTCTGTTCTTCTATTTCTATCTGCTTTTCTAGATCGTTAAGTTCTGCTATGGCCGCTCCCTTTAAGCCGCCCATTTTGCCGATCGCTGCCCCCCTTAATACCACCTTGAACGCATCCCAGAGCGTGGCATTGCTCTCCACACTCCCTGTGTTGTGTTCAAAGTAATCATCTATTGCCCCCTGTAAGTGTTCTTGGAATTCTCCCTCGTCCAGAGCTTCTGCCCGGAGCCGCCACGTTGGTATTGGAGCTCTCCCCTGTGTGTATGCCCATGATGTCAGTATTGGCGCGTGGTCTGAAAGCGTTCGGGCTTTAATGCTAATTCCTGTGAATTCGTGTAATGATTCCGTGCCTGTGATTATGTAATCTATCCGTGTAAATGTTCCATGGGGTGCGCTGTAGTGTGTGTACCCTCTTCTTGCCCCGTGTACCTGTCTCCAGACGTCCGCCAGCTTCAAGTGGTCTAGTGCCCTCTGTAGTTCCTTGGCAGGTGGTGCTGGCCTCTTAAGTTTGTCGTCCGATCGATCCAGAAGCGGGTTCAGGGCGCAATTGAAGTCCCCGGCCCAGATGAACATTGTGTCTCTGTACTGGGCTAGTTTAGGTGTCAGTTTTCTGAAGTACTCTCTCGTGTCGTGATTTGGAGCATAGGTGTTAACTAGACACACTTCCCTGTTCTCCAGCATTCCATGCACTATCACCGTTCTTCCTTCTTGGTCAATCTCCTTTTTTATGAGTTGGAATGGGACTCCCGGGGCGATCCAAATCAGCGCCCCTCTTGCATAGTTGGAATATGTGGCACTATACATTTGCCCTCCCCATTTCTGATCGACCTTGGACTGCTTCTCTCTTGTCAGGTGCGTTTCTTGGAGCATTGCTATCTTGACCTTCATTTTGTTCAGCCAAGCGTATACTCGCAGTCTTTTGACGTACGCGTTAAGGCCTCTCACGTTCCATGTTGCTATTGTTAGCTCATCCCGACTCATGGGTGTTTGCAGTCCAGGCCTCGTCTTCCCATGGCCCTGTTCGTTTGCCCATTTCCCCGCATCCGTGTCCATTGCTGGTGACCGAGGTCACCCGCGTGGAGCTCGCTCTCTTCTCCTCTTGTAGGCCCTGTCTCCTGGATCCTTGCTGTGGTTCGCTCCGGTCACTGAGTGCTGATATTTCCCCATCATAGCCTTTAACCATTCCTCCAACGCCAATGCCATTTTCCAATTCTTCTTGTCTATCAATAACCTGAACTGTAACTAAAAAACAAACGCCCAGCCACCCTCCCCCTGCTCGGGCTTCGCCGCTTCTCTTGCCTTGCTCCTCAGGATGAGGCCGGCTTGCTGCAGCGTGATGCCTTTGAACTGGCATCTGAACTCTCATTCGCACTTCTTGGGGGTGCGTCCTACTAGGCTGGTGCGGTTTGTTCGGGTTGGTTGCTCCCTTCTTATTTCTTCTCCTGTTACTGACTTCTCGTTTGTTTGATACTTGGCTTCCTTGATTCTAACTATCTACGGATCTCTCGCCCGGGCTGGGCTCTGCCTCTGTTAACGTTCCGCTGCTCCAGTTGGGGGATTCCCTGGGCGTCCATCCACGTGTTTGCCTCTTCCGTGGACTCGAAGAAGTGTGTCTTCCCTTTATGTATCACCTTCATTTTAGCCGGAAACAGAAGCATATATCGTATCTCTGCTTTTCTGAGGCGTTCCTTTGTGGGGCCAAACTGCGCCCTTTGTTTTTGGACTGTAATTGTGTAGTCCGGGTATATGGTAATCTTGGATGAATTTCTGATAATCTCCCCTCCCCCCCTCGAGAACGCCAGTATCTTTTCTCTGTCCTTAAAATTCATGATTTTAGCGATCATGGCTCTGGGGGGGGCACCCGGCTGGGGTCTTCGCATCAATGCTCTATGTGCCCGTTCCACCACAAAGCCTTGGGACAGGGTTCCAGCTCCAACCTCCTGTAGGAGCATGTTCTCAATATATTCCGTGGGGTCGTTCCCTTCCTCCCCTTCCGGAACCCCGATTATGCGGATGTTATTTCTCCTCGCCCTCCCTTCTGCGTCTTCTGCTCTCCTTTCCAGGATCTTGACCCTCTGGAGCACCTCCGTCAATTGGGACCCTGTGGTGGCGGAGTCCGCTGTGTTCTGCTGTACCTGCTGCTCCACTGTTGTCACTCTGTCCGCCAGGTTTCTCGCGTCCTGGCGAAGGAGGCCCACGTCCACCATCACTGTGTCCAATTTTTGTTCCAGGGATGCCTTCAGGGCCCCTATGGCCGTGTCCATTTTCTTCTCAAGCGTCGCCTGTAGAGTGGCGATTGCCTCTAGGATTTGCCCATCTTTGCCTCTGTCTGGTGGGTGTGGGGTGTTGGCCCCAGTCAGTGCTGCCTCTGGCGAATTCGGCTGCCTATTGTCTGGTGCTTTGGCAAAGTTATCCATGCTAACTTGTTTTGTTTTCCCCTCCACCTTCTTATTGGGCATACTCGCCGTGCGGGCCTTGGGTACTGCACTGCTTCTTGTCCGTTATCTGTGGCCTGTGCGCCGGGTCCGTGTGGGGTCCGGTTCTGGTTGGGTGGGGGCTGCCCGATATGCTGTTCTCCGCCTGCCCCACTTCCCCCGGGGTCGTTGTCACTTTCCTGGAGGGATATGGGTTCTGCCCGTTGTGCTAGGGTGGTCTATATGCACCCTTTGTACCCCTGCCTGGGGTTCCCTGTGTTGTCGGGTGCCTTGCAGACCTACTGGTGCTCTCACCTGCTAGCCGTTGGGTTTCTCCGGTGCCCCGGGGTGGTCCAGCGGCGTCTCGCCCCTCTGCTCTCTCCTGGGTCCCCAGCACCCTTGTTAGTGAGGCCGGCGGGGGCCGGGGGCGACGCCGTCCTCGGCACGGGTCCTCCTCGGCTTGCGGAGCCTGCGGAGCTTATCACACTCCCTCAGTGCCGCCTTCTTGCAACCGCGTCCAGGCGCTCGCTGTTGCCGGTCCACGGAGCCCCGGCACCCTCTGCCTGGGGGCTTACCCCTCTCTCCTCAGCAGCCCTCTTCCTTCCTTCCCGGGTTCGCAGTGCCGACCGGCCGCCTCTCGAAGTCTCCCGCTCTGGGTCTCTAGGCCGTTGGCTGTGTGTTAGCGGGCCGCCATCTTGCTTTTATGTCTGCTCCTCCGATCCTCAGCACTCTCTTGGGGTTGTTTCGGTACTTAAATGTGTCTGTATGCCTCTGGATGGAATGGGCTCCCCCCAGCTCCTCCTCACCTCCTTTACCAGTGGATTATGGTTATTAACCTCTCCGGGGGGCCTATGTTTTAAACAATCCTGGCTATCCCCTCCGTAAGTCTGTTGTGCTCTCTTGGGGATTTCCCTTTGTTCTCAGGTGTTCATGCGCGCCCTCAGGGTATCCTGTGGGCCTCCCAGCTCTCTCCTCTCCTTCTTACTGCTGGGCCGTGTTATGTCCTTGGAGCGATCCCGGGGTAGCGGCCACCCGCTGTGTCTCCTTCTCCGTGCCCCCCTACTCTTTTATGAGTCCTCGGTGTGTGCTAGCCCCCGTCAGTGAGAGGGTGCGGTCCTCCACACGGAGCCCTGGCGCCCACTCCTTGAGTGCCGGATCCTCGCTGGCGTTCGGGGCTTATTCAGCTTCCTCCGCGCTGCCTCCTCCGCAGCCCCTCCGCTTTCGCGGCCACTCTCCCTTCTCCGTACACCTGCTGCTGATGCTCCTTGGAACCCTGGAGCTCGCGCGCTGGGTCCTCGCTGGCTTACGGGGCTTATTTAGCTCCCTCCGCGCCACTCCTCCACAGCCGCTCCACTTTCCGTGTCACGGCCACTCCTCTTCCTGCGTACGCCTACCGCCGATACTCTCCTCCCCTCTGCGGGCCCGCGGCTCCGTCTAGCGGCTTCTCACTGTCTCCCGTCTTGGGTCGCCGCTCTGCTGGGCTGTCCTCAGCGGGCCGCCATCTTGCCTCCGGCGCGCTGTGAGTTTGCTGCACTTTTTCCAACGTTCCCCGGTCCGATTCTGCGCCGGATTCGGAACGAGTGGTTGATGGACCTTCCGACGCTTGCCTGTCAAGTTTGGAGTCCGTTAAGTCAGTTTTGATCGGATTATTTACAGGATCTTACGGGAGCTTCCCTGTTGTGCGTCTCACCGCATGGCCGCTTAGCCACGCCCCCAAATGACAGAGATACTTGAAGTCATACATGTAAGATAAACATGTAACTTATTTCCTAACAATTCTGCAGTTGGCTGGGCATCACTTCTAGTTCAAGATGGAGGCATGAGAGGTGTCCTCATTCGCCTCCCTGTCACTATCTCGTGCGGGGTTAGGATGGTGGTCTGACCCTGGGTTGTTTCTTAATGCATATAATGCCAGTCGTAGACAATGCAACCATCCTTTTTCACGGTTCATTTCAATGTGGCTATCCTCTCTTTAAGCAAGCTGATGAGTCACTCACAGACACCATTTGCTTGCGGGTGATATGCCGTTGACAACTTGTGTTTTATACTAAGCAACAGGCTTATTTGTTCAAAAATGTCATTAACAAAATGAGGGCCATTATCTGATCTCAAAATTTCACATATTCCCCATCTAGGAAAAACTTCTTGTACTAGAAATTTGGCTGCACAGGTGGCACATGGATGAGTACACGTTCCAGCTTCAATCCACCTTGAAATGGGACATACTACCACTATCATATATCTGTATCCATTACAGACCTGCAGCATGTCGACATAGTCGATATGTAAATGCTGAAAAGGACGTTAGGTCTTTGAATGGCTCCTCTAATGGTATGCAATTTGTGCCCACCTGTGAACTTCTGACATACGATACAATTTACTATATAAAATGCAATGTGTTCTACTATACTTGGAATGAACCAATCCTCCACTATTGTTGCGGCGAGGCTCTCTCTAGTTGTATGCGCAGAGTAGTGTAGCTGCTCCAACGCCACTCTTAACAAGGCTACAGGAATCACTGGTTTACCAGTGCTGTGTTGTTGCCACAATGCCAACAAGAGGGGTTTAAAGAACACCCCCTTCGCGTCCACAAGTCTTTTTCGTCTTGGGGCACTTCCCCTTGGAGGTCCCCCAATTGAGTTCTTGACAGACTGTTATAATCATTTGGCACACTCATCATCACCACCATGCTTTCATTCACATCAGATTTAGCAAAAGACATAATTACTTCTGTACATGCAATGCGTTTGGCTTCCTCATCTGCTATTTGATTCCCATGTGAAAGAAAATCTGCCCTTTTAGTTTGAGCTGCACATTTTACGACTGCAATGGCTACTGGGAGTTGTAGTGCTCAAATGAGTCTGTCCAACAAGGCTACGTGCTATACCGGGTGCCGTCCGCTCAGAGTTAGGCCCTCCTTTTCCAACATGCCAATCCTGCGTGCACTGTTGATGTCACATAGGCGGAACCACTGTCACTATTACTTCCTGTTGTGCATGATTCTCAAGCACGACTATCAACGCTACTAATTCTGCAGCTTGTTCTGAAAAATTTGATGGTATTTGTGCACTTACCATTACTTGAAACTCCCCATTGGCTGTGTGCTTTACAACAGCGGCACCTGTATATCTTTGGCCATCATTTTGATCGATTCTAGATGAATCATCAATAAAAAAGAATCTCCCTCGCTTACATGCTTGTCATAAAACTCTTCCTAGTTCGAACAATCATACACATGCTCACGCTCTGCCAGTGAATCTACTACAAACATGGCAGGATTCACTATTCTACATCGAACTATTTTGATCGCTGGATTCGATATGACCACCTCATACGCAGAAGCCCTTTCAGATGTCAACGTACCTTTAGGTTACATCTAAAAATGGCAAACAATGCATGTTCAACAAATAACGTCATAGTACATCCCATCACTATGCTGGCAGCCTTCTCAATGGTGAACATGGCGGCTGCCAAAGATTTTTTGCACGAGAAATGACCCTGCATTACTGTGTCTAGAATCCCACTGTAATACGCAAGAGGCTTGTACCCCAACTTAGTTCTCTGCGTGTGTAAAGATGTGATATAAGTACCATTCGTGTGTGAAAACAAAAATAATTCCTCTGCATAGTTAGGAATTCCTAGAACTGGAGCCATACAAATTGATTTCTTTAATTCATCAAACCCTTCTTCCATTGCCTCATTCCAAACATTATTTTCCTGATTTATCTGTGCTTTTTTCAGAGCTTGTAACAAGGGCCTTATGTATGAACTGTAGTCAAAGACCCATCCTTTCACATAAATCCATAGTCCTAAAAATCTCTGCATGTGTTTTATCGTGATTGGCTTTACTTTCTTCAATATAGCCTCAACCCTCTCAGGAGTAACCTTCTTTCCTTCATGCGAGATTAACTGTCCTATGTACAGCACTTCCTCTTGGCAGTACTGTAACTTCTCCTTGTCAACTTTATATCCTTTGTCTGCAAGAATAATCCTCAGCTGAACTGAATTGTGTCTGCTCTTCTCTGTGGTGCTACAGACCAATATGTCATCCACGTACTGCAATACAGCACTTTCTAAATCAATGTTGCTCAAGTCCATCTGCATGACCCTGTTGAAAATAGATGGGGACTCACAGCACCCCTGTGGTAATCGAGTGCTTTTCAGGCTGGTTTGTCTGAACGTAAATGACATCAGATCTTGCAAGTCTTTGTGTAATGGGATTGAGAAAAACATGTTTTTCAAAACAATCACAGTAAGATATTGTGTTTCAATAGGTATGTTACATAAAATTGTTGCCGGATTAGGAACTAATGGAAACTCAGCCTCTACAATTTGATTAATTGGTCTTAAATCTTGGATCAAATGCCACGAACCCCCTTTCCCTTTCTTGATCTGATAGATAGCAGTATTGCACAGTTATTCTGATGTCACTAAAATACCTTGCTCCATCATGCATATATCATTTTAAAAATACCTTTGTCTACCTCTCGAGACATGGAATACTGTCGTGGTGAAGGTAAAATTGCTCCTGGATTCAATTTAATTTTTAATTCTCCTGCCCTTTTTAATAGGCCAACATCATAAGGACCCTTTCTCCATAAGGAGACTGGTATCTTCGCAATGTCCTCCTCGTAATACTCTGGACGTTTTAGTGCTAACATCATTTTTTGAGGAACTTCTCGTTTATTGGCTCTTACCCAATAAGTAATGCTAGTCTCAAAGATGACATTGTCATCTGATGGATGATCTCTAAACAAGTCTTCATCTGTGACATCAGTCAATCTGTAACCCTCCCCAATGGTGATTACAGCGCTTCATTGTCTGCTGTCTTAATTAACTCCATCAAGCATAGCTAGTTCTTCTCGTACTATAGCTGTTTGTAATTCTAAAGGAAAGATTCATCCTTCCCCTTCAAACATAGGTATTTTTGGCCTGACTAGAAACTCATCAGGTAGTCTCACAGTTTTGTCGACTAAGCCTGGTAGCCATGTCAACAGAATGCGTACCCCATAGTAAAAAACGACTGGTTCTAATGGTACTCCTCGTATGACTACCTCTCCTTCAAATGCCATAACAAATTTGCTTACTTTTAAATGATACATTCCTGGTGTTGAACATACTATGCCTTCATCAGTGAACAAAATTGTCATATTCAACTTGCTCATTAAGTCTCAGACCAATATATTGACAGGTGTCTGTCTTGAATATAATAACAGTACAGGCATGTCACACTCTCCTATAGAGACTGGTAGTTTGCCAGTAAAAGGAGCTCTGCTTGTAGCTCCTGTGAAACCTTGATTATTCATGGCATTTCCGGACATAGGAAATGTTTCCTCTTGTATGTATGAGCGCATTGCACCCGTATCTACTCAAAACGAACAAGATTTGCCTCCTATATTAACGTCAACCCGCGGTTCCTCTTGAGGATTAGGTGTTATTGATAGTATAGAACACATCAAGTCTCCCAGTGAGTTGTCCTATTGTGGGTACAGTCTCATTCCTGTGCCTGTGAAAGGATTCCTGCCATCAACAGTGACACCTCCTATTCTAGGAGTCATGAACTGCCCTGTGCTTGCACTTTGCTGTATCTGCAAAGGTGGCTGCTGCAACTGCCCTTGCGGTGTATTCCCTTGTAACTGCTGTGTTTGAAAATGTTACTGTACTCTCGGCACTTGTGTCTGCTGCACTATCTGATTTTGAGCAAACCCATCTCCATTATGCTGTGAATATGCAGAAGGATTTGACATCCCCCCTCTCCAAAATTGATTATTCTGGACAAATCCTTGAATTCCACACGTACGTGCAACATGCCCTGTCATTCCACATGTCCAACATACAGCAGGTCTCCTATTCTGTCCTACCTGCATGCCTTGATTATCATTCTGCATACTCTGAAACCCACTTTGATAATTCTGGAAGTTTCCCTGATTATTTTGGAAGCCCCTTCCTCAGAAGCCTCCCTTTCCCCATGGTATGAACCCATAATTACCTTGGTCAAATTGTCTTTGATTATTCCCTTGAGGCATGTTTGCTGATTGCTGTGAACCAGATCCATCTCCACTAGTCAGCATTGCCCCTTCAATGGTGTATTTGGAACATTTTTCATGTTCTAGTTTTGCCTCTTCGCCTTTCCTAGTGTCATCTTTCTTTTGATTCTTTTCTTGCAAAAGCCTGCAATAATGCGCGATGGTCAGCTGAATTTCTGACCATGGCTTTGCTTCCATGCCCACTAACTTCTTGAGCTGCTTTTGTTCTCGGTCTGGCAGCCCTTGGCAGAATATTTGATAGAACACAGGTATAGATTTCCCCAAGCCTCAAATGTGTCCAAATCCCATTGCTCTTGGAAATTCTGAATGTAAACAATTGGATCATCACCTTCTTGCATCTTTTTTGTCATTATAGCTCCCATATCTGATGTATCGGATATAGCACTCTAAGTGCTTTCCACACAGCCTCTATGCAATTATTCAATCGTGCTCCATCATGACCAGTGTTAACCATGGTAACACCAGAATATCCTGCTCTCGACCAAACATCATCAGCTCTTTCCCCAAGGATGGCAATCAGGAGACTGTAATGTCCCCTATAGCTAATGTATTTCCTCCTGTCATTTTCTCTAGCTCATGTATCCATATTCCAGCACCAGAAGTTAAACTAGGGAGTTTGCACCTTAAATTATCCTTATCCATTTGCAGCCAAGCTATATACTGTGGTCCCGCTCCTTCCTTTTCCAACAAAGGAAACTGTGAAACCGCAAACTCGCATTTGTCACTCATCGTTTGCCTGTCCATAGCTGGAACAATAGTTCCACAATGCCTTCTACCTACTAGTGATCATAGCCTGCTCACATATGGTGGCAAGTCCCCCCTATGACCAAGGGATCTATCTTTAGGTCAATTTAGCCGCGTCACAGAGTCTGATGCCTGAGATATAGGGAAGTCTAAATCCAACCATCGTACTTCCTTGTCCATTGAAAAACATCCTTCAGGCCCACATGTATTGCTTTCTTTCCCCTAAGCGGGTGCTCTATCTTCATCTGACATCTCTTGTACTCAATTTATGTGATCTCTCTCTTCGTCATCTCTGTTTAGAGTTAGTCTATCCAAAGACAGCTCCTTTGGTTCAAAACTACACAAGGCTCTTTCCTTATCGTACAGCTGCGTACTCTCAAGTCGATCATTTTTACCCTTCCCCTGTGATGCTTTTTGGGATTGCATGTCATTATAGACTTTATTGATTGCCTCTCCAATGCTTTAGAGTCAAACTCATCTTCCAGATTTGCTCTGGACAACCCTGCTATCTGCTCATATTCTGGGAAGAACTCTTCTAAATCCTCCCACTGGATCAGGATTCATTACCTCCTTCTCCAAGCGATCAAGATTGCATGCTCTCTGCCTTCTCTTTCTTTCCATTTCATCATCAAATTCCTTTTGCTTCCTTGCTTCTTCCCTTACCCTGTCTTGTTCTTTTCTTTTCATGTTCCTTCTCTCATTTGCCCTTCATATTTCTTCATCTCTGTGCCTTTGTATTCTTGTATCCCTTAATTTCTGTTCTTCTTCTCCCCTTCTTTTCCTTTCTTTCTTTTCTTGCTCTTTGATCGCCCTCTGTCTATTCTTGTACTTTCTCTGCTCCTCTGCTCTTTCCTGTTTGCTCAGTTGCTCGTCCTGATACAACTCTTCCCGTCTTTGTCTATCCTTTCATTTCGTTCTATCATCTTTCAATCTTTCCTCTCTTTCCTTATCCTTTTTGTCCTGATCATCCTGATCTTCCCTTTGCATTGTGTCCTCGATGCTCTTACCATCGAGTTTGAGCAAAATCTGACCACCCATCCATTCGTGCTGTAGAAGCGCTAACTCATCAGTTCTATCCTTTTCTCCTCTCCATCGTTTCATTTCTCATCCTATATCTAAAGATGTACTTGGTTGATCACTTTTCTCCTTATCGCGTCTCTCCTTGTCCCTCTGGACTTTAGAGATTACATCTTTCTAAGTGTTTTTCTCCATACCCTTGCCGCTGCTTTGTCAGGATGCAATGTCAGTTATCTATTCTGAAGCAGGACGAGCGTGCAGAGGACGAATCTTCCCTTGTTAAGGTACAATGAAAGAACACCAAGGATGCCAAGTTTTAATCCAGTTAGAGCATTTAAACCCTACAAAATGGACCAAATCGTGGTCTCCTGTCATGTGAGACAAGGATGGAAATAGACTTTGAACTTGAAGTCCCAGACACAATATTGCATTCCCAAAGAGAAGAATACTGTGCAAGGCCAAGTACAAAGATGATTTCATGGCAGAAGGCATGGTCAATGAGAGATGCTGGGCTAATTGGGTGGAAGAGGTAGTTTAATGCCCTATCTCCTTGCACCTGGGTCTGAATTTACGTGCTTCTAAATGGAACGAATGTTCCAGACATGGCACAAGTGTGCCAACCAATTGTATTAGTCCATATAACAAAGGACCTTATAGTTTAAAGACCAATGAGAAACTGTGCATGTAATGTTTCTGAAATGACATGTTTTAATAGGTATGCATAAGTTGTCCACCTGATAATAACCGACAAATAACAATCCTATCTCCTATAGAAAAGTATACTTAGATGTCTCCCATAACCAATCTCGACCCTTGATAGGTTTTACACTATTGCCACATAGTATGACGTCATTCGGACATATTTCTCATATTAAAAACATATTTTGTGTGAAGATCATTGAGAGACTGATCATACGTCTGTTGATGATTGTTGTAACCTCCCTGTTTTAGATATCTGTTAATAAAACAGTACTTTGCCATCTTCCTGGGTCGGTTCCATTATTTGGACTCAAAATTATGCTGGTGTAGTCCCATCCATTTGATATGCACGTTCCTAAGGGCCATAAGATCAGGCTATTTGTCATTGAGTCCCCTAAAGAACATAATACATAAAACAATATCATTGGAAGTTTCCTTTCTTGTGACCATCAAAATACCACCCCACGAACAGGACATAATTTCATAGTCAGCACACATGCATCATTAATTGGTTGGCACTCTTCATGGATTAATTGATTAAAAAAATCTCTAACATAATTGGACAGCGACACCTGAGACAGCTCGGGCTTTAGCATCCCACTGAGGCGAACCAATTATGTGGTGAGTGGAAATGAGTGAGGTAAAAACTTTGTTGCAACCTATGGAACACCACAAAACCTTCTATATAATTGGCCCTCTTGCCATCCCGCCCCTTGCACCTGCTCACTCTGTAACTCTTATTTTGATACATAATGCCAACACTAGAAGAATCCTCCTAGTTATCTTCTCACAATGAAAAGCTGCATGAAAAAACATGACTGAGGCCTTCCTCTTGGAAATTAATTTCTCATATTTATTAGTTTTACCAAGGCACTTTACCATTGGATGGAGTGCCTTAACTTTCAGTGGGGGCGCTGTGCTAACAACCTAATTCTTAATTTTGACCATGCTGCTGTCTGGGGCCTTCTCACATATCTCGCTGTGTTCTTCACAACCATTGTGTATTAATGTGTCTATTGTCTGGTAAGACACCTGCTATCTCGAGTCTCTTGTCAGGCACCTGAGAACTTCCCACCGTGCAATAATTAGCTGAAAACTGTTCTGAATACCTTTCCAGCCTGACCTTCGATGCTTGGAGCTTTCTGCCCAACAGGAGAAATATAATTATATTGAATGACCATAATATGATATCATGTGGCATTTATAACACGTCTGTACACAATTGTTTCTAGGTACGACAAGAAAAGGAGGGGAAAACAAAGGGAGGACAAAATAATGATCTTACTAGGCTTTGTGTCATTCAGATTGTGCAACTGCGGGGAAGAGGAAAGGGGAGTAGTTCCAGGGGGAAGAGAAGGGGGAATGCATTTAACTCTCAAGTGCAGGCAGCGGGTGACTCATAAGTGCAGAGAGAAGGGACTGTAGGGTTACAGATACAGACCCATAAGCGCTGAGGAGCCCAGAGGCAGTGCAAGGGCAACTGGACATGCCAGAGTCTGGGCCGTGTTCAGAGGCTTACCAGGTGACCAGTGTGCAGAGCAGTCAGGTGCATCATCAGGGGAGAAGAATAGATAAAGCTGAAGCGAAGCGTAAGGTCTTGAGTTTCCGGAACTGGAGTTGGTTCTGCTCAAGTTTGAGAGAGGAAGGGAGGCGGTTCCAGAGGGAGGCCCCAGCCGAGGAGATAGATATGATATGATATGATATGGCATTTGTAACGCGCCTATACACAAGTGTTTCAAGATCTGCCCCCAACTGTCTGTTTGGAGAATTGTCTGACCCTCAGGGTGTTGGAGGTGGATGAACGGAGAGCTCGAGAAGGAAGATGTTTTGGAAGAGAAAGCTGGAGGTAGAGCAGTCCCAAGCCCCAGAAAGCCTTCTGGATGATGCAGAAGGTCTTGAAGATGATCCTTGCAGACACGGGGAGCAAGTGATGAGATTTCAAAGCTGGAGAGATATGTTCCCTGGGCTTGAGGTCAAGGACAAATCTTGCAGTCCTGTTCTGGAAATGTTGTAAAGGTCATAGAGTAGAGGCAGGAAGATTTAGAAAGAGGCTGTCACAATAGCCTTGAGAGGACCAGAGCTCTGGAGACAGTGAGCTTCTGGGGGAAAGTGTGAAAAGGAAGAATACCTCTGAGGAGGTGCAGCTGATAGTTTGACTTCTTAGAGACATCAGAGATGTGAGGAGAGAAGGAGAGGGTGGAATCAAAGATTACACTAAGGTTCTTAGCCTCACACGAAGGAGCAGGAAGAGGGCCCAGAGTGGGCGGCCAGAGAGAGAGAGCAGAAAGGAGGGAGCAGGTGTCCCAATGAGGAGGATCTCAGTCTTACTTTCATTAAGGCAGAGATCATTAGCGGCACACCATTCCTGAATTGTGGCCAGACAGCCTGGTATGAGAGAAGAAGCAGAGGTGGCTGATTGGAGCCTGAAAGAGAGCTGAGTGTCATCCGCATAACATTGCAAATTGGAGCAGAAAGTAGCGATGCAGTGGGCAAGAGGTGCCAGGCAGTGGTCGAAGAGCCAGGGAGAGAGGTTAGATCCCTGGGGAACACCACAAGTAGAGAGAGAGATAGAAGAGCGGATAGACCCCAGTTGGACCCAAGAGGGTCGGTCGGTGAGAAAGCTAGCCAACCAGGCCAGGACCTGATCAGTAATACCAGTGATGTTGCGGAGGTGATTGAGGAGGGTGGTATGGTTGACTGTGTCAAAAGCAGAGGATAGATTGAGGAGAATGAGGAAAGAAGGGAAATTAGAGTCAAGATTGGAGAGCAAGTCTTCACGGGTGTTCAGGTAAGCAGTTTCCGTGCTTCTGGCAGCTCTGAAGCTAGACTGGTGGTCATGGAGGCAACCAACAGTTTCAGTATATAGATTAAGCTGGAAGATGGCCAGCTTTTCCAAGAGTTTGCCCAGGAAAGAAGTGATGGCGATCGGGCGATAGCTGGAGAGGAAGGATCGGCTTAGGACTTCTTTAGAAGGGGTTGCACAAGAGAGTGCTTAAGGGGGGGCATTGCAGTGGCAAAGGAGTGATTGCATAAATCGGCCAAGACTGGAGCAAGGGTTTAATGTGGTCCTTGATGGTTCTGGATGAGCACGGGAGAACCTGCTTTGACAAGACTTCATAGATTGGACTTATCAAGAAACATTGTCAGGGATGAACAGGAGAAAGGAGGAGGAGGGACAGCCTCAGACAGGCCAGGAGTGGGCGAGAAGGAGGAAGAGGAGGTAGAGGAAGAGAGGGTGGCAGGATGTCCTGTTTTTTTTAGTAGGGAAATGAGAGGTCAAGGCTATGCAGAGGCCCTGAGAGGGAACAGGAGAGGTAGAGACTGCAGCAGGATTGCCC
Organism: Ambystoma mexicanum; assembly: GCF_040938575.1. Taxonomy (NCBI): domain Eukaryota; kingdom Metazoa; phylum Chordata; class Amphibia; order Caudata; family Ambystomatidae; genus Ambystoma; species Ambystoma mexicanum. The sequence continues at coordinate 1,196,016,923 of NC_090921.1, read as the reverse complement.
AGCTCCTTGCAGATTTTGAAATTGTCAGCTGAGTTGTTAGATGCCACAGAGATATGGGCTTGGATGTAGGCTCTCTTCTTAGAGAGGACAGAGTCTGTACTGCCTTTGGAGCAGGCGGCAGGCCAGTTTGTCAGGGGTCCGCCCGATACCCTCCACTTCCTCTCCACCGCCCTACACTTGCATTTAAGGGTGGCGAGGTTGGAATTGTACCAAGAGGTGCACTAGGATTTGGGTTTCAAGCGGATCCTCATGACATGGGCAAGGAAATCCAGAGTGCTAGAGATAGAGAGATGAAGGTTAGAGAGGACTGTGTCAGGGTGTGAGTCAGCCAAAGGTGCAGGAGGAGGAGAGAAAGTAGCAGCAAAAGCCTCAACTGACACACACTGACCGAGAAGGTAGGTGGCAGTGCTGGAGTTGTCTTGACCTGCGGAGAAGAGAAAGGGAGGTGGGAAGAAATTAGTGGTGAGAGGGTTAGAGAAGGGGACGTTTGAGGAGATCAGAACATCCAGGGTGTGCCCTGTAGAGTGAGTCTGGCCAGAGGGTAGAATAGCGAGTGAGAGAATCGCAGAGGTTGCAAAAGAATCCTGAATAAAGGTGGATGTTCAAGTCTCAGAAGAGGAGAAGTTGAGAGGTAGAGGCAAGGAGCGAGGGCGAGAGGTCAGCCCACTCAGAGAAGAATAGGACAACCTTGCCAGGGGGCCTGTAGATAGTGTCCACAGTGAGAGAGAGGCCAGGAGAGATAGAGAGCCTACAGATCAGGCATTCAAAGGAGGAGTAGTGCTGCTTCAGAATGATAGAAGCAGGGATCCACTCTGGGAAAATCAAGGCTTTACCCCCACTGGGATGGTTGGTTCTGGGTTCGGAGAGGATCTTGTAGCCATCGGGAAGGAGAATGTCGAAATTCGTGACAGAGCTGGCCATGAACGAAGTCTCGGTTAGACCCAGTACATCCAAATCAAGCTCTTCCAGGAGATGCAGATGTTAGAGGAGTGTTTGACAGCTGAACGAGAGTTGAGAGTAGCGATGTGGAGCAGGTTGCCACATTTGAAGGACTTGCGGGTAGGGGCACAGGCCATAGGTACCCCCTGCAGAAGTGTTGGAGGTGCCCGAGGCTGGGCAGAGGAGGAAGGAAGAGAAGTCAATGTATTCAGAGAGGGAGAAGAGAGTGCCAGAGGGTGGCCGAGAAGGGAGGCAAAAGGGTGGTCAGAGAAGCAGCATGCGGTGCCAAAGAGGTGGCAGAGGAAGGAGGCGGCAGAGGAGTCATAGAGAGGTAAGAAGGGATAGCAGGTGAGGAAAGGAAGTTGATATGGCGCAGGAAGCAGCTATCAAAGATGAGGAGATTGGCCTGAGGGCCCGGGACCAAGACAGTGCCATTAAAGTAGACATTAATGATTGTCTTAGTGGAGTAGAAGTGAACCAGGAGGGCCTCCCACCGGGTGCCACCATTAATGAGAGAAGAGGAAAAAGGAGGGAGAACAGAGACCATAGGGGGGTCCATAGGCCTGGAGAGGGAGCGACAGAGAGTGTGTCAGTAAGGGCCTGTCTGCAGGAAGCTCTGGTGTAGGTATCAGCAATAGAGAGGCCTGAGTTGGAGACCAGGATTCCCCTTTTGAGCTTCTTCCTGCGAGACTGAGTGAGATGGATAGAATAGTCAATAGAAAAGTAGTTAGAAATTATAGGTGAGACAGAGAGCACCATAGGGGGTGCAATGAGGAAAGAGGGGGGTAGGGAGAGGGGAGCCCAGGCAGGGGAGAGGGGAGGGGAGGTCACAAAGTCAGGAGGGAGGCACAGGGGGGAACACGAAATGGTGGGGGCACAACAAACAACAAGAACAGCAGACCTACAAATCAGATGCAGTACAAAACCATCAGAAAGAAAAGAGCACAACAGGGAACCTGGAAGTAAATGATGCAGATGCAATACAGGACCAAAAGCAATACACAGAGGTCAGCAGGGAACCTTGAAGTGAAGAATGCAGACAAATGCAATGTGATACCACAAACAGTGGACACCAAAACAATATCAAGAACCGTAGAGAGCAAACAAATACAAGACAGTAAACAAGGCAAAGAACACAACTGAAACCTAAAAGAAGAATGCAGGCAATGCAAAGTAATGCCAGAAAAACAGTGGCGCACGAGACAATGTCGGAATAGTACACAATAGATCAAAGAGGGAAGGGCTGAGATGCGAGCGGAAGGAAGGGAAACGCAGGAGGGGGGAACGGAACAGGATGCGGGGACCTATGATGTGAGGGAACACATGATCTGAGGGCCCGCCAACCAATAGGAGTGTGGTATGAGGGAGGGAGGGATAGAAGGAGGGGGAGGGACAACAACAAGGATGCAACTGGGACAAAGGGAGGGGGAGCGGGCACACACGTGCTGCGGCACGAGAATAACACTTTTACAAATGCACAATTTACTGTGCCACAGAGCACCTGTCCTCACCCCATCACTGGAGAAGTTAAAAAATGTGACCTAGCACACTAAAATGGCAAAATCTGCAGCCTTTAACAATGGCCTATAGTAACATGTGGGGCCTCTTACAGCTATACATAATACAGCTCAATCTACATATTCAAAATTGATCCAAGCTACATAACCTTATCTAATAATACAGGTGTGGTGAAAAGAATAAAAATAAATACTTTGCTACCCAAGTGTTTTACTATGCAACAGACACCCCGAAAACTCCCAAAAGGTGTGCCAAAACAATGTCTACCCTAAATACAATGATACACCACAAAAAGTATGTCACAGCCACGTCACAACCAGGTGCTTAATACCTAGCCTAAAGAGTCTTCTCAACTTATACTTGCATGCATGTTTAGGACGTTGGACTTGCATATTTACACTCCACTGCTGAATCTTGTGTCTGTGCTACTTTTGCTAAATTTTCTTGCCAGTGGTAAGTTCCAGCACACTGTGGGCATGCTGTAAGGCAATTCCCAGCACACGTTTTCACTTGTGCTCCGGACGGGTTCTGGAGGCATTCCTGTGCCATATATCCAGCCACATCTCCCAGCCCACCACCCTGGCACAGATACATGCCACCAAGGCACATGTATACCTGCAGCCCACATGCCAAACGTAATTGCCGTGCTGGACTGCACCATGGGTGTTTGTTGCCCGCTAGGCATTCAAAGAGGCATACTGCAATGGGAATCAGTTCCACTCTATGAATGTGCATGTTGCGTGCAACTCTGAACTGACAATAACACACTGCTTTCTCCGATTCACCCTTGATGCTTTGATCCTGTGATCCTGTGTAATGGCCTCCTGTATGCGTACAGAGGTCAACAGACACGAATGATGGTTGAGTACAAGTGCCATCATACCATACAATCTCACTACACAAGTTGAATGCAATGGAAAGGGTGGGTGGAAAATTGCTACTACTGATCAATGCATGCCCTGTCAAGGCCCGTATGTGCAGGACCTGCACTTCCACACCACACATGACCTCCTTCAAATGACAGGACTAGGCCCTGCAGGACTATGCAGTAGTATGACAGCAATGCATATTACCCGAAAAAGCAACTAATTCACAAACTACTACAGGAACCACAATGCATAGGGCACACATACCTACACAGCCAGTGCAACAGTTCAACACTTCACAATGATAATGCAACACAGCCAGACAGTGATGGCATATACCCTGCAAATCATGTATGTGAATACTCTCGGGCACAAACAGGCACACGCACAACGAATCAACCCAGCAGGGCACTACTGGACAGCGCAGCATTGGCCCAACACAGAGAATATGCACATTTGAATGCCTATCACAGGCCATGTCTGGCACAATTTATGTGTGAACTGTGTGCACATGCATATCTAAGTGACAATGCCCATGTAACCCCTAGTATATCACACTTCATTTATTTACTGGGAAGGAGAACCACGTTGTAAAAATGTTCCATGACTGCATCAAGAGAGTATCCATCAAGGTTCTATGCTGAAATCACGAGGAAAACAAAACGAGGGCCAAAACACAGAATTGTTAAGATTTGAATTTTGAAAAAATAATAAAAAGTTGGTTGCACTTTTTTAATGCGGGGGTGCCTCCCGCTCCTCCTCTAACATCCACCTACCTTTCTGTATACCCTTACCAACCCCCATCGATTTGTTTAAAAAAAAAAGTGCAAAAATCCTGTACTAATTCGATTTTTAAAGTTGTGCATTTTTGGCCTATATCGTTTTGCATTTGTTTTTTGGAGGGATTACCTCCATCAGCAAGTCATGTGATATAAAAAAAAGCCTAGGATTATTGCGTGCCTACCCTTATATTACATGAAAAACTTGTATCAACGTGTTATTTCAGTGCATAGAATTAACCAAAGACTTCACGTTTTACAAGTGTTGGGATATATTCAAAAGTAATTCAAACAAATACAATTTACTGGTTTTGGATAGGTATCTCTGAACCATAAGACCTATAACAAAACAAATAGAATCACAACATACAGAACAAACGCATCATAACATAGACAGGTGCCACAAAGCACCATTCCCTCATAGAGCAATAGAGCTACCACGTGTTTGCAGCCTAATGGCTCTTCCTCGGGGCACTCAAATGTACACATGTTTGGAATATATCCAAAGCAGAAGCTTTTTCTATGATAACACATTTTATTTCCTAATGAACAAATCCTAAATGCTTATATAGACCAAACAGCACACATTAAAAATGATCATGATTTACATTGGTTGTAGGGGAACAATACATTACGCCATAGTTAAGAAAGAGACATATATAAAGCCAGACAAAATATAAAACAAAAACAGACATTAAAAAACAAAATAACCATAATGCGTTGAAAAACCATGAAATGTTAGTCTGATCAATGTAGATTCCAATTATCATTGTCGTTCAATTGAAAAAAACATAGTTAGACGCCGGTCTAGTTAATCTTTAAATCCCAGTGATAGTTTCTGCAAACGTGTACACTACATGCACCCAAAAAATCACACTGTGAAAGCACCGGAACCAAGTGAAGGCACCACAAAGTCCAAACGAGGGGAGGAAAGTCAGTAGCCATTTTCCATTACAATTACTATGCTAAATATTTTCCGTTCAACACATTATATCATTTACTGTATTGTGACTCAGTCTTGAGAGGAACATCAGCAACATTTGGGGAATTGTGCATTCCTAGATCAGTACTATTTTGCATGCATGTGAATTCTATACATAACTTTAGTTATACTCTGGGAGTGCAGTATTAAATGAGAGTGTTTTAAAAGAAAACAATGGCATAGCTGTACTTTCTATTTGGGAGAACTTACTTCTTGGATGTATAAGTCTTTTACTTTTGCAACAGGAGAAATAAATTAGTTGCCACATTTGACCTGTAAGTATATGGAACAGATCAAGAAGCCATTTACTATCAGTTAGTTCCCATATTACTAAAGATTAAGCCGCATGCCAATCTCTAAAAGATATTCTTACTGTGTTGTTTCGAAAAATTGCATGAATCCAAACTGTGGTTCTGTCCTTATTAAGGGCCCCTTTGAGGTCCACGAGTGAAAAATGCTGCCATATATTCAGACAATGATTGTGCATTTGTATTTGTATTTATTACATTTGATTTAGCGCTTTAAGCTAAAGCGCTTTACATGAAACAACAGGAATACATAAGAAGCAATAAAGTACAATTCATGAGTCAGGTAACCAGGAACAATATTCAGAACAATTTGCCAGGATCAAGGGAATGAAACATGAGTAGGAATAAGCAATTGAGGAAAATAGTGGATAACAGTCAGGAGGGAGATTGAAGTATGTGGGATTTTAAGGAGGTCCGGAAAGAAGAGTATGAGGTGATGGAGCGGATAGGGAGAGGGAGAGAGTTCCATTTGAGTGGGGCGAGGGTGAGAGTTCCATTTGAGTGGGGCGAGGAGTTGGAAGGAGCGGAAGCGAGAAGGGGCGCATGGTGCAGGTGGGACAGTGCTTAGGAAGTGATCAGCAGAGCGGAGTGGGCAAGAGGGGAAGTAGAATGAGAGGAGGGAGGAGAGGTAGGGAGGGGCGAGATCGTGAAAGGATTTGAAGACGAGACAGAGGAAGTTGAATTTCAGGTCTGAGTGAAAGGAGAGCCAGCCAAGTGAAGAGAGTGAGGAGGAGATGGAGTCATGAGGAGAGAGGAGACAAAGAGAGTAGATCGCAGAGTGGTAGGGGGATTTAAGAGGGGCTAGGTGTGAGGCGGAGAGGCCAAAGAGGAGAGATGAGCAGTAGAAAAGACAGGAAAAGATTAGGGAGGAAATTAAGAGCTTAGTGGCGTGAAAGGTAAGGAAAGATCGAATTTTGCGAATGTTGTAAAGGTGGAAGCGGAAGGCACGGGAGGTAAGAGAGATGTGGTGGATGAAGGAGAGGTTGGAGTCAAAGTGGAAGCTAATGTTGCGGGTAGAGGCAGAGAAGGGGAGTTGAGGGGGGGAAGAGAATGGGAGGAGGTGGGGGTGTTAGTAGGGAGGAATACAACTTCAGTTTTTTTTGGTGTTAAGGGTGAGAAAGTGGGAGGACATCCAGGATGTAATAGTAGTGAGGCAGGATGAGAGTTTAAGGTGGATGTCGGGAGTGAAGGAGAGGAACATTTGGGTGTCGTCTGCATAGAAGCGGTGAGAAATACCGAAGGAAGAGATGATTGGTGCTAGAAAGGAGGTATATAGTGAGAAGAGAAAAGGGCCCAGAACAGAACCTTGGGGGACGCCAAAGTCGAGGGAGTGGGTAGTGGAGGTATGGTCGCCCCAGGAAACTGCAAAGGAGCGATTGGATAGGTAGGAGGAGAACCAGTTGAGAACCGGGTGTTTGAGACCAAAGGAGGAGAGAGTGCCAAGGAGTAAGGGGTGGTCAACGGAGTCAAAGGTGGCTGAGAGGCCAAGGAGAATGAGGACAGAAGAGTGTTTAGAGTAGCGTGCAGTGAGGAGGGAGTTAAGAACCGAGGTGAGAGCAGTTTCAGTAGAGTGTTTGGGGCGAAATTCAGACTGGGTAGGGGGGAGGAGGGAGAGGTTGGAAACTAATGATGATAGTTGGGAGTAGATGAGGCTTTCGAGGAGCTTAGAGAGGAAGCGTAGGAGAGAGATGGGGTGAAAGTTGGAAGCCAGGAGGGGGTTGGCAGAGGGTTTTTTCAGGATAGGGATGATAGTAGCATGTTTGAAGGCTGAGGGAAAGGTTGCGGTGGTGAGACAGATGTTGAAAAAGGAGGTGAGGTAAGGTAAGAAGAGAGGGTACATTTTGGGAATCAGAGATGTGGTGAGAGGGTCAGAGGGAGCAGGTTTAGGGTGAGTTTTGGACAGGAGGAGGGAGACTTCAGAGAGGGAGACAGGTGTGAAGTTGGACATGGTGGAAGGTGGAGTAGGGGGATGGGGGAGGGGGAGAGTAAGAAGGGGAATGTAGGATGTTTTGGCATAAGGTGAGTATCTTAGAGGAGAAGAAGTTGGTGAAGTCAGAGGGTGAAAGAGGAGAGGAAACGGAATGGTCAGGGGTAGGAGGAGAGAGGAGCCGAGTCAAGGTTTGGAAGATACGGCAGGGGTGGGAAGATTGAGACTGAAGGAGGTTAGAGAAGTAGGATCGTTTGTCATCGCTGATGCAGGACGCATAGAGGGAGTGGTAAGAGAAGTAGGAGGCTTGGTTGGCTGGTGAGTGGTCTTTAAGCCAGTGTCTTTCAAGGCGTCGGAGAAGACGGCGCATGGATAAAAGGTGTGAGGAGAGCCAGGGTTGGGAGGGTTTGCGGGTGGGGTGGAAGGGATTGAGTGGGTAAAGATGGTCAAGACTGGAGGAGAGGGAAGAGGATAGAGTGGATAAAGCATTGTCTGCAGAGAGAGAAGAAAAGTGAGTGAGAGGGGGAAGGGGGGAGGTGCAGGTGTCATAGAAGTGAGAGGGGTTGAAGCTACGGAGGTCGCGCCAGGTGAAAGAGATGGAGGGAGGGGGAGGAGGGGAAGAAGAGATGTGGGGCTGAGGGAGAAGGAGAGAAAGGCGTGGTTGGAGAGGTAGTTGGGGATATTAGAAACAGAGGAGGCAGAGAAGGAAGATGATGTCAGAGTGGAACCAGAAGAGTGAGGAGATGAAGTAGGGAGGGGGTAAGAAGGTAGGAATCAAGTATAGATAGGAGGGGCGGACTGGTGGGTGGTGGTAAGATGGAGGTTAAAGTTGCCAAGTACAATTAGGGGTGTGGGGCTGGGGGAAATGAGGCTGAGGAGGTGGTCGATGTCATCGAGGAAGGATATGAGGGGGCCGGTTGGGCAGTAGATGATGAGGAAGGAAATAGCGTGGGGGAAGGTGAAGATTTTATACAGGTATTCAAAAGATGGGAAGACTGGGAGTGGAGAGGGAGTGGGGGTCGAAAGGCCCTTGGGGTGATAGAGAAGACCAATACCGCCTCCATGACCAGAAGAGTGAAGAGACGTGAGTGAAGAAAGAGGAGGAGGAAGTGAGTGAGGCAGGAACAGTTGAATTGAAGGGGGAATCCAGGTTTCAGTTATACAGAGGAAATGGAGGTTTAATTGTAGAAGCAGGTCCAGAACAGCGACAGTCTTGTTGCAGAGAGATCTTGCATTCCATAAGGCGATGTTGATGACGTTGGAGGTTTCAACAACAGGGGGATAGATGAGGTTGTGACCGTGATTTGGGGTTCGTGGGAAGATGAACGTTGGGTCGGGGTGAGGTGGCGAGGGAAGGGTGAGTGTGGAGATGGTCATAATGAGAAGAAAGAGGATCTTGATGAAAGGCCAGGAAAGGGAGTGGGGTGGGGGAAGAGAATGTGTTGGGAAGTGGTGGTTGGAGTTGCACATACCTGGTGGTGCGGTAAGGGCAAGAAGGTGGTGGGTGAGTATATCTCAGTCGGTGGAGCGGAAGGAGGAAGGATGTTTGGGAGCGGGAATGTGTAGCATGAAGCGTGGCGGCTGTAGTACACAATGAGTAAAGGTGTAGCAGGTGTGCTTGAGGTAGATGCTGGGTGAGCAGGGGGTAGCGTAGGCAGGAGAAGGAAGTGAGGTGGCTCTTGAAGTGTGTTCACTGGGCTGGAGGCCTCAGGAAAGTGTCAGGTGGATGATTGGGTCAGGGCATACGGGGAAGGTGGTGTAGAGAGGGTGTGGGCGATTTGAGGTTTGCGGATCCAAGTCAGGCAAACAAGTGATGGTGGAGGGGTGTAGACCGGAGATTGTTGCAGCAGTAGGTGGAGTGGTCAGAGACCAGACAGGTGGCTGTTGAAGTGGTGCAAGCGGGAATCGCTGCAGTAGTAGGGACGATGGTTGTTGCACAGGTTGATGTCCTCAGGGCGAAGAAGTAAAAAGTTGGGCAGAAGATGTCACAGTTGGACCCGGCTGGTGACTGCTGGGGAGCAGATGACTGGGGGACTCCGCTAAAGTAGGTACAAAGAATACGGGATTGCAGGGCAGACCAACGTGTGCAACCTGGATGGAGGAGACTCTGGATAAGACTTCGAAGCTTTGGTGTCCTAGGTGGTGAGGGTAGTGGTGGAATGGAGGAGCCAGTTGGAAGGATGAGATGGAAGGGGTGAGCTTGGGTGAACAGGTGGTGAATGCTGTCAGAAAAGACTCACAAGTACACCAGGTGCTTACGCTAGTGCAGTTACTGGCTCAGTGTGGCTGCTGGGGTATGACGACAAGGGTGGAGGTGAGTGGGGGCAAGCAGGTTACTTAGGAGGTGTGCGAGCGGTGGTAGCCGATAGAGAGGACACGTGGGCTCACCAGTTTGCTTCCGCAAGTGCAGTTACTGGAGGTGCAATCGGGTGGGATTCTTTATAGAGTAGATACCTCTTCAGAAGGTGTAGCGAAAACCCAATTAGTGATCCCCAAGAGTCACAAGTTGGTGGTCCTAGAGATAGCCCATTCACATCTGACGGGAGGACATCTGGGACAGTCTAAGACTCAAGCACATATAATGAATAAATTCTACTGGCCCAGGATTTACGCTGACATTAAAACCTTCATCCAAGTATGCTCAGTCTGTCAGAAAACAAACTAGCACACATATAACACCCCAGTCCCCTTGAATCCTTTGCCAATAACTGAGGTTCAATTTTCCCTAATTGTTAAGGATATTGTGGGACCCCAGGAAACCTCCAAACTGAGGAATAAATACATTTTAGTTATTGTGGATTACGCCATATGTTAACCGGAGGCCTTCCCTCTGAGAGCCAACACCACACAGAAGATCCGGAAACACCTGCTAACTTTTTTCTCCTGAGTAGGGTTTCTGTGGGAGATATTAACTGATCAGCTTTCTACTTTCATGCGCAACCTTATGGGAGAAGTGAAAGAACTATTGCATATCGCCACTCTCAGAACATCAGTGTATCATCCCCAGACAGATGACCAAGTGGAAAGATGTAATAAGACTCTTAAAACCATACGCTGAAAGTTAGTTCAACAAGATGGTAACAAGTGGGATCAAAAGATACCCAGGGCCTTGTTTGCAGTGTGGAAGACCTCTCAGGCCTAAACAGAATTTTCCCTGTTTGAACTCCTTTATGGACAAGAACCACAGGATGTCCTGGTCATGGAGAGAGGGGGCAGGTTTTTTTCACAACTGATCATGGACTCTGTGAGTTGTAGTTTTTGTTCAGCATTACAAGTAGATTGTTCACGTTTGTCAGTTCGTTTTGTGTAAATAATTTAGCTAATTTCACTACCTTTGCTGGAGTCTTATTAATTTTTTAAACATCTTCGGTTTAAGACCCAGTGGTTGTTTTCTTTATCACGAAGAGTGGATTTGAATTAGAGGCAGGTGTTGAATTGTCTAGATTAGGAAAGTCCACTTCTTCAGTAGATTTCAGTCTGGGCTCTATATCATCTGGTCTTATGTCTTTCATTTATTTTTGCTCGCAATTCGTACTTCGTGCTTACATTGTCTAGCGCTATGAAAAAACGTATTATCCCAGTTTATTTTGTTTTTTGTTTATGGTGCTTTTTTTGAAGATTTGGTGGGGAGAACAGCTTCCACAGACACGTGTTTAGCCTTATTTTCCCCCTTCTTTTTTGATTTGTTGGTGTTTCTCGGAAGAGGCTTCTGAGACATAGCGGCTTCAGTGCCATCTTCAATTAATATAGGTGTATCGGCTCATCTATTACATGATCTGGTAAAGATGTATCTGCAGGAACAAAAGTCACCCCCAGATCTAGAGGGTTATCGTATCTCAGAACTTGTGACCGGTTTTGTGCTTGGTCCTCAACGATTTGTACTAATCTCAGGTATTCTTCAAGGGTTGAAGTGGATCATGGAGTGTCGTCCCCACCCCTTAGAACATGAACGACAGATGACAAGTGATCTGCAACTAAAGCTTGCGTTGGTTCACATGCAAGAAAGCATGCTTTGACTTCAGACCACATTGACTCATTACTATTCTTGAGCTGGAGAAATTCATTTGTCAGAGACTTGAAAGAATCTAATTGAAGCATCCCATTTTGTGTTGCACGAACAGTTTGTTCCTTGAAGTGAGCGTGCATAGCTGTATTAAGCCCAACCAAGTTGGAGTCACAACTACTCACCTCTTTTGTTAGTTCCATGAGGAACCTTTTTCTTAACATTCAGGGTATCAAAACTTAAATTATGTGAAGAATTTGCAACCCTTTTTGCTTCTCAGCTTTATTCCTGCAAGAGATAAAAATCTGTTAGTTTAGTGTGAGCTGCGCACTTAATGACCGCTATGGCTACTGTGAGTTTTAGTGCCTTAATAGGTCTGTCGAACAAGGATGCGTGCTGCACTGGAGTGCCGTCTGCACAGAGATAGCCCCTTCTTTTCCAATGTGACAATCCTGCATGTACAGTTGTCATCACATAGACAGAGTCACTGTACAACATCACTTCCTGCCCTTCATGTTTCTCAAGTGCGACAGTAAGCGCTACTAATTCTGCTGCATGTGCTGAAAAGTAAGATAGTAGCCTTGCACTTGCTACAACTTCAAATTCTCCATTTAATCTGTGTCTTATTACTGCTTTGCCTGAATGCCTTTCCCCCACTAGCCAGATACATTTTTGAAGAACCACCAATAAAAAGAATTTCCCCTCCGGACAAAGCATTTTCTTTCATACGAGGTATGTCATCATACATTTCAATATAATTTGCACAATCATGCACTTGATCACCTTCTGCTATTGGCTCAGCTATAAACGTGGCAGGATTCACTATTTTACATCTGACAATTTTAATTGTTGGGTTTGAAATCATCACCTCATATGCTGAAGCTCATTGGGATGCCAATGTGCCTTTGGGTTTCTCTTAAATGGCAAACAGAGCTTGATCCACAAAAAGAGTCATAGAGCAGCCCATTACACTACTTGCAGACTTTTCAATTGCAAATGTGGCGGCTGCCGATGATTGTTCACTAGGAAAGTGTCCTCTCTTAACTGGGTCCAAAATCCCACTGTAATATGCTAATGGCTTGTACCCCAATGAAGTCCTCTGTGTCAGTACTGCTGTCATGACTGTCCCATCAGTATGTGAAAATGAATAAAATTCCTCAGCATAATTGGGAATTTCCAAAACAGGGGCTGTACAGATTGCTTTCTTTATCTCCTCAAACCCTTCCTCCATTTTCTCAGTCCATTCTATTTTCACATTATTCACTTGTGATTTCTTTAAAGCTTGCAAAAGAGGTCTTCTGTCTGAGCTGTAATTAAACAACCATGCTCTAACATAGTTGCATAATCCCAAAAACTGTTGCATCTATTTCACTGTATTTGACTTTGAAGTTTTCATAATTGCCTCAGCTCTCTCAGGTGTTACCTTCTTTCCTTCATGTGAAATCAGCTGTGCTATATACAACACCTCTTCTTGCTAATGTTATAACTTCTCTTTGTCTACCTTGTATCCCTTGTCTGCTAGAACAGTCATCAACTGAATAGAATCTTGTCTGCACCCATCTTCCGTGGCGTTACAAATTAAAATGTCATCTACGTACTGTATCACCGCACTTTTAAGATCAACATTGCCTAAATCCGTCTGTAGGACCTTGTTAAAGATCGATGGGGACTCACAGTACCCCTGGGGCAAACAAGCATGTTTCAGTCGAGTTTGACAGAACGTAAAGGAAGTCAAGTCTTGCGAGTCTTTATGCAACAGGATTGAGAAAAACGCATTCTTCAAATCAATCACCGTAAAATGTCGAGCGTCCACTGGGATACTACATAGTATCGTTGCTGGATTAGGAACTAAAGTAAATTCTGCCTCTACAATCTGGTTAATCAGTCTAATATCTTGTATAAATCTCCACAACCCTCCTTTCGATTTTTTTAATTGGATACCCCGCAGTATTAAACGATGATTCCGATGGCACCAGAATACCTTGTTTCATCAGCGCTGAGTTAGTCAAAAATATACCTTTGTCAGCTTCTCGAGACATGGGGTACTGTTATACTCGAGGTAAAATTGCTCCTGGATTCAACTTTATTTTGACCTCCCATATTACTTTCAACAAACCTACGTCATATAGGCTGTGGTCCAAAGGACGCTTGGCACCTTCTCCAAGTCTTCCTGAAAGTATACGGGACGCTGCTGTATTATCGCCATTTGCTGTGGGCTTTCTCTTTTTTCTATTCTTATCCAACATGTTATGCTCATAAAGAACACAGAACAACTAGAAGCAGAAAAGAAATGGAATCCCAGCGCTTGTCACTACAGTGAGGTGTGCCTAAATTTAGAGGGGCACAAGGCTGCGTGCGGTTGTGTCAGATGTGGAGCTTCTGCTTACAGTTCCGCAAACCAAAACAATTCAATTACAGAGAAACAACCACACTGCACCAATGGCCCCTTAATTATTGCTTTTAAATAAAGCAATTTGTCAAGGCGAAACAACTTATGAACCAGCCGATACGTGCTTTGAGCACATGCTCTTTCTCAAGGCTGGGCATTGCATGTACAGGGTATTGCAAAAATCAAAATGAACAATCTTATGCAACATTTAAAGCATGTACAAATGACAGTTGTAAGAAAGCAGAACAAAACCAAAAGGCATATTAGAGGTTGATACCCCATTAGCCGAATCAGAAACAGGATTATAACACACAATGGTAATAGGATTGAATTATCAAAGGATATAATGTAACTTGGTTGTTGTATCGAAAATCCACAGGACGAGAGAGACCAAGGAAAACACAAGACAAAAATGAAGAACATAAGTGATGATGCTAATATCATGCATTCCCAACGAACCTACAAAGTCAGGTGTGTCAGATCGACCCTGTATAAATTCAAAGTACTGTATGTTCCTGTTTCGTGGAATTCATCCTGAAAGTATAAGAAAAAAAACAGCATTGTACTAAGTAGTTCATTAAAATGATTAACTAGTAAGATAGAAATTGTCATATAAAATTACACTCACCTAAGAAGATTCTGAAAAAAACATATGGTGCGGGTAATTGTCCAAGACTTATTCTGCAAGGATAAATGTGAGAATACTATAATTCCACGAAGTTGGGTCAAAGATAACCATTTAATAAAGACTTGTGAGCATAGCTCATGTTATAAAATATTGATTTGCCATTAACAGATGTGGGAAGCCTGAAATCCTACCTGTTCAGTGACGCTGTTGCGTTGACTAATTACTTCTGTTGTAAGATTACATTTCGAATAATGTGTGCATACGAGAACGTTCCATTCTGTCAGGAAAATTGCGCTCAAATGAGAAAAATAAAAGGCGCAGGTAAGCTATTATTGTGCTGAACAACAGCATCATCCTGCTAAAAGAGGCATATACTATTGGGCACGATATTAAGTTATGAAAAATCAAAGAACGGCAACTCATCGCGGACACAGATAGTTCATGGTCAGTATTTAACCCTGTGTACACTGTACGGTACCGACAAATTAGTCTAGCCTCAAGTTGTCACAGAAGTAATTGACGGTTGCCCCCTCTTTGGGACAAAATAACCTTGGCCATACCTACAAAATGGATGTCTTTTTTGTCATCCATTTGGTGGAAATGTTGCCAGTGAATGGCCAATGGGTACTTTGCTTGTTGGTTTCCGATGGTGTACAGATGTTCATGAATCCAATTTCTCAAATGTCGAATGGTGCTACCAATGTAATATGAACCGCATACACAAATAATACAGTACACCATGTATTTAGAATTGCAATTGATAAATGATTCAAGATCATATGTGCCCAAACTGTCAAAATTCACGGTCGAGGTTTCCAAAGCACGCGGACACATCACATAATGGCCACATTTGTGAAACCCTTTATTTTGTAACCTGTTAAGCTGATTTTCATCCTTTATGTCTTTACGCATTAAGGAGGGACACAAAATATTTCTAAGTGTCCTAGCTTTGCCAAATGTGATACTAGGCATAGTGTCAATGTATTGGACCAAATCCTTATCCAAATGAAGCAAGTACCAATGTATCTTGAGCACCTCATGAAATGTATGACTGTCAGAATTGTATCTCGTTATACATCTCAGTTTGTTAGATGTACTCTTGTTGCTACTGATTTTGGGAGTAAGCAGATCAACTTGCTCCATTTTGCAGACTTGTTGTGTAGCCTTCTCTAATGTCTTTTTAGGATAGCCCCTTGATGCAAATCTGTGACTAATAAAAATACATTCAGCCAAAAAATCTTGATTCAAACTACAATTCCTTCAGGCACGTATGTATTCCCCTTTCGGCATGTTGGATATAACCGCTTGCTTGTGGCAACTACTGGCATGGAGAACAGCATAAATGGAAGTACTTTTTCTGAAAGTTCTGGTCTCAAACCCATTGGGTGTGAGATGGATCTGTAAATCAAGGATCTCCACATAGTTGTCACTCATTGTAGATGAAAATTGAAGCCCCCAGTCACTCACATTACGGAAAGTAACAAATGAGTACAAGGATTCCGGCGTGCCTGG
This sequence comes from Ambystoma mexicanum, assembly GCF_040938575.1. Classification (NCBI taxonomy): domain Eukaryota; kingdom Metazoa; phylum Chordata; class Amphibia; order Caudata; family Ambystomatidae; genus Ambystoma; species Ambystoma mexicanum. The sequence goes on along the minus strand of NC_090921.1, from coordinate 1,196,001,072 downwards.
CCAGACCATGATCACGTCGTCTATGTATCATTTCCATAGGTAGACGTGTGGATGAAACACAGTTGGCAAACACATATTGCTGTTCAACGTGATGCATAAATACATTGGCCAGAGCGGGAGCAAAGCTAGCTCCCATCACAATGCCAATGAGTTGTTTATAGTAGACCTCATTAAACAAAAACACATTGTTCTTCAAAGTAAATGAAAACAGTTCTTTAAGCATGTTCTATTCTTATCCAACATGTGATGCTCATAAAGAACACCACTTCATCATCTGTTTGGTCTTCCCTAGACATGCCGTCATCAGTAATGTCAGTCAATCGATACCTTTCTTCCAAAGCTATTACTGTTCTCCATGGTATGCCCTCTTTGTCTATTCTTTCGATCATTGCCATTTCCCTTCTTACTATGGCTGCTTCTAATTCTATAGTGATCATCTGTCCCCCCTCTTTGTCCATGGGTACTTGTGGTCTGAACAAGAACTTGTCAGGTATCCTAACAGTCTTTCCCACTAAGCAAGGTAGCCATGTCAGTAGAATACTCGCTCCATACAGAAAAACATCTGGATCTATTGGAACACCTTGCAGAGTCACTTGTCCTGCAAATGCCAATATAAATTTGACTAAGTTTAAATAGTCTATCCCTGGAGTAGAACACACTATCCCTTGATCAGCAAATGAAATCGTCATGTTTAGTTTTGTCATTAAATCCCTTCCCAAAATGTAAACGGGTGTCTGTTGTGAATACAACAATGGAACAGACATGTCACACTCTCCTATAGAAACTGCTAATTCATCAGTAAAAGGAACTCAACTTGTAGCTCCAGAGATCACTTGAGCATTCATGACAATTGCCGACATTGGATATTTTCCCTCTCGTATACAAGAATGAGTAGTCCCAGTGTCTACTAAAAAAGAAAAAGATTTACCTCCTATTGTCACATCGACCCTTGGTTCCTCTTGGGGGTCTGGTGTCACAGACAGTACTGAACACATCAAGGCACCCTTTGAGCTGTCCTATTGTGGGTACAGGCATATCCCTATTCCTGTGAAGGGATTCCCTCCTACCACAGTGGTGCCTCCTATTCTGGGTGTCAACGTTTGTTCTGTGTTTGCATACTGCTGTATCTGCATAGGGGCTTGTTGTGACTGCCCTTGTGGTTAATTTGTACCCGCTCTGGCTGCTGTGCCTGCTGCACTCTCGGTGCTTGTGTCGAATACACAGTGTGCTCTTGGGCAAACCCTTAACTAGTTTGTGTGCTATATGGTAGAGGATAAGCTGTCCCTCCTCTTGAGAATTGGCCATTCTGTACATACCCTTGGCTCCCACATATGCACACAATGTGCCCTGTCATTCCACAAGTCCAACATACTGGGGGTGCTCGTCTAACAAGTCTCCCTTGCTTAAATCCTCCCTGGGTATTCTGATTCTCATTCTGTGCATTCTAAAACCACCTTGATTATTTTGAAATCCTCCTCCTCTGCTAGAGACCATACTTCTGCCCCTTGACACAAACCCATATCCACCTTGATCCACTCATTGCTGATTGTTCTCCTGCGTTGCACCCATTGTCTCCTGCGTTCCCAATCCTTCTGCGCTCATCAATACTGCTCCTTCTATGGTATATTTTGACAATGTTCTCTAAACTAACTTGGCTTCCTCGATTTTCCTTCTATTTTTCTCTTGTAACAGCCGACAGTGATGCACTATCATCAGCTGTATCTCAGCCCACGGGTTTGCTTCCATTTCAACTTGTTTCTTCATTTGTCTCTGGTGGCTCAGGCAACCCCTGACATACAATGTGGAAAAATAATGCTACCGTTTTTTTCCCATGGCTCACGAATTTCAAGCTCCCATTTCTCTTGAATGGCCTGAATGTAAGCAATAAGGTCTTCATCTTCCTTCATTTTACGTGTCATAATTGCACACATGTCTGATGTATCGGGATACTGTACCCTGAGTGCCCAACAAACATCTTCGCTAGAATTATTAAACGGTGCTCCGTCATGCACTGTGTTTTGTGCTGTCACTCTTGAATACCCTGCTCTCCTCTGTATGTCATCGCTCTCTCCCCAACAATGGCTGCCAAGAGACCTTTAATGCCAACATATTTCCTGCGTTCATTTTTTCAAACTCATAGAAGCATTTCCCCGCACCCGAAGTCAAACTCGGGAGCTTACACCTTAAATGATCCTTATCCATCTGCGGCTGTGGAATATACTGTGGTCTTACCCCCCCCCCTTTTTCAAATAAGAGAAACTGTGTAAACCCCAACCCACAGTCGGCTCCCATAATTATTCTATCCATGGCAGGGACAATCATTACTGTCTGTCTCCTTGCCACTAGTGACTTTAATCTGCTCACATATGGCGGTGATTCTCCCTTCTCAATATACGATCATCCTTGGAGAAGCTATAGATATGGTATGGGATCTGGTGTCCTATCCTTAGGTTGTTCCAAATCCAACCATCTTACTTCTTTGTCCATTTCCAGGCTTCATTCAGGAGCGCACATGCTCCCCCTCGACGACTGACTCTCTTTCCTCATCTGACATTTCTTGTGCCCAACTAGTACGACTATCATCCCCTTCGGCCCTTTCCAGGTTCAGTCTACATAAGGACAATACTCTATGTTCGTGACTGAGTAGGGTTCCTTCTTTGCTTTGTGATTGAAATGCTGAGGATTGATCCCTCCTTCCTCGACTCCCGTAATCACTACCTTCCTTTAATTCTTGGTAAACCTTATCGATCCTTTCTCCGATGCTTCCCGTATCAAAGTTGTCTTCTTCCATTATCACTCTAGATGCTCTTGACGTTATTTCCTTTATCGGAAGGAACTCTTCTGTTCTGTCCCATCGTATTAATGGGCTCAGCCTTACTGGTTATTTAAGAATAATACTGGCATTGAGACCCCGCTGTCTTCTCCCTTGTTTTATGTCATCATTCAATTCTCTTTGCTTTCTCATCTCCAATCTAATTCTATCTTCTTCTTGCCTTTGTTCTTCCCTCATTACACCTTCCATTATTTCCTCTTCTTCCCTTTGTCTCTGTATTCTTTTGTCACTTAATTTCTTTGCGCCCTCCTTTTCTCTCTTCCTGTCCCTTCTATCCCTCTCTTCCATTGCTCTCTGCCTACTGTCATATTTTCTTTGCTCTTCTGCCCGTTCTTCCTTTTTCTCCTGCTCTTCTTGATACATTTGTTCCCCCATTTCTTTTCTCTTCTGCTCATCTTCTTTCAATATTTTCTCTCATTCTCTGTCCCGTCTATCTTGCTCGTCCTTATCTTCCCTTGGCCTAACTTCCTCAATGCTCTTCCCATCGATTTTAAGTAATATCTGTCCATCCATGCATTCATTCTACACAAGCGCTATCTCGTCAGCTTTATCCTTCTCTCCTTTCCATCTCTTAATTTCTTTTTCTATTTCTGTCGATATATTCGACCACTCACTCTTTTCTTCTTTGTCTTTCATGGTTTTACAGATCTCTTCTATTCTCTTATTCTCCTCTGGACTATCATCACTTCTATAAGTGGGAGGGTCGAATATTGGATTACTATACCCGTTGCTGCTTTTATCTCCTTTAAAGGCTACAACCCTATCTCTTACATACTGGCGTCTTTTACTTCAAGTGAGGTAAGGGGAGCTGAGGGCTCAACACCTTCCTCTTTCCGCTGACTAAGCATCCACTCCTCAGGTGGCAGATCCTCTCTCTCTTCCTGGTACATTTTCCAGAGCTCTAAAATAGCTAACCTTTTCTATACCTTCTTCCCTGTGTACGCAGCATGCAAGTATGTGGTTATGTATGGTCATGTGCTGCAATAACGCTTTTGACAGTGATCCCCTTGTGGCCATGGCATGAACATTTAATCTGCCATGCCTTTTACCCATTCCCGCACAATACTGTTTGAGCTTGGGCATGTGCTTTGGCAGTGTTTTACATAAGTGCATAAGAGGAGTATCTCCCATGTTGAAAAGTCTCAATTGACTGTCAATACTTAACAGATTACAAAACAAACATTATATTGTACTTAAATTACCAATTTTTCAATGCCTTTTAAAACAACAAATATGAGGATGCACCATCAATCGCTGCTCAAGCCTCTAATTTCTCGATTAGCTATCTCTACCTCTGGATTGGTACCAACCACTTCGCTAGGCAGTTACTATAGCTCCTTGACTATTTTCAATTATTTCACAATTTATATCGCTCTTCGATATTTCTACTCAACAAAACAAACAAACAAACTAGTCGACTTTACACATTTAATAAACACTGTGATCACACTTTTTTCCCCTCGCCTTTTATTATACATTGTAAAGGGTTTGAGACATCACCTTACACAAACCTGTTTGTGCGTTATATTTTTCTGCTCTAGCCCCGTTGGGATGTGAGATGTCTCCTTCTGAAAACTTCCTTGAGCCAGGACTCTAGGTGCTATTCTCTTCAGACAATATTTCCTGTTACTCAAAATTATCATAACCCATCGCCTTAGTTTGTCATTCCCCTTAGTCTACTCACCATTCATTGATTAATCGACTCATAGCCTTCGGTATCGACTCCTCCTCCAACCGACCACTTTGCCTTCCGTCCGCATGAGCACCAGTGGAGACCGGGAAGGGATTTTGTCAAAGGGGTCTTGCCCACCGTCTCAGTTCTTCTGGCAAGATTATTTCTATTCGGCCCCTTTCACAGGAAACCCTGCGATCTTCCTGGTTAGTGTCAGTGGATACTCGATCGTCTGAAAGACTGGGGCAGAACTCATTTGGATCTTTTAAACCATTTTCAGTGCTACCACGTGAGCTTAAAACCCTTTTGATAGCATGCATGCAGTGGATGGGATGCAGAATAACTCTGACACCAAATAATCAAACCAACTCAGGAAGAAGGCGAAGTTTGTCTGTTTTTAAATCAGTTATCGAAAACAGGGAGTTACAATGGACATCAACGGACGTTCGCTCGAGTCTCTCAATGCATTTCAAATAAAAACACTGTTACATACTAAAAATCCATCATAAGTGACCTCATATTACGTGGCAAATAAGAAAAACTTATGATGGGTTGTGATTCGTTCAAAGGGAACATCTAAGTATACTTTCTATAAGGGTTGAGGTTGTGATTGGACATTTACTGTCAGGTGGACAACTTGTGCCCACTTCTACCGCACGTCATCTTCAACACTTATTAAGTAGAAGGATATAATTGGCTCTCAAATTATAAGGCTCTTTGTTATATGGCCCTCTACAATTGGTTGACACCCTTGAGCCATGTCTAGAACATTCTGCTCATTTAGTAGCACGTAAGCTCATACCCAGGTGCTAAGAGGTGGACATGACTTTACCTCCCCACCCAATTAGCCCAACGTCGCTCGTCACTCAAGCCTTCTGCCATAAAGATTGTCTTTGAACTTGGCCTTGCAGTGTAATCTTGTCTCTGGGAATATAAGGGAGTGGGAGCATACACTATCGTAGTTCTGGAACTCAATGTCCAACTCTATTTTCATCCTTGGTTCACGTGACAGGAAACTATGATTCGGACCAATTTGCAGCATTTGAATGTCTTAAATGAATAACACTTGGCACACTTGGTGTTCTTTCTTTGCACCTTAACAAGGGATTATTCAGATTCTCACGTTCTACTGCCTTGAGAATAGATAACAAGTCTTGGTTGCCTTCAGCTTTGGTACCAAGCCAGACAGCCTTGTCACTCATGTCCACGATCTCAGCTAATTCTTGCTGCAACACAGCTCACAGCCTTTCCTCTTCATGGGTCTGGGCTTACTAAATTCATGACACCGATGTCCAGTTTCTATACAAAGGCGGCTCCGTCTGTAGTCTATTTATTACGTATAGCCAGCTTCTAAGATCACTTAGTCTATTTGTGTTTCAGTATCTGTACAATTATTGAACGGTTGATTTTCTGCAGCACTTCGCACACCTGCAAGCTCCTTTTTGTGTATGAAAGTTTACTCTTTACTTCGTCATCAGATTCCATAAGGCCATGCATTTTCTTCAGCCAGTCTTCTTAGTGTGTCACGCTCATCTCTTGAGATGTCACCAGCTCTTCTTTTGGTCTTTCTCAAATTCCTTCGGGGAGTTCCTCCCTCAGATTGTCACCTCTTCGGGAATGCATTTGGTACAGCTTTCTCAAAGGGTATCTTCTTTCGACCACATGTGCTGCGGAATTGGCACATACTGGTCTCAAGGATGGCACAATCTCAGGCTTCCAACATACCAGAAGTAGAGGGGCGGGACTTCCTTCAGAGGCATTCGGCTGCACTTCTACACTTTCTACATTCAATCTCAACAAGGGAGATTGGCAAATTCCTTTACATTGACCTGATAAAGAAAAATCTGCCTTCACCACTCCCATAGGGTTGTTTCAATTCACAGTTCTACCTATTGGTTACAGGCTGCTCCTACAACATTCCAGAGACTCTTGGATAACATTTAACTACCATACTCGGAATTTTGTGGACCCTATATAGATGACATCGTAATAAACAGCAAGACATGGGAAGACCATCTGTACCATCTCTATACCAACATGAGAGTATTGAGAAAAGCAAGGTTAACCGCTAATCCCAGAAAGTACAGGTTAGCCCAATTGTCTATAAAATATTTGGGTTTTTTGTGGTTAATAAAACAGTCCGGCCACAACAGGAGAAGGTGAGTGCCGCCCTGGAAACACACCCTCCAAAAAGAAAGAAAGACCTAAGGGCCTTGTTGGGACTAATTGGGTACTACCTTTGAGAAACCTGAATGTGTCTCACCCCACTGGTACCCAGGGATCTGTCAACTATGTGGCCAGGACACGGCCATCCCTTTTGGATCCAGTTTCTGGAGGTGGACCAGTGGGGGAGGATCACCTGGGTGAGGGGTCTTCGGGGAGTAGAAGTGGTACACTGGATGGCGAGACATGGTATCCCCTTCCCTGTAGCACCTGTACCCCATCCTACCAGGTACGATACTTAGGAACTCAGCCCCTGCCAACTTTCCAACACAAACACTTTTCACGGACAGCTCACTGTGAGAGAAAATGGACTAAAACCAAGCCGTATACCTGACATGTCACAATACAATGGTCAGGCAGGATCAGGCAATTACATTACACACACCTGACTTCCATCACACTTCCCCACATGGATAAAAGGCGAAGCACCAACACACACTCTGAGTTTGGAAAAGCACACAAGGAAGCAGTAGTTCCAAGATGGCAGTTTAATACAAGGTGAAAGACGGCAAGACCAAAGAGAGTTGCAAGGAGGGAAGTGCCCTTGACCTTTTCAACGAAAGACCATTACTTTCATGAACCTTTGAGAATAGGAAACATATGACACGGAATTAAGGCTGTACAATCCTGCATTGTGTGTCAGAGGTACCCGGGGCTCTCCTTGGTCGATAGTCAAGGCGGGGAGAATAGTTTGACGCTGTGGTAATGTTCTTGGCTCTTGCAACAAAGCAGCGCCAGTGAAGTCAGCACAGCTGGTGAGTTGGGGAGACTGATAACCAAACCATACAGTGTTGAAGCCAAGGTTGCAAGCGGCTACATTGAATAGTGAAAACTGAAGAGAACAGTGTATGAAGCATATGTGTCAATTGACGCAAACATAATTAAACAATAGATGAGTGATTGAACTTTGAAGCCTAGAAATGATTCCGTAGGCAGAGTGGCCCGGGACCAGGTGGGTGCTCATTCGAAAGTCTCTGTTAGGTATCCAACTGAAAGGTGGCAAATGTTACAAGGAAAGGAATAGTGAAATCGAAGTGGTCCTGCAACGAGTCAAGGAAAACCCCAGGCACATTTGAAAGTCTTTGATAGTAACAATATAAAGAAAGTAAAAGAAGTTGGTCCAACCCCGGCAGAGGGAGATCAGCTAAACGTTTTTGTTAAAGCAAGTTTGTGTTTATAGTTACATGTGAAATTGAAATTGGTCTGTATCCGGCAGAGGGAGACTAATTGTGCTAAAAGAGATGTGAGCTTGGCTGAGGGAGATCCGGGGTGAACAGTGAGTCATCCGTGAAAGAATATTGTACGAACATTATGAAAGAGGATCTGAGCCCAGATGAGGGGGATCCTAGGTGAAGAACATTGTCCTGACAAAGACTGATATGCAAATGGATATTTCCCATCTGTGAAAGGAACAGTGAGTAAAAGCAGTGGCTGCGAACTCTCAAGTGGTTAATAACCACTGAACAGGTTATCATGTCTGTTCTTGCGAGAGAGGGGCGCCCGCTACCTTTGTAAAACTAAAAGGAACTGAGCCCGGCTGAGGGGGTATCCCGGCTGAATAGTGAATCACCTAAGAAATTGAGTACTTGTGAAAATCTGAAAGAGGAATAGAACTTATCGTTATTTGTCGCATCAGGCCCTCTGAATGGAGATGCTTTCAAAGGCAAAGAGACTTGGGCACAGAAGGCCCTGATGCAAATGATTGAATTGTATCCCCATGCTAGAGAAGCCAGAGACTGTGCTAAACTCGATTGATACGCCTTAACCTGTGCTGAAAACGTGGGGAAGGGAGGACAATGGCCTTAACATTCTGACATTCTGATGTATCATTTTACGAGCACTTCTTTCTTTTTTGTTTTCATAACATTATTTCCCACACTATTTGTATTTAGAGGTAAGGATTGACAATAGGTTTATTAGTATAGGCCCTTTTACTTTGACAAGACAACATGTTATTATTATTTGATGGTCATAGCATGCTCCCTTCTGTAGATTTAGGATTACATAGGCATTTTTCAAACCCTTTTTGAAGTTAAATAAACACGCTTGAACTGTGGTCACTTGTGTCTGTCTTACTGTTGATTCCATGCCTTCCTTACATGTGGTCTAAGGAGTGGGATATTACTCAATTTAAACAAATTGGGGAATCCTAAAATTCCAGAAGCTTAGTCATATGGCCTCAGACCGTTCTGTTGCCACGAAAGAATCAATAGGCTTTGATATCTGTAGCAGCATAGAAGCTACTATCCCTCCGGGAAAAGAGGAATGATTCCCACAGACTTAGTTTTGATACCCACTCCTGGGTGTTATATAAGATTGGCCCCAAAATCTGGCCTGGCCTGGAAGTTCGGTCTGGACATAAAGGTTCTCTTACAGAACTATGGTGAAATTCCATTTGAAGTACATCGTGGGGACAAAATTGCACAGTGAATTCTTGAAAGGGCTCTATTTCATTGTTTTAGAGATAGTGAACAAGAAGATACTGAGAGAGGTACCTTAGGCTTTGGGGAAGCTGATGAACGATCTATGACTGAAGAAAAAAGGGAAGAAGAACTTACCATCTTTCCTGACCTAGCCTTCGCCCAGCAAAATGATCCAGCCCTCACTGATGCTTTTTTTACAAGCAATTCCCAAAGCGAAGGGAGTAGAGAAGGGAAGTCCTTTTCTCTTCGTAAAAAGGATTACTGTATAGAAAGGAAACATCCTCAGAAGGCCTAATTAAAGCTCAATTAGTAATCCCCAAAACCCACCGGAAGATCGTACTGGAGATTGCACATTCTCATCTGACATGGGGACACTTAGGACAATCTAAGACCCATGCATATATCAGTGGGAAGCTCTACTAGCCAGGTATCCATGCTGATATAAAAACATTATTCAGACATGTGAAATATGTCAGAAATCCAGTACTCACATTCCCTTGCCTGCCCCTCTGAATCCTTTACCAATAATAGAAGTCCCTTTATCAATTATTGGGATGGATATCATTGGACCTTTGGAAACCTCTAGACTGGGTAACAAATATGTCCTCGTGATTGTCGATAACAAGACCAGATACCCCGAGGCATTCCATATGCGGAACAATACAACCCAGCAGATTTTAAAACACCTATTACCATATTTTTCCAGAGTTGCTTTTCCCAAGGAAATCCTGACGGATCAAGGATTCAATTTCATGAGCAAGCTCATGGGTGAAGTCAAGGAGCTGCTCCATAAGAACTTCAGTTTACCATCCCCAAATAGACGGATTGGGAGAAAGATTCAACAAAACACTCACAATGATCCTGAGAAAGTTGGTAGATAAGGACGGGAAGGACTGGCACTGTATGATCCCTAGTGCACTATTTTCAGTATGAAAAACCCCTCAGGAATCCACTGGATTCTCTCCTTTTGAACTACTTTATGGTAGAGAACCTAGAGAACCAGGTCCTGGACCTGCTCTTGGAGACTTGGGAAGAAAGAGAAGAGACCCATTCACCTTTCGCTACCAGATTGCAAGAGCATATGAAACTCGTTCGGCATCTAGTCTATACTCATATGGAAAAACTCCAAAGCACAACAAAAGTCCACCTATGACAAAAAAGTAAATCTAAGATCTTTTTCCGTAGGATGAAAAGTATTGGTCCTCTTGCCTACCTTGGAAAACAAATGTGTCTCTAAGTGGCATGCGCCATATGAAATATTGGAACAAACATGAACATGTACTTATAAGGTAGCACAACCTGACAGAAAACAAAAGACCCATCTATTTATTTATTTTGACAGTATAGTATAAAGAATATACATACATGTGTAGTGCTTCTCAGTGATACATACATGTGTAGTGATTCTCAGTGATATATATCATTTAGAATTCTGTTGAGGGTGCAAAGTAATGCATATGGTTAACAGTATTAGTCATATTGGATATTTCAGGTGGATTGTGAGAGGGAACTACTTTAGCAGCTCTTGAGTGAATAGCCAGGTTTTCAAGCATTTGCGGAAGGTATCTGGTAAATTTTTAGAAAAAAGATTTTCCAAATGGCTTTTTGTCGAAAACAAAATGGCGAAAAAGAATTTTCAAATGTTTTTCTTTTTTTTATTTTATATATATTTTTTTGGTTTTGTTAGTAAAACAAAAAGTGAAAATCAAAATAAACAGGGGTTTGGGGGGAACCGCCCCTGCCCATTTCAAAAATAAAATTTAAAAAAAACATTAAAAAAAAAATGTGGCCACATTTGTGTTGAGAAAATGGCATTCGAAAATAATCCTTTCGAAAATATCACTATAAACCTTTGCGGAATGTTCCAATAGGAGGATTCAGCTCTTAGTGGTGATGGAAGAGCGTTCCAGTGTTTGGCAGATACCACAGAAAAGCTACACCCCCCTGCTTTCTGTCATTTGAATTTGGGTATGGTGAGTAGGTGCAAGTGGGCTGAGCAAGTGGGTGTATTGGATTGGTTTTTAGTGAATTTGTTGGATAAGTACTTAGGGGGTGAGTTGGACAGACATTTGTGTGTCAAGGAGAGGGTTTTGAACAAGATTCGTTCATGGATTGGCTACCAGTGGGCATTCTGTCTGGCCATGGTGATGCGTTTTTTTGTGGGGATGTTGAGGGCTGCTATTAGGGCATTGTTTGGATCACCTGAAGTTTTGGGATATTGCAGTTATTGGAGTCTGCATAGAGGGCGTTACAGTAGTCTATTTTGGATAAGATGAGAGCTCTACCACGCATAATGCAGATATCAGATGACAGGAAAAGTCTACAGGCATTGATGAGTTTTGAAGTGTAAGCTGCCACCGAGGCCATGCTATTGACTTGTCTGGTTAAAGTGAATGCTGAGTCAAGGTAAACAACCAGGGTTTTTACTTCCTTGGAGACATTGATCATAATCTCATCGATAACAAAGTATTTTAAGAAGTCACAGAGTTTGTTTAGGCCGTTTTGTGAGCCTGTGAGGAGTAACTCTGCTTTTTAAACATTTAACCAAAGGCCATGCTGGGCCATCCAGGCCTGAACGGTTTGGTACCATGTACATTTCTTAAAGGAGTGGAAGGAATATTCTTCTGCCAGCAATGCCATGATACTATCCTGTTTGGTACCAGAAGAAATAGATAACTTTGAATTAAGTTCGAACAAGATGCCTTGTTTGTGTAAGCCTGTGCTCTATAAATAAACTTAACATAGCATAACATAACCTAACACCTCCCAAGAGGAGCATTCTCTCATGTGTCTCTGCGAGCCTCTTGCTTCCCTTCTGTCAATGCGGGTGGGCTTTCCCGTTCCTCGGCAGCGAGAAGGTGCGTTTATATCTTGTTCTGTGGACTGGATGAAGGACTGTGCCTGAGTAGGGTCAGAAATCACACCAGCCATTGATACATGGTGGTACCTCATTATATATGTAAATTCCTATTTAACCAACAAACGTATTCTGGAGACATCTCCCTTCCTAGGGATTGCCTGTCCTCTAAGGGGAGGTCATCCTCAGTGGAATCCCATGTCCCTTAGGAGGTGTTAATCTTAGTGGGCTCACCTACCAAGTGCCAAAGGGGGTGACTCCCCCTTGGGGAGAGGGGACAAATTCCCTGGATTCATGACAGCACTTGCTCAGCAATCTTTTGGTACCAGGGGGAGGATTAGAGATGCAAAGAAATCAGAGGGGACCACTCACGAGCAGACAGTGTGGCTTGAGTCACAAGTCACACTTGGCCACCTGTAGTACATGCAACGTAGCACATAGCATTCTGTGTATTGTAGTGCTGGAGATACAAGTTGGGAGTCATTGTGACAACTTAATGCTGATTTCAGAGTTATTGGTCAATTGAATAGCTTTCTGAGTGATGGTATCAAGGGCTGGGACGTGATGGCAGGTTTTGTACTGGAACATGGCACCAGCAACGATTATGGTAGTGCACGTGAGAGTATCTAAATGTGATAATAATGTGATAACAATGCACTGAAAGCATCAAATGCTAAACATATTTGGAACCTTTCTTTGATGTGGCTTTGCACTACTTATTTTTATATATGTACATTTTCCCCTCCTAGAAAGCAGTCTGCTATACATTTTCTCATTTTCTTTCATCATGATGGTGCACTGTACTGTAGCCTAGTGTTCTGTGGCCTGTGATTGGGGAAAAGGCCATCGGGTGCCTGGCTGGTGGTCAAGACTGCTATTAGTAGGCATCACATGTGAGGGCACTGGCTAGTGTTCTTAGCAGGTGGACTTGGTGCACTTGGTGATCCTAACCAGCTGAACTTTCACCTGCCCCCTTTTCCCTTTCTTGTCGCTGAGCCTAATAAAAAGTAATCCACATACCCGCCATTTACATTTCATTCCATTCTTCGGACTTAGTGCAGGATTACTTAATAGGTCCTGTGGTGAACCAGGAGAAAGATGTACAATGTGTCATGGTTCAAGGGTGCTTATTCAAAATGAAACCAAATGCCTATCCGGCCCTACCACTATGAGGAAATCTCCCAACCCAACAAACTAAAAGTAATGGCGCTCATCAAGTCCCAAAAGAAGATATTCTTGAGTCTGAATCCCAACAACTAATTGGCCCTAACAATTAAGAAAATGTAACATAAAGACGGAGGCCCTAGCAATGTCCTCTGTCGTTGACTTCTGCCTGGCCCAATAATTAGATTAATAATTTTAGTCTCAAAATATAATTACAAAGTTCACAGTTTCTTGTAGATTCTTTGAGTAAAAAAACAAATATCATTTGTACTGTTTTATCTTCTCCCTTGAGAAAAAAGGGACCTCCTCAGATCACTTTTATCAGATTTATGACAAGTGTTCAAATCCCTCCACAATCACCTTTAACACAATTGTCTATGTCCAACCTTCGTGACACTCAGACGCCCCAAAGTCCTGTGACTCCTTGGTAGGTGTATTGACTCTCAAACAACTCAATAGATGTAGGGTGCCTGCCAGCTCAGAAGTCCCAGGTTCCCGTAACCCAGTTGGCTTGTTGCAAACTGTCCATACTCCTTTCAATCTGTTTTACATAGGTCATGTGCCCATTCAGTTCCCTCCAACTCTTGAACTTTTGTTGGCTTTTTCAGACTTAGTATGAAGTGTTCACTTCTCTTTTGCTCTGTTTACATAGGGGCTGTGTCTGTCACATGCTCTAAAGCTCTGTACCTTGTGTCTGCTTTTCCAGACTTTGTATAAAGTGTGTCTATCTCTCTCACTCCGTGTTACATAGGGCGTGGGCCTGTTCCATTCTCTCAAGCTCTTGTATCTTTGTCTGTTTTTCCAGCCTCAGTGTAAAGTGTTCGTATCTCTTTGACTCTGTTTTACAAAGGGCATTTTTCCATTCTTTTCTCTCAAGCTCTCGTACTTTTGTCATCTGTCCCAGCTGTGGTTCTCTCTGTTCCAGATTATCTGGTCTCCATAACCTCGCCGGTTTTGCGATACTTGGAAAACACAGTTCATAGCCCTCAGTGGTGTTTTTGATTTTGTAGAGCTTGCTTCCCTGTTGGTGCTCATCTCTGTGGCAAATGCTTGTGCCGTGCAGAGCTTGACGACCCAGGCTCCCTTCTTTCCTCTTGTCTTATCGTCGGTGGCTGGGAACCAGGCCCACCACTCTTCTCCCGTGGTCGTGCCACCAGTTAATATGGTTCTGTTTCCATCTCTGTCTTTCTCCTTATTGGAGCCTCTCGCTCGGTCAGCACGACCACCCTTCAGCCACCAGCTAGTGGTCCTCCACGCCTCAGCTGGTACTGTGTCCTGGTCTAACTCTGGCCCGCCAGGTCAACCACTCTACAGAGACTCTGCTCTGCATAGGGCTGTCTCTCCTCTGTCCATAGGAGTCTCGTTCCAACTCACAGTCTGCTCTAATCTTATGCACAGCATCAGAAACAACATAATTGTGTCCCTCTTCTTTGTTTATTGCATTCAGACGACATTCAGCATTACCTAAAGCCAAAGGAGTGAAAGAAGGGTCCTTGTTTGCTATAGTCATAATGGGAGATACCAAAGTCTTTCCAACACCCATATAGGCAGAATTTGTGTTATGGACTGGGAGTTCCTGCTCCGAATGAGAATCATTGTCCCCAAGATGGGAGACACTTCCATTGAGGTCCCGCCTGCCCAGACCCCTAGGGAGGGTCTTACTTAGCAGGCTCCCCTCCTTAACCTCAAAGGGGGTGGCTCCCCTCTTGGGAGATGGAACGAATTGTCCAGATTCGTCACAGTCCATTATAACTCCTCACATTTCGGGGGTACCTTCATTGGTACTCTCGCCTAAGATGGATCTCAGTCTTTTCTCTTAGTATATGTCCTTAGTAGACATTTCCAAATCCAGAACCTAATTCATAGCAGGCACAGATGGCATAGTAACTAACACCTCCTCTTTTATATCATTGGTTGGGGGCAATTTATAGGGTGAAGACGATGCAGTCACAATCCCCAAACAAGATGGTACCCACCATTTACCGATATAGGATCAATGAACGTGTCTTCCAAATGCTTCAATGTGGAAGAGAAAAAGGAGGCCTACTGTGATGCATACGTTAAGCAAAATCAGTGAAGGCATTGGTACACTGCAACACAAGTGCAAATACAATATTGACTGGAGGTACTTCAGGGGAGGGGCACCCAAAAACTCCACTTTTCCAGAAATGATTGCTGAGGCTAACAATACACCCTACACAAGTAATGTAGTAGTTGAGACCCTCTTGGAGTTTAAGTTGCAGTATGTAGCATGAGACTTCTATTATTAGAGATTTGCATTAGGCAAACAGTGGTTATTTGAATGGAAACTGAACTCTTGTCCGATATCGTTATAGAGCTACCAAGTGACATCCAGATTATGGGCTACATTATTTGCTAACCAGAGACACATGTTCACATCATTTGGAAGTCCCTACACATGATATTGCGAACCTCCAACCTCGCAATGTGGCAGGATGCTTTTGTATTGGAGGTGTCAGTGCTGAGACTGGAAATGGTCTTTAAAGTGAAAATCTTATATAGCCCCAACGTGAGCCTAGATTTCAGCTTTTGATACATGCTAAGTTCCCAGTAAGGCCTTTAATGCCTGTAATATCCGTAATTCCTCCTCTAACTACTCCTTCCCCCAAGCATGTCCTTGTTAAGGAGGATTATTTGGGCCATCTTGGATCAAGTGATATTAGGTGCCTAAAATGTTGTGGTTTTTGGGATAACCAGCTCTCAATTCTGAGATTGGTTAGTGATTTATTAAAAGAATAGTTGGACAAAGAACACTTAAAGATCAAGGCCCTCCAAATCAAGGAAGAATCTTTGGTGTCTCTGGGGATAACACTGTCTCTTCTAATTTCAACTTATATTTAAGGGGTGATTCCATTTCCCTTGTTAAAATGGTAAGGCAATAGGTGATTATAATAACAAGGGCCAGGGATACAGGTCTAGCACAGGTGAACAAGGGTCATCAAAGATAGCACATTTATTAGGGACTAACCACCAGCAAGGGGTGACACAGAGTTCAGGTCAACTCAGCCACTGGTAGAAGCGAAGAGAGACTGCTGACTTGTCCTTATATCACCCCTGTAGTATTTCTTATATTTTTTATTATAATAAGTGTTTCTCAATACAAAAGTATTTTTAATACTGTACATAAATAAATACAAATATGAGACGATGGAAAAAAACAACCCTTACTAAACAAGAAAGAAAGAAAAGGAAAGAACATTCTATGTACACATATACAGGAATGCAATCTACAGACTACATGAAATAAAAACATACATACATACCCCCACAATCCCAACACGCACAACCTTCACAATTACTTTTATAGTGCTAACATCATTATTACTAACATCATTAGCGGGTTTACCCCCCTACCCCCCACCCTGTCCAGACAAACCTGAAAGGCCCAAATCACAGCTAAATCTCATCAACCAATGCAAGATCTCTAATATCTTGATATGAAACCTCTACCAATTGTGTACAAATAGTAATAAGCATTCTGATCAAAGCAATGATGAGAGAGGTCTGTGGAGTAGTCATCAATCTAGACCAAATATCTTGACTTAAGATCTGCACTGTAGAATGTACAAAACTGCTAATATTTGTCTCTCTCAGAAGCAAAAAAAAGAACGGACAACACATAACTAGATGAAAGGTAGTTTCGCTGCACCTGTGTCACACATTCTGCAGGTTATCAAAAACTTTGATATTTTAAGCTTTGGGCCCTGGAACTCCAAATAGGGAGACTTTGAAGTTGAAACCTGAGGTACCAGTTCCAGAGCTTTGCAGAAGGAAACATCGCTAAGTATCTCCTAGAGATCTTTATCATTAAAAAGAATGACTCCTTACCCACGTATAGCCTTAATTTACTTAAATCCTGAGAGTCCATTATTCCATCCCAATTGATGATCTTCCTCTTCAGTAGTAATCCAGACCCAGACAGATCTAATTCCTCCCTCATCCAGTCAACTTGTCTTTTATATTTCTCTAGATAGGGGTTGGAATCTTTTGTCAAGAGAGCCTTGACATAATACCCAGGAGAAGAGTTTACTGCATGTTCAAGACTACCCATTAAGGATAGAGACCATGTTTGGGAGGTGGGGGGGGGGGATTGTCGGGATAGGTAGTTGGGGCCTAGGAGGTGGGTGGGTACGTTTGGGAGGTGGGGGCATACATAGTAGGGATAGGTAGTTGGGGCATGGGAGGTGGGTAGGTACGTTTGGGTGGTGGGGGCATACATAGTAGGGATAGGTAGTTGGGGCATGGGAGGTGGGTAGGTACGTTTGGGAGGTGGGGGCATACATAGTAGGGATAGGTAGTTGGGGCATGGGAGGTGGGTAGGTACGTTTGGGAGGTGGGGGGGTACATAGTGGGGATAGGTAGTTGGGGCCTGGGAGGTGGGTGGCTAGGTTTGGGAGGTGGGTGGTACATAGTGGGGATAGGTAGTTGAGGCCTGGGGGGTGGGTGGGTATGTTTGGGTGTGTATTGTTGTTGCATTTGTTTCAATTATATTTTTCATAATACACTGGATTATAAATCTGAATTATGAGTGGACAATCTTCTTCGGGGTGTGTAGTAACCATTTAATCTAAGTGTTACAAATGATATGTGTGTTGATGTGCTCCATGTGCATGTGATGTTTGTTCCGAAATAATTGTTAATAAGTGCTCCCCGTGTATGTTGTCCATCCATGGCTCCCCGCCCTGGTTGCACACACATCCCATCATCATCGTCCTCATCCTCTTCCTCCTCATCTGCTGGGTCCATGTCTGGGGGCAGTGGAATGTTCCTGCGTATACACATATTGTGCAGCATGGCACATGCCAGCACAATTTTGCCAACTTTTACGGGGCTGTACAGCAATGCCCTGTCAGATCTACTGAGGCAGCGGAACCTGTCCTTCAGCAGTCCAAAGGTCTGCTCTATCATGTCCCATGTCCGTATGTGTACTCGGTTGTAGGCCTCTTCATGCCTGTTCAGGTCGTCTGACGGGTGTCATGAGCCATGGCGTGAGGGGGTATCTGACATCACCTGTATGGGAGTGACAGAAGGGTGATAGGATGTTTGTGGTGGGAATTTCGTGTTGGTAATGATAGCATATACACAGTCCCTGTATAATATTAGCACACAACATACTACAGGCCACAGATTTTATTATGCATTCTGCAAAATAGTCTTCGATCAACTGTTCAATATTTCACCCTTGGCTAACACATTCCATGCTCAATGTTTGCATTCATAATGGCCCGCTAGGCAACTACATATCTCATTCTTTTCAATGTACACAATGGTGTGTTCCTATGTACCAGGTGCCTTATGTCTTGTAAGATTCTGACAAAATCAGTGTCAAGCACCCGCAGCGCACAGGAGTGAAGAAACTACTGCACAGAGTGGGAGAAATAGCCATTGAGCACATCGGAGCACCAACTACTTTATCACTGGTGACGATACTCCCTTTCATATGTCATTGCATGGTGTGCCACTCCATGGTTAGGGGTATTTCCATTAGCCAGTGTATAGTTTCCAATGACATGGCAAACTGGCATGTACCTATTGCAGCGATAAGCTGGGTGAACTCTGGTGAGTGTCTATAGTCCCCCCCCACCACACACAGCTCCTGCATTGGTTATTCTACTCACCCAAAAGCCAGGGACACTCTGGTGAGTGTCTATTGCCCCTCTCCCCCACTATGCACAGCTCCTGCATTGGTCATTCTACATACCTAACAGCCAGGGACTCTCTGGTGAGTGCCTATTGCCCCCACCAACTCCAGACAGCTCCTGCATTGTTCATTCTACTCAACCAACATCCAGGGGCACTCTGGTGAGTGTCTATTGCCCCCCGCATTGCACACAGCTCCTGCATTTGTCATTCTACTCACCCAACAGTCAGGTGCTCTTTCCCACGTAACATGCCATGTACCCTGGCAACGTGGAGTTCTGCAATCCATTGAGTCGTGTGTTGACCCCGTGAAATGTGCACAGCAATGTGTGATAAGTTTTTGTGCATCACAGACCATCTGCACGTTCAGGGAGTGGAATTGTTTCTGATTTCGATAGACCGCCTCTATGTCATGTCTGGCAGTCAACTCCACATGGGTTCAATCTAAGGCACCAATGCATTTAGGAATTCGGCAAGGGCATGGAAGGCCACTTTGGTGGCATTGACCTGTGCAGTGGTTCGGGGTGGGGCAACGTGGTCTGACACATGGCGCAGCAGTGCATCCAGTACCTGGAAGAGTATCATTGAAAAACAGGGTTGTGACAGCCTGTGCAGCTCACCAACTGTGTGCTGATAGATGCCAGTTGCAATTAAGTGCAGTACTGACACTACCTTCAGCAAGGTGGAATTGCAGTCCAGATGTTAATTATGCTGCAGATGTCTTCATTGATGAGGGTGATGATTGATAATATTGTGGCCTTGTCAAGCTAGTACAATGTGTGGATTTGACTTGGGGTCAGGTTCTAGGGCGAGGCCCTAATGCAGAGTATTGGTGGCTGCCTGCGGGGTGATACCTGCTTTACAATGATGTTTGGGATGGCCACTGGGTTCTTCATTTTTCTCCTGTGCCTACGCCTCCTCCTCTGCCTCAGTGCTGCTTCTAACTCCATAGCTGCTTGCAGGTCCCCAATTCCAATTGCTGCTAGACCGAATGCCAGCATGGTTGTGTTGCGAAGTGGGTTGGGTGTGGGTGTGGTCCTTTTGTAGATTTCCAGTGGCCAATGGTGTGCAGCTGGGCTAATTTTGCACACCTGGGGCCTGTTGCTGCTCACCTGGCACTGTTTAACGCCTGGTCTGTGGTGCCGGTATTACAGGTGTGGTGGTCACAGTGCTACCACCATTTTTATGGTGGTGTTTCCGTGTACGTGGTACTCGTAATGTACCCAGTATACCGCTGCACCGATAATTGGGCTACTCAGCCTTGCGTTAAATGAACCAGCCTATTATAGTCTACAGTTACTGTGATACCCAGCCCTGTGATATCTTGAACTAGCCTATTCCGCTGTGCAGCCCTGTGGTAAATTTGAACTAGCCTATTCCACTGTATCAATCAGCCCTGTGATATCTTGAACTAGCCTATTCCACTGTGTTATCCAGCCCTGTGGTAAATTTGAACTGGCCTATTCCACTGTAACAATTAGCCCTGTGATATCTTGAACTAGCCTATTCCACTGTGTTATCCAGCCATGTGTTAAATTTGAACTAGCCTATTCCACTGTATCTATTAGCCCTGTGATATCTTGAACTAGCCTATTCCACTGTGTTATCCAGCCCTGTGGTAAATTTGAACTAGCCTATTCCATTGTATCAATTAGCCCTGTGATATCTTGAAATAACCTGTTCCACTGTTTCAATTAGCCCTGTGATATCTTGAACTAGCATATTCCACTGTGTTATCCAGCCCAGTGGTAAATTTGAACTAGCCTCTTCCACTGCGCTATCTAGCCCTATGATTAATCGAATCAGCCTATTCTGAAGTGTTTTCTAGCTTAGTTTACTTCGCCAACACCCTACCAGCGCCACCAACATGCCCATGTCACAGCTTGCACCTCCTCTGCTACCTAGAATATCACCCTAGCATGCCTTCCTTAGTCTACCTTATCGTTCTAGGCACACTAGCCATTATCAATACCTTACTGGGCCTTGCCAGTCCCTGCACTCGTGCCCCTCTGATACCCAACCTGACACACTATGACTGCATCTTTCACCAGGCTCCTAACTTAGCCCAGCCTCTCTACACAGAGCCAAGCCACCTCCTACACCTGCAACACAAATATCAGGAATTCCAGGCTTAGATCAAGACTGGACAAACTATTTGAAACCCCGGCCAGACTCACACCCAGTTCCAATGCCACTATTAACTGCTCCTCGAACCAAAATGCATCCAACTCCAAACCTCACAATAACCGCCCCCTTATCAAGGCCACCATTGAGCAGTGTGCGGCTCCTCATCCCAAGACTTCTGACCCCACACACCAGACTGCAAGCAAAGACTCCCATATTCCACCGCTCAAGGGGGCCTTAATAAACACCAGGTTCCTGGTAGCACATGCCACAGAAATTGCAGATCTGATATTAGCTGATAGCCTTGACTTTCTTGCCCTAACTGAGACATGGTTATATGTTGCATCCGGACCCATACTCATGCTAGCTGTTCCTGATGGATACACCATTCTCAGCAAGATAGACACAAGTCCCAAGGAGGAGGTATAGCCATCATTTTCAAATCTAGCC
Organism: Ambystoma mexicanum; assembly: GCF_040938575.1. Classification (NCBI taxonomy): domain Eukaryota; kingdom Metazoa; phylum Chordata; class Amphibia; order Caudata; family Ambystomatidae; genus Ambystoma; species Ambystoma mexicanum. The sequence continues at coordinate 1,195,979,665 of NC_090921.1, read as the reverse complement.
TCGCCATGAGACTTGCCCCTTCTCAAAATTACCAATCCTGTGAAATGCTTACAGTCAAGTTACCACTGGCCAATTCACAAACCTTAACTCTAAACCTGATCTATCGACCACCGGGACCCATTGGTTCATTCGAGGAGGACATCTCCTCCATACTCTCCAATAACCTCAAAAACTCAACAAGTTCTACTCGTTGGCGACTTCAACCTGGGATTCAATGACCCCTTTGGTAATCCTGCCCTGAACATTGCCACCATCCTGACTGAACTCGGCCTACTCCAAAATGTCTCTGCACCCACCCACAATAAAGGATGAATACTAGACTGGGTAGCTGACTACAATTGTCATGCTAACATCACCTCCGACTCCCCTCTAACTTGGACAGACCACTCCATCGTGTCCTTTGCCCACACCACCACCAGACCTCTCCCCATCACGATCCCAACCACCCCCCCACCCTAACTAGAAGCAAAAAGAACATCACAGCCGATAGGCTCATCCCAGCCATCCTTCCCACTCTCAACGCCCTTCCAGACAGTACCGATCCAGGTACACTGGTCGACGAGTACAACAAAATGATGGCAACATCGCTAGATATAATTGCCCCGCTCAAACCTAGACCTAGCAAACCCAAAACTCATCTGAACAAATGTTTCACCCCGTACCTCAAAGATCTAAAACACAAAAAAAGAACTTGTGAGACAGCCTGGCGACTACTACCATCGGAGGTCAACAAAACCAAACTCATTAAGATCACAACACCCCGATCTCCCAAGCTAATTCCAGCATGAAGGAGCTTTTCACAATCCTCAAAGAGATAGAAACCCCTATCTCCACGTCAGACACGTGCACCAAAGACAAAAGCTGGTGCTCCGGCATCCAACATGCGCACTCCAATAACATAATCACTCCCCAAAGTAAAATAGCCCCAAAAAAAGCCTCCTTGAACTCGCCCATTAACACACTGCCACCCAACATTTCTACCACTGCCACACAGTCTAACTTTAAGACACCTACATCACCCAACTCACCACCTAGTCGCTTAAAATGTTCTAAAATATCAATCCTTGAAGCCGAAAAAATCATACTCTCACTCAAACCCAGCAACTGCCAGGGTGACCCCTGTCCAGCCCAGTTTAGGATGCAGCAAGGGACCTAGCCCCCTTTGTTTCCAAGCTCATTAACGCCTCATTAGCATCCAGCATCATCCCGGCTAACCTTAAAGAATCATGGGTGCTCCCCTTACTAAAAAAACAAACACTTGACCCTTCAATACCCACTAATTACCGGCCTATCACAACTGTACCCTTTCTATTGAAAATCCTTGATAAGGTTGCCTACACACAGATCCAGAAATACCTGGAACTACACCACCTCCTAGGAGCATGCCAATCTGGCATCCGTCCACAACACGGCACAGCGACGGCCCTCATAGACCTAAAGACCCAAGTCGACGAATTAAGGGTCAAAGGTAAATCTGCCCTCCTCCTCCTCGACCTCTAGGCTGCATTCGATCTTGTTGTTCAAAAGGTCCTATGCAGCCATCTGGACTCAGCTGCTCACTTCTCTAGGGAGGCCATAGTTTGGATTGAGTCCTTCCAAAGCGAGAGGACCATGCAGGTATTCTCACCCTCAGCAGCTGCAGACCCTATTCCTATCACCTGCGGCATCCCCCAGGGATCTTCTGTCTCTCCTACGCTGTACAACATATTCACTAAGCCCCTTTTCGATGATCTGGACAGTCTTGGTATCACCCACACTAATTATGCAGATGATACACAGATTCTCCTCCCACTTTCAGGGGATTACGCTAAGGATTTGGCCTTGGTGAATAGGGTGTATCTCATCATCCAGGCATGGATGGCTAATCATGGTCAATGCCAGAATGATGACAAAACTGAGCTCATTATCCTAGGCACCTCCACCAACCTCAACAAACTAGGCATTGAATATGACTTCTTCATAATTGACAGCAACCTCATCAAAGTGGCCAGCAATGTGAAAACCCTTGGCTTCTATCTCGACTCAACCAAACAAGTTAACACGCTGGCTTCCTCTACCGGCTACACATGTAAACTCATCAGAACTGGCAAACCCTTCCTCTCAAACAACAGTTGCATCATCCTGGCCAGAGCCCTCATTCTGTCCAGGCTTGACTATCGCAACGCCCTCTATATTGGCTCAAGCAAAGCAATCGTCTGGAAAATCCAAACACTCCAAAACAGCGCACTCAGAGAGGCCCATGGAGTGGCTAGGAGAGACCATATCTCTGAGAACAGGAGACAAAACAATTGGCTCTCTACAAATGACAATATTTGACTGAAAATTGCGTCACTCACCCACAAATCCCTGAACAACGCTGCCACCAGCTATCTCGCTGAGAGATTCCAGAAAAGGACCTTCCAGACTAGCCCATAGCAGCTCCCTCCTTGTCCCTAGATTCAAACTTCTAAAGTAGGTGGCAATAGCTTCCCTACTAAAGCAGCCCAGCTCTGGAATTCCATGCCTCCTGCAATCCGAGAAGATCAGCCATATCAGAACTTCAGATCCAAATACACCACCTGGCTCAAATCCTCCGATATTTAACCCAGTCGTGTGTCCACTAACTGTAAAACACCATCAAGTGGACAGTAACAAAATGTATAACCTCATTGTCTCCTGTTATCCTGCGACCATTCTCTGCATGTACGCACCGGTAATTTTTATAGTGTCCAAACTGTGTTGTTAACTTTTCTATTGTGTAACTAAGCTGAGAACCTACCTGTAACCTTCGTGCTCTGATACCATCGGGTCTGGAGCGCGTTACAAATGAATAAACAAACAAACAAAGGTTCTATTCACGCAGGAGCTTTTGACGGTGTCAAGTTTGCCCGAAGATTCTCCTTCATACCTTGAAGGAGTGCACGAATGTCCTCTAGTGCACCTGTCTTTATTCTGACTTCAAAAGCCACAGTGTCGTAGAGTCTAATAAAGGACTGAAGAACCAAATGTAGGGCTACCAGCTCCCTCCCTCCCAATTCTGGTGTGTCCTGCAAAATTGAGTCATTTCTCGGGGGTGAATCTGGTAGAGCGGCCACCTGACCCAGATCGTCATTTAAAAACAGAGTATCCAGATCCAAATACCATTACTTGTTTCTGATGGTCTCTCTTGGGTTTTGAAGGGGGCCGGGGAGACACTCAATCAGTCCCTTATGGCTTCAATTGCCTGGATTTCACTCTCCAAGCTCGCACATACTTCGAAAATAGAAATATTTGCATACTACTCCATTCATGTTAGAACCGAGTTGGAGGTATCGCAATCCATACTTATACAGTTATTTATAATTTCTGAAGTATTCATCACGACCCGGCCCCGGACCAATTGCTTGAGACATCTGAGCATAAAATGGGCACGGCTTTGCTGGAAAAAACGCTGAAATGTTCCCCTTCCTAGCACTCGGCATTGTTACCCGGGGTAGTTCTAGAGACTCAGGAGCAGGACAGACCACCTGCACAGCGCTTTCGTTTCACAGCGGGTATCTTTTATTTTTACCCGGCATTTTCTTTCCACAGATTTTACCTCTATAGGATCAAAGGGCAGAAGCCCCACAGTCTCCCAAGTAAAGGTGTCCATCCAAAAGGGAATGCACATGGTTGCCACTCGTAAACGGGCAGTCTTCCTCACCTCAACCGTGTACCATCTGTGCTTGTCGATGCTCCCCTCTGAACTGTGCAGACTGCAACCATTCTGCAGCCACTTGGCAGACTCTAGGTGAATTTAAGGATAAGGACCACCTCCAAAAAGAACAGCAAGTGAAGGCAGACCCACAAAAGCTCGAGACAGCACTTCCTGCAGACTGCAACCACTTGCAGACACTCCGCCTGTAGTATTGAAACCCCTAGATCACTGTCAATATTGCATAAACTTGGAATACAGAATGGCAAACAACTTCTACCTCCATTCTCCACTTTCCATTTTCCACCTGAATGACACACCTTTTGAAGCCATCTTGTCTGACGTCCAGGAACTAAGAATGAACTTTAGTGATCCTGATTCATTCTTAACTTTCAAGATGGCCCATTCCATTAACATCAGCACTGGTCTAACTCTATAACTTTGTCCTATCATCCTCACGGCTTGAAGAGTTTGTAAGGTGGGTAAAAGGCACATGTCCCCATAGGGAGACTATGTAGTGAGCACATATGGGCTCCCCATTAGAATCAAGCATATTCTGAGGAGGACTGCAGACTCAATCAGAGCTTTCCCTTTGGGTTTCTTTAATAAACCAGAACTTAAATTAGTGTACGGATATTTTGCGCAACCATGGCAGTTCCCTCTGACATTCAGCATGTAATGATGGATGTGGCATATGTTGGGGATATTGTAGGTTGTCTGATCACGACCATAAACATTGGAATCTTACTATATCAGCAACCTACTCTCATAACCCCCACATCTATTTAACTCAAAAGAGTAATTATCCAAGGTTAAGGTATAGAATCTAACTACAATGCGAATGTGAAAGAAGCTCTTTTTTCCATGCCTGTGTGAAAGGAATCGTCTGTTAAGAAGCATTTTGCCAACTTGATGCAAGTGGACCCTAGGTATAAAATCTGTGTTATGGATAATGTTAGGGAGAATTCTCAACATTTTGCTAATTCCCTTCACCTTAGAGACCCCCAGCAACTTTGCTGGATTTTGAGGACTTGATTTTTTTACCTGAAGAGGGTGTGAGCCTTTTTTCCCACTCTCTCATGTATTTTGATATGTGTTTTACCTTTGTGTTTCCTTTGGTTATGGAGTCTAACCAACTCCAAAGGCATCATCTTTTACAATTGTGTCACACAGCACCCTCAGTGCAGTGACATAGGGATTTTCCCAGGTTTAAATACCTTCTCTGGGATCAACTACTGTTTCCCAGAACAGTGGAGTGATATTGACTTCACTTAGCCCTGTAAATTTCTAGACCCAGCACACTCTATTTTACAATAGAGTGCTGGAGGGCTTACTTAGTATCCCCTATATCTAGCTACTCCTGTAACAGTCAAATGTTACCCTTTCCTCTCAGAATGGCTGGTGGCAGTGGTTTTACAATGAACTACCATGATTTTTCCCATCAGCAAATTATTCGTAGCTCCGGTAACGTTAAATCGTGGTAGCTATGTTTTTCAAGATGGCACAGAAACCTCCTTTGTTAAAACAGGTCCCTGTCTTCTTTTTTCACCATTTCTTTGTGGAAAGGTACTTCTAGAAATGTTCTCTTTGCGCCAAACCAGGGTTGGTCTCTTTGTTCATTTGCCTTTGGCAGGCTTCAGGAGTGAAACCCGCCTCTGGCTCCAGAATGTCTGGGGTAGGCAGGAAGTGAGGGAGGTGCCCGAAACTCCCTATGCTGATTCACCTAGGAGACCCAAATGCACACTGTTATGATTGACTGGCTGACTGTCCGGCAACTACAGCCACCCTCCTGGGTGAGTGGCAGCTAGGCTGGAATGAATGGGAGAGAACTGAATAAAAGGCAAGTCTCTTAGCTTGGAAGGCAGAGTCAACCTCTGGAACGAAGGAACCGAAAAAGAGCTTGGAGGGGACGGCTGCTGCGACTCCTGAACCGTTGGTTTGCCCGGTGAAGCCCGGCTGCAGGTCCGAATCACCAAGTTTGCATCGACAAAGAAGCCCTGCTAAGGACGACTTCTCCCTTTGAGTTGGTAGAACCAATCAACTCCCAAGTAAGCCACCTGGACACCCATCTCGGTGCTGGTTGCATTTCCTCAAAGTGCTGCAGGAAACCGTAGAGCCAGGGAGAGGGACACCTAATTGTGTGCGTTACTTGTAATCTGGCCAAAAGCATTTGGAAGATCCTCTGGACTCCCACGATGTTGGACCGACCAAGCCTGACCCCCTCAGCTGAGTGCAGGACCTCAGAAGCAAGGACAGTCCACCTTGACAGCCAGGACCAGAGTTGTTACCAGTACGGTAGCTGAAACGTGAAACAGCCACTGAAATTGAAGTTTGCCAGTTACACGCTTTTGACCAGTTCCAGTGCAGTGCAGGAGTCCCCCGACGTTTTCCCTATTGTCCCCACGAATGAGGCCCAGGAACAACGAGATCTGCAGGAACTGCCAGGAACAGAAGTCATCAGCTGCATCTTTTTCTTCATTGAAAGGTACTGTAAAGGAAGATTGAGAGAAATTACCTCTCACAGTGAAAGTGCTTGAAACTTTTGCAACTCACAGGCCTAATCAGCTTGTGACCAAACATATGATTCTTCTGTTTACAAACTACTACTAAGAACTTGTGCAGAGACTTTTCCGTTTACTTACCAGAATCGCTTTATCCTATCCAAGACTTTAGACCATTGATTTTGGCCAAGCCTATTGAATTGAATTGACTCCTCTGGTGAACTCAAAGTATTTGCACTGTCTAAGAATAATTGTAGGTGTTCATGTTCTGATAACCTTTGCCTTTTACTCCTCTGAGTAATGAAGTATATTTGTGTGTTATTATATGATTGCCCCCTTCTAATGAGTGTTTTATAACTGACTGATAAATACATTATCAATTGTTTATACATGAAACATTGAATGTAAGAGTCTGTTTGAATACCTGTAACAGTGAGTCTTTGTGTAACTCCACTCCTGCTCACATTTCTCCTCTTGAGATAAGCCTGGCTGCTCAACACGCTACCAAAACTGTGTGGCACAGACGTATACCAAAGGTTGGTTTGCTTACACCTGTAGTCATAGTTTTGTGTAGTGTTCCCAGAGGGAACTGCATGCAAACTTTGCCTAACAGATAAGGCAATATATCATGAGAGCTGTTGATGCCAATACCTTGGAGCTGGGTTTAGACAGCCAGATGGCCATGTGAACAGTTAGAATATTGTGCAAAGTATTGTTAAAAATGCATCTTGGAACATAGCAGGTATTACAACCAAATTGATGAATCCGTCCTGGCATGACTACACAAGCAGCAGCTGGGACTTAATTATCTTTCAATAAACCTGGGTTGTGGACAGGTCTATCTATATTCAGCGTTTTGCATGTTATCAAGTTATGGCAGTAAGAATAAGCAAACTCGCCTGTCGTGATTTGATTTACAGATTTCATTCGTTGATTTGTATGGCCCTCATACAAACAAAGATATCTGAGCGCACTCCCATGCATGGAATGGGCAAAATAGAGTTCCAATGGAGATGAGATGAAGGGTTCTAAGACCAACTCAGGACGAGATGAGAAAACCTAAAGCCACCATGGGTTCAAATTCCATAGGAATGATAAACGATTTTGGGTCAGACACATCACTACTGGGAGAGAGTTCCACAATGTACCAGCCTCTGTAGAAAATAAGCACCCAGGGATCATTCACCAACAATTTACTCAAAGACCGAAGACGCTTTTTTGGAGTGTACATTTTCAGCCATTATTTAAGTTAATGTGGCATTTTGCCGTAGATGGACTTGTGCACGAGGATCAGAGCTATAAACTTGACTGCAGACTTGAAGGGTAGCCAAACTCGGTAAAAGTGAAGATATTCGATGGCTTCAGGGAGTATTAGTGATCATTCTTGCTGAAGGATTAATCAATAACTGTGAAATAGTTGGGGAGAATAGAATTATGTATGCAAGTCTGTGTTTTTATCACATTCTTTAATACATGTGCATTATTTTCGAATGACTAACATGGTTGAGCGCGTTTTTTCATGTGAACTTCATTAGGTTAGCCACGTTATCATTGTTTGTAGTCTCCCTTATATCTGTTTAGAACGTTGTTTTGTAACCCTGCAAAAATGTCATTCCTCTACTCTGAAAAGGTGCAGTTCTATTCTGAAATGTGATGTCCCGCTCACAAACGGGTGGCCCTGTTTTTGAAATGTTACTCTCCTCTGAAACGTGGTCGCCAACACAATGCGCCTGCTTCTTTTTCACCAATATGACTTTCATTTAAATATTCCATCCCATCCGAAAAGTGCTGTCCCATTCTGGAATGTGTTGTGCCAATGTGGAATGTGTTGTACAGTACAGAAAGGTGATGTTTTCCATTTTGTTATGTGCAACGTTAGTTTTCAATGTGTTATCACGTTCCGAGGTTACCTTCCTCCAGCTTGAACGGGCATATCGAGCCATGTAAGCTATGTCTACCCATTTGAAATACCTTGGAATGTTACTGCATTTTCTCACTTTTAAGAACCCCTTGATGATATTGTCTCTTCTTGCTTGAACGTGTTTCTTTTTTCATCTGTGCATGGAAGGCCAGTTTGTCGAATGTGTTTGCAGAAAAAGATGTAAAACTCCTGTGTTTTGACAGTTTTTCTTCCTGTGGTTTAATCAGTCAGATTGGGTGGTTGGACACACATAGGGCATTTGATTAATTTACACATTCCATTACTTCACCACACATTACTTAATGTATTCTAATTCAATATCGTCATGCATGTTCCAAAAACATACATTGCAACATTGGTATATATAGAAGTTATTATAACTGAGGCTGTCTGGATTTATAACTGTGGCATTTCCTTTCTATCTTGCCAGAGTGGTGCATGCAGTGCCCAAGCAACATGTATGAGGGTGTATGTCACGATCCAAACAATATATCCAGGAAGTGCCTGTGCTACGACTCTTACAATTTCACCATGGCACCGAGGATGTCAGATATGAGCTGCACTTGTGAAATAGGTGAACAACCAGAAACTCGCAGAGGTACGTTGATGTTCCTGTCTTATAGACGTAATACGTATAATGATACACTACCTAAACTGTCTTTTACAAGAGGGAAACATGTCGTTTTATTCATTTCGCTTTGCAAAAAATTAACTATATTTCGAAAGGTTTTCAGTTTTAAGTCTTAAATTGGCTGGGCAGCAATCCCTCTTCACAGTATGCAAGATTGATCTAGTCCAGAAGGACCTTGAATAATCAAACACAGGGATCAGGTCCACTGATAGTCAATGGCAAGCTTATTTGGCAGAACCCTTGTATTCCATCAATACATTATTTTATTGTATTTTATTTTGTCATTATATAGCGTCCAAAGGCATCTAGGCGTTTTTAGCTTATGAGATTGGTTACATTTGTTTCTTATAATGAAAACAGGTTACAGTAATTGCATCTTTGGACAGGCCTCACCACATGATGCAGGCGCTACATCAAAATATGCACTTACAATCAGGGGTCAGATGCGAATTAGTTTTGGGAACATACTTTGGGGAAGCCTCACCTCAGGTGCGGGGTGCTACATCAAAATATGTGGTTACAATCAGGTAAGATGCAAATTCGTTTTAAGAACACACCTTGGAGAAGCCTCACTTCATGGTGCGGGTTGCTACATCAGGATCATAGAAATTAACAGTTGCAAGAAGGTGGATAGCATGTAGGACGCAAGCTAGGGCAAGCTAGTAGGCATTAACCTTAAAATGCAATATTAAGGCAAACATAACAGTATGCGTTGCAGAGACAGGATTACGTGGTATAATGTGTGACAGGCAAATAGTGTGTATACAGTCATCTGAGGGATGGTACGTGAAGGGCTATGGGTGTAGTAGTCCCGTAATAACATGACATAAGTGAGACAGGGGTTCAGAGCATTGTGCAAGTGAAAGAACTTTCAGGTAGCAGGAAGGCAGTGTTAAAGTGCATTATGCAGCGGATTCACATAGTGATGTGCCAAGGTTGCAGTACAGTACTACAGCAAGTCAGCACCTTTTGTTTGTCGATGACTCATGGGTGTCAAAGGAATGGTTGGGTCGGATATCATTGAAGTCATTTGATGGGTCAGCTGTTGGAGTAAGCGACTATCGCAATGATGTGCATGAAGAGTGTGAATCAACGGAGTGAAGGGTGAAAAGGCCACCAGGAAATCACTGCATCACTGCACAGTGCACTTACCGTTAGGGACAGACACAGACAGGGGCCCTCATTATGGCTTTGGCGGTAGCCATGCCCTTAATAAGGGCATGGCTGCCACCAAAACCGGGTCCGGGTTCCCCGAATTGGGAATTACTGGGCCATTCCGAGTTTGGAGGGCCCGATAATTACCCCTACAGGGAACCCGGGCATGGACCTTCCCCATTCCCATTTGAGCCCCGATAGGGCTCAATGGGAATGGGTGCAGGGAGCTAACAACGGGCCGATTACGACTGGCCCGTTGTTAGCTCCGTGGTCCCCTCGCGGGACCCGGTAAGGATGTCTGGTAAAACCAGATGTCCACATCGGGTCCCGCGAGGGGACCTCGTAATGAGGCGGAATGGGTTTAACGGGTCCGCATCCATTAGCGGCAACCGTTAACCCATTCCGCTAAAGTTATAATGAGGCCCCGGGTCTTAGAAAGTGGGCTTTTGAATGAGGGGGCCGGCTAAAGCCTGCCAGTTCCCAATAGGCCAAAATAAGCTTGCAGGTGTCCAATGGGATTCCGAGGGGCATGTAGAAGTCACTACAGCAGCCTTTGCAGCAAAACAAAGGCGATGGCCATCTTGGGAAGTGCTGCAAGGTCAGCAAAATAGACCAGGGGCACACACAAATGAAGATTGTCTACATGTTGCAGCCAATGTAGAAAACCAGTGTCGTCAGAAAAACGAGATCCCCGGCAGCGCGTTACAAAAGAGCAAATATTGAATTTTTTGGCCGGACTAGGAAGTTCATCTTATTTTCAATCGAATTTTCGGGAGGTGCAGAGAAAATTTCGCTTTACCCAGAAATAATCTCCTACCTCTTGCAGGTGTAGACAGAGGGCCAGCACGACCTCCAGTCGTGTAGTAGAGCTGGCCAGGAGGAGCATCATCGCACTCCGGTGCAGAGAGGAAGCAGTAGGACTTATAGAATTCCCCTATGATAATTAGTTGTTATGAGGATTTGGTTGGTGGGTGGATCAGGGTTATAAAGATCTGTTTTGAGGCCTTTTATTCATTTCTGACTAAAGAGATGGACATTTGTAGCATGCCTGCAACAGTGTCAAGCAACATACTTAAACAATGCTGGTTGGATGGATAGGGCTGCATTCAATGACGTCTGCGTAGGGCAACCAGATCAAAACGTTACCAAAAAGATTCCATTTCAAGAAAGGACTTATTGAAAAAGAAACAGAGATAGTATCAAGAATTTCAAAGGTATAAACAGTTTGTATTCTCTAGGAACTCATGGGGGCAACTGAAGTAGTGCATGTATGTGTATATGCATACATGTATGTGATTTCTAAAATGCAAACCGAGATGGGAAACAATGGAGCACTGTAGATAGTCAATCTGTAAATAACTGTATTTGGCATTATGTCAGTGTATAAGAGGCTCTATATTCTGCAAAACAGAACACACAGAAAATAGTTGCTTGGTTTAAGAAAGACATATTTTGTAAGACTATTTTTACACAATGGGATTCATTGTTGATGACAGTGTAAAGGATGGTGATGCAGATGGCTTTGCTACAATTGCTTTTATAACATTTGGTTTAAACAAATTTAACATTGTATTTTTGTTTACAGGATTCTATTGTTCGAAGAGAATCATTCCTCCCACGACCCCAGCACCTGGAAACAGTAAGATTTGTGAATGTAATTTAATATATTGTTTGACCCTAATCTATATGCAGTATGTTAAATTGCATTGCAGCCAATTGCTCTTGGCTTTTATGGCCCTCAACACAGACATAGACTCGCATTTTGGTGGGACTAGATGTGTGAGGCCCGTATAGCTCAAGGAGTTTATTTATTTACGCTAAACCTTCTTTAATGTCTGAGTGAGTAATGTTTGCGGGTGGTTGGGGGGTAAAGAGATATCACTTGGTCAAAAGTGGGCATCCGACAAGCACTCAATAAATACAAATACAAATAAACTGTGGTTTCTGGGATACTCCGTTTCCATCGCAGATTTCAATCAAGCACCCATGAAGCTAAATCAAGCTTTTATGGTAGCACATTTTAGAAACATTGAAATACTGCTTTTCTATTAACCAGGAGAAATAGTAGGCTCTGAAACATGTTCCAATTAGTATTACTTGAATACTGGTGAGGGAACAATTCGGGGTTAGGACCATTCCACACGTTGCACCCCTTAGGTCAGTGTCACTTTGGCTTGGGATCTTCTCTAAGGCTGGCCCTGCTATTTATGAAACCCGTTTAGAAGAAGTTAGGTTCTTGAATTTTGCTAGCACACTACTCTGGTTGTGCCATATTAAATCTTGGTCTCACAACCTACTGCTTTTTGTCCAAATTGGAAAAATCATCTATGATTAATAAGTGTTACCTAGCAGAGTTCCAATGTTGTTGCTGGGAACGTTCTGAAGACGTGGTTTTGGACTTTGCTGGTACTCCTAGACCACAAACATATTTTGATCTGAATCATCAAGTAGTTTTGACTAATACCTGGATAAGATGATGCGATGAGCAAAGGTGTGGCACTCTCCCCATTTCAGACATTGATTTGGAGATAGCCTGGCCTTTTCCCACGGAGTGACTTTGCCCCGTCAACTATTTGAGCCAGGAGACAATGGTTAACTTCTTATTCTTTTCCCGAACCAATCAGCTGATAAAGGCCAAAAAGCCAAAATCGTCACTTCAAGTGGCTGAACCTATACATGTTCAACAAGACTTTATCTGTCCTGGACTAACTTTAATTTCAGCAGTGTATTTTGCTATGGCTTGGAGGTTAGGCATACCGTTTTAGAGTGATTTATAAAATGTTCCAATCCCCTATTTCAATGATTGTTTTTATCAATTGGACTGCAAGGCTCCAAAGATGAATATGAAGAAGATTCAGGAATATCCCCCTCCCAGATATCGAACTATTTGTTTTTTAATTATTCATAAAGTACTTGAATTATGATACTTTAATATAGTAATGTATATGGGCTCAGTATGATTAACATGTTATGTCTTATGTTTTACGTGTTTGATTAGGAAAAAAATAATGTTTGTCAATTTATCTTTTGCCACATGCTCAGGTAAATCTGATTGATTGATTAATATGCCTACTGGAGATCAATAAAATTCATCCACAAAATTATCTTTGAATGAAGAATACTGTTTTTCCAGGCTCTGTACTTTAAATTATTGATAGGAAGTTCTAGTTTTTATTATTACTATGAAACATTTAAGCACTGTTACTCCGCAAAACTGTAAAACTTTGGTAAAGGCTCACACACAAATTAGGGTAACTAACATTACGTACCTTTTCGTGAAGTTACATCACCATCACACTAATTAGAAAATACCACAATTAAATGTAAAGGGCAATATGGGATTATTTGGGTTTGGTGTACCGGTTGGGGCCAAACCAACAAAAGGGGTGGACAAAGGTAATTTACAAGTCAGTCTCTCTCTCTCTGTCTCTGTCTCTGCCTCTGCCTCTGTCTCTGTCTCTGTCTCTGTCTCTCTCTCTCTCTCTCTCTCTCTCTCTCTCTCTTTCTCTCTCTCTATCTCCCTCTCTCCCGGTCTCCCGGTCTCCCTCCCTGCCCCCTGTTGGGGTTTCAGCTGCAGTGGCTTCTCTTTGGGTCTTCTCATTGCAGGTTTAAATGGGTTCTAGAAGCCCATTACGGAGCTCCAAACAGTTATTTCTGGGCTGTTTGAGGGAGCATTGCAATTGCTTGTGGAGAGCGATGTGGTAAAAGCCCTTCTGCAGATCCTAACGTCACTCGTAGAGCACACAAGGTTCTGGCATACTCCTATTGTCACCTCTCTATGATAAGCTCCCTCCTTGCCACTTTGTCACCAGATAATACTAATAATAATAATAATAATATTAATAAAAATAATAAACATGTTTCTCCTCCTACCTCTACCACCTAGCTAGGGCCAATAGGGCCCTCTTCTACCTCTTGACACATTTTGGGTACCTCATTTTTCCAAATCCTTCTTTGACTTTACAGCTCTCCCAGTCTATCCACTCTCCCACCTTCTCCTTCCAATAACGTTTAAATTACTCTGCTTCCAGCTCTTTCCACATTCAAAACTCCTCATCCTCTCTGTTAAGCTCCATCTACCTCCTGATTGTTTCATCCTAATTGATTGCTTTTATCAGTTCCAGTACAAACTATTCATCCCTCTCTTTAAGTTATCTTTTTTTTCCTCATCCACAATTCGTCTTTTCCTACCTACTCATTCTCCTCAATCTCTGTCTTCTTCACTCCTCCGAGCGTCACCCTCATTCTGTCTATATTGTATCTGTTAATTGATTGCCAAATGTACCCGATAACTCTCCTTCACAAATTAATCAATATCTTCTTCAACCATCTCTTTAGTCTTCTCCTCCTCTTCCTTGACCCCACATTTACCACTTCATTGATATCTCCTCCTACCACCTCCTCTGTACTCTTCTTTATTCCCTCTCCAACTACTTCCTCTTGTAAATCTCATATCCTCTTCACTGAGTCTCCAATCTCCTCTTCCTGTTTTTCTCCAACCTCCTTGTTCAACTTGAAAACCTCCCCCCAACTACCTCCTGACCATCTTAACTGTGCCAATCTGCTCATTAAATTCTCCCACCTCATTCTCAAATCTCTCATGAGATTTGAGAATGAGCATGGGGTCCACATCAGGATTTTGGTACGTTGAGCGCCATTCGGTCACCTATTCACAGGCGTATTCCTGCAATGGTGAGATTACATTTTTTGCCACTAAGGGGCCGGATGTTGTGGCATTTTAGATCTAACCACTGCACTTGTGGTTGTGGGGCCTTAGAGGATTTACAACATTTTCTCTTTATCTGTACAAGCATATTAGATCTAAGATGCCAGTGGCTTCAAAGACATTTTATCTGTAATAATATTAGAACTGTCTGGAGGCAATGAATTTTGTTATGTTGTGCGCTGATTCATGTTATGTGAATGATCTGTGCAAATATATTGTCGGTGCTTTTAAGCACATTGAAAGGACATATTAATTCCAGTTTTATCATCATATATGGTTATAAATGTACATCATTTATCTTTTTTGCAATTTTTGTTCTTAATAGTGTTTTACCTTTGTAATGTGCATTAAATTGTATTTCTCTTTGTAAATGGTGAAAACTGAAATGAAATATTACCCTGCCATACCTCCGTGTGGTGTGTTGGGGGCCAGGCCTACCCGCATGGCGCGCGCAGACAGAGACACGGACACTGGATGGTTGGTGACTAGAGCCGGCACCGCCTTTTGGCGGGCTCCACGCTCCTCTTTATTTCCTTGTCCACGTCACCGCGGTCACATGGACATCACATCCCTCATCAACTTTTAGATAACCATTCAAACATGAAAACCATTAGTAACTGTTCAAAAGAGCTGCCACTGGAGAGATGTCTCATGTTCCTCGCCGGGGCTGGATCTCAGTCCCACAGCCTGGTCGCATGTAGATACCATTGAGGACGTAGCATTTCAGCCTCGTCGATGGCACTGGTCGTTTTCAGAGAGCATACCGCTCTCTCCCCTCTCGGTGGGGAGTGTGGTGTGTGTCCTTGTTTCTTTCTTCTTCATGGCAGTCCGGAGGCTCCGAGGTTACCTCCACCACTAGGCCTTCTTGCGGGTTGTCTGTGTGTGGTGGCTGGTCCTCTTCGGGATTGCTGTCTGCTTTGCTTTCCTCCCATAGAGTTGGTGGGACTTTCTGGAAGTGTGAGGCGTTTCTTGACACTGATTCGTGTCCTCGGGTGGCTGACACGAGGCCATGCTCTCGATGGGAGACAGTCCACGGTTCCAATTCGTACGGGAGTGACATCTTCCCTTTCCGGTTTCTGGTTTTTACTAATACTGTGTCCCCAACTGGGTGCGGCCCTTCTGACCAGGTCCTCTTTGGCATTGTGCTTCTGCCTCCTGGCTTCTATGCTCTCTAAGTCGACTGGGGCTGGCTTCCAGGAGTGGCGTAGGGGCAGCCCCCCTTGGATGGGGACGCTGAATATCATGTCCGCTGGGCTAACGTGAGTTGAGGAGTGTGGTGTCAGCCGGTACGTGCAGAGGAATCTATAGAGCTCGGGGAGCCACCTGCGACCCTTGTTATTGGCAATTCTTATGGTCTTATTAAAGGACGCCATGAATCTCTCAGCGTCCCCATTAGCTTGTGGCCAGTATGGGGTTACATGATGGAGGCGTATCCCGAGATCGTCCATGAAGCGTTTGAACTCCTTGCTTATGAACGGCGGTCCGTTGTCACTTCGGATCGCCGACGGGATGCCGTGCGTTGCAAGCATTTTTTTCTACCGCGGTGGTGACCTCTGCGGCATCTGTGGAGAGGACGGGCTTAACTTTTGGGTACCTTGTGTGCTCATCAATCGCCACTAACAGGTAGGTTTCACTGGCAACTGTGCAAAAGTCAATGTTGATGGAGTCCCACCTGCGGTTGCTCCGTGGCAGGCATTCCATGGGTTGCGGCGTTCCTGGCCGGCGTGTGGACCAGCATGCACAGCAAGTTTCTACAAGGGCCATTACTCTTTCTTTGCATCTGGGGCAGCCAGAGGCATGATTTGAGGTAAGCTAGTGTTTTGACGACCCCTTGATGCCCTTTGTGCGCCAGTTAGATTGCTCTCTCGTGTAAGGACATCGTCAGTACGATCCTGTGCCCCTTCAGGATTATTCCGTCCACCGACATGGACAGCTCATTGCGTATCCCGAACAATGAATGTAAAAGTTCTTGGGCTGGTTGCATCTTCCGGGTAACGGCAGTCAGGAATGTCTTCCATTCACCTGTTAGAATGGCTGCCTTTGCCAGCTGCAGGCACGGGTCCTTGTCCGTTTCCGTTTGTATTTCATCTAGCGTCATGGTATTTGGTCTGGTGTGCTTGATTATTTGGCAGACATGCTCCTCTGCGATTTTTGCCGCCTCTCGTTCAGATGCCGTGGCTGGTTGTGGGTGGCGCGACAAGTAGTTTGCAGGGTTGTCAGCGCCCGCACGGTATTGCACATTCAGGTCAAACTGTTGTACCTGCAGCAGCCAGTGCTCGATTCTTGCAGGTGGGTGCGGCGCTGAACCTCCAAAGATGGGGATGAGTGGTTTGTGGTCAGTTAGCACTTTCACCGGGTGCCCCAAAATGTACACGTGAAAGTGTTTGCACCCCCAGATAATGGCCAGCGCCTCTTTCTCAATGTGAGCATAGTGTTTTTCAGCCGGTGTGAGTGCCCTGCTTGCGAATGCGATGGTGTAGACTGTTCCATTCTTGTCTCTCTGCGTCAGCACAGCTCCCAGCCCTACTGGGCTGGCGTCAATGAGTAATTCCGTGGTGCTGTGGATGTCAAAGAACGCCATGGTGTCGTCGCTGGGAAGGGAGTCTTTTATCCTTTGGAACGCTTGTTCTTGACTGGTGCCCCACTGCCATGGAGCCTTGGCTTTCATGAGCTCACGTAGCGGGCTGCAGTGGTGGACAGATCTGGGATGAAATGACCGCAGTACGTGGCCATTCCTATGAAGCTTCTCACTTCCGACACCATGGACGGTGCTTTCGCATTTTTGATGTCGCTAACCTTTCCGGGGTCCGGGAAGACTCCCTGTTCATTGAATATGTAGCCAAAGAAGCTAAGTGACCTCTTCACAAACTCGCATTTTTCTTCAGGGAGTGTGAGCCCTGATTCTTCCAGTTATTACAGTGTTGCTGCTAGCCGGCCAGTGTGTTCAGCCTCTGTTTTCCCAAAGACCAGAATGTTGTCGCTGACATTGGTAACACCTGGCAGATCTTGGAGTACTCTGTGAATCTCGTTCTGAAAGACTTCCACTGCTGAGGAAATGCCGAAATTGAGGTGGCGGTATCGCCAGAGCCCTAAGTGTGACTAAAAGGTGGTGATGTAGCAGGACTCCTTGGCTAGGCGGATCTGGTGGTAGCCAGATCGGAGGTCGAGATTGCTGAAGACAGTTGCGCCTGTGAGGTCTACGATCAGCTCGTCAATGCATATACGAACAGCATTGTGTTGTTTGGGTTTTGCTGTGACTACCATGGGGGAGACCCACGGGGTGGCTCCTGACGTCTTCTCGATGATTTTTAAATCTTCCAGCTTCTTGAGTTCGGCTTCCACGGTGGCCCTCATATGGAACGGAACCCTCCTGTGTCTCACTGCCCTGGGTTCAATAGTCGGGTCGATGAAGAGTTTCGCTGATCGACCTTTGAGGCACCCAATGCCGGTGAAGAGTTTCTTGTGTTACTTGAGCAAGAGCTTGATATTCTCGGGTTGGATAGCAAGTTTAAATTGTATGACTTCCAGGCGTTCAGCCGTGGTGCAACCGAGCAGAGTTTCAATTCCGGCATCGACAACATGGATCCGTGTCTTGCAACTGATGCCACAATGTGAGAGTGTCGTTTTAAAATACCCAGTGTTTGGAGGGGCTTTTTACACCCGTAGGCGTAGAGTAGAACTGAGCGCCGTCGGAGCGTCGGCTTGGGCTCAAGTTTGGCAAACTTGGAGATGGGCATGACGTTCACGGAGGCTCTTGTGTCTATCATCATGGTGACTGGGATGTCTCCTACCAGCATGGTGCACCAGCGAGATCTGGTGCCACTGCGTGTGTTGCTGTCTCCAGGTGTCACTGCTGAGATCATGTGAACTCTCTCCTTTTTCTGGTTGTGGGTCTGCCTATCGTGGCTAGGGGACGGCTTTCTGCTGGACTGGTCCTTATCACTTCTGCTGGGGCTGTCCAAATCTTCTCCGCCGATTGCACGGGTGCGCCCGCTTCTGCTATGCCGGGGCCCACCCCTTGGTCTTCTTTGACGGTGCGGTTGTCTCTCTGGGTGCCTGGTGGATCTTCGGGCTCCTGCGTCGTCTCTGTGTCGCAGGGTGTTCTTCCAGCGGGTGGTGTCCCTGGGTGGTCTGGAGTTTAGGCACACCAATGCATAATGATTCTCTTTTCCGCATTTGCGGCACGTGGTGCCATACGCTGGGCATGGTTCATTTCTTCCGTGTTGTCCTCTGCACCATATGCAGTCTTTCGGACTTGTGGCGGGTGGCCCCACTCGTGGTCTCTGTTTCTCAGGGCGTTGACTGTTGAGGCGGAGTTCTTTGATAGGTCAGTGTCTAAGGTCAGGCGGCATATGATCTGCTCCATTTCCGCTGCATACTCATCCGTTCTTTCGCGTAGGCGTCCCATGGCCAAGATGGTGTTGAGCAGGAGGTCTTCCTCTGCAAGGATAGTGTGCCTTAGCTTCTCTGAGGACAGCCCATGTATGACTTGTTGCCTGACGGAAAATTCCTCGTTCGGGAAGTCACACGACAGCCCCATTTCCCTCAATTGGCTGTGGAAGTCGTCTATGTTCTCCTGCGGGCGTTGTCTAGCATGGCTCATCTTAAACCTTTCGAAGTCCTGGCTAGCCTTCAGCTTGAACTTCTTTGTGAGGACATCCTTGGCAGTCGCGTAGTCGTCGTCCGTGCCCCAGTTTGGCAGGGCGTTGAAGATGTGAAGGGCCATCATGCCTAGGTTGAGCATGAGAAACGCGTTCTTCATCTCTTCCTTCTCAATCCAACGGGTGTGGAAGGATAGCTCGAACTGCTGTAACCACAGTTCCCACCGGAGGCCGGTGCGGGCACCAAATGGTTGGAAAGGTTGCCTGAACGTGTCTTGCATGGTATCTAGCCACGTGCTGGTGTCTGGGTTGCGGCTCTGGCCCTGCAGTCTTTTAATATCATCGGTCATGGTCACTCTGGTTTCGCCCGTGTGCCTGCAGGTGGGCGCAGCATGGCTTGTGGATCTTGGGTCCTTGCAGAGGGGACTGTTGTATTCAGCTTGTGAGTGTGTTCCAACGTGCTCCCTCTGTTGGCTGGGTGCACTCTGGGTGCTATGTTGTCACTCTCGCTGGTTGGAGCGCCCCGGCTCATGCAGAGTGCACGTGGGGGCACGTGTGGAGCACCCTGGGTGCTGACGGTTGGAGCGCGTTGCAGGCTTCTATGTACTGTGGTCGGCTATGAGGGTCTGGGCTGTAGTCCCTGACGTCGCTGCCAGTGACCTTGGGCTCTCTTTAGCTGGTGCCTGCCTTCAAGCTCCTCATGCACGTGTTGCCATGCGCGGTCCCCGTTCGTGATGCGCACCAGCTTCCTGCACTTCGGGTGGAGGGGAAAGCGTGCGGGGAGAGGAGGAGAAGAGTTCTCTTCGTGCCTTCCTCCTGCTTGTGTGTCCCCTTGTTGTGCGAGCATAGAGTTCGAGGCCCCCCCTTTTTGATCGTGGCTGCTGGCGAGTTATGGGCGAGGTGCGGCACTTACTATCAAGCCCGCGACAGCTTTTTTTTTTTGTTTGTTTTTTTCTCGCTCCCTGGCTTTGATGCAGGCGCGAGTATCTCAGCGGGCCTGGGCTGCCGGGGAGTGTGGTCGCCTACTGTCCTCTGCTTCGGGCGGTCCATGAGGGATCCCATCCTTGTTGGCAGTGTGGTGTGTTGGGGGCCGGGCCTACCCACATGGCACGCGCAGCGCACAGACCGAGACACAGACACTGGATGGTTGGCGACTAAAGCGGGAACCGCCTTTTGGCAGGCTCTGCGCTCCTCTTTATTTCCTTGTCCACGTGACCGCCATCACGTGGACATCACACTCCGCTCATTAAATTCTCCCACATCATTCTCAGATCCATCACCTTCTCTTTAAATTCTCCAACCTCCTGCAAGAAGCCTTCAGTTCCTTTCTTTCTATCTCTCCCACCAACCTCCTGGCATACTGCTGCTTTCTACATGCATTTTTTTCTTCCTCATTGTTTCTCCACTGTGTTTGCTACGCGTTATGCGATTGACGGATCTTAATTTGAATTCTATTTTAAATGTAACCTGATTTTAGCGCACATCTGATTTTAAAAATACTTATTTTAATTTCTTTCTTACTATTAGTATATTGATTGCAATGGAATGTGTATTTCAATTGAATAAACGTACAGCAGCGCATAGCCTGAACGCTGTACTGCTTTGAAATTGAAGGCTTCTTTTACACACTACATTTCCCAGGCAAACTGTAGATCCCGTGGGTATTTCTTTCCCAACAGGCATGACAGAGACGGCGCAACATCGTCTAGCCAGTCTTTGGTGATATAAATAGCCTGGTATACGCCAATCAGCTTCATTGTTTCTCCACTGTGTATGCTATGCGTTATGCAATTGACTAGATCTTAATTTCAATTCTATTTTTAAATTTAACCTGATTTTAGCGCAAATCTGATTTTAAAAATATGTATTTTCATGTCTTTACTACTGTTAGTAAATAGATTGCAATGGAATGTGTATTTAAAACTTGTAGTTGAAGCTGCTGTTTAGGGTGCTTCAATTGCCGGTCAAGTGGCACAGTGAGTAGCTTGTGCAGAGCCTCCTAACGCAGGTTCGAATCCTGGCAGGGCCGAACTCAGCCTTTCATTCTTCTGAGATCGATAAATGAGCACCACACACCTAAACAGCGCTCAGAAACCCGAGGGTTCGTAGTGCTATATAAATGATAAATTATTAATTATTATTAGTGCAGCGCACAGCATGAATACCGTCAGCATGAACACCATACTGCTTTGAAATTGAATACTGTCAGCATGAACACCATACTGCTTTGAAATTGAAGGCGTATTTTATGCATTACAGTTCCCAGGCAAACTGTAGTTTCCGTGTGTATTTCTTTCCCAATGGGCACGACAGCGCTGGCTCCACATCGTCTAGTCAGTCTGCGGTGGTCCGTGGTGTACGTGTGTACTCCGGAAACGCTAGTTCTTCATAGAACGGTAAGCTATTAGGAACTTTGCTTGCTCTGTCAGAGTTTTAGCAGTGTTACTTTTTTTGTACAGTATAGCCTGCTCAGGATGAGCTGCTTTTATTCGCAAGATAACCTGCTTTCCCTGAGGGATACGAATCAAGGTTTTCTATCAATTCGCTCCCTGAACAAAATCAGAGATGTCAATATCACTCAGAAACCATCACCTGCCATTAGTTATACTGTGACTCCAGCTGTGTTAACTTATGAAGTACCTCTAATTAATGCAAGATCAGCCATTAAGAATGCAGTGGTGATTAATGACTATATCGAGGCTCATGATATTGATATGCTAATGCTTACATAGTCATGGTTTACCGACTTGTGTCAATCTCATTTTCACACATTGGTACCAGTGAACTACCAGATAAAATGGCTCAACAGAGAGCAACAAAGGGGAGGTGGGATCGCTATTATCCATAATGATGATATTGAGCTTCAAAACAACTGTACCTTGAAATGGGATAGTGTTTCACAGTTATTGGGGTGCACCTATCAACTTTCCCCCATGAGTCTTTTAAATTATCCTGTGCTATAGCCCTCTGGGATTGACCACTACATGTTTAGACACAATGGATACCTATTTAGGGTTGGAAGTAGGTAATCATCTAAATATCATCATTTTGAGAGATTTAAATATATGGTGTAATGAGCCAGAAGCTAGTGACTGTACACACTTTATAGATATCATGTATTCCCATAATCTCTGTCTCCTTTCTTATCTCCCCACA
Organism: Ambystoma mexicanum; assembly: GCF_040938575.1. Lineage (NCBI taxonomy): Eukaryota > Metazoa > Chordata > Amphibia > Caudata > Ambystomatidae > Ambystoma > Ambystoma mexicanum. The sequence goes on along the minus strand of NC_090921.1, from coordinate 1,195,957,322 downwards.
CATTCTAACGGACATTGTTTAGATCCAATATTATTTAGAGGGGTTTAACCTGAAGAAGACAGAAATTGAACAAGTCAGCTGGTCATATAATTTTATGGTTCAGTTTAGATGGACCTCGGTATCTAATACAAATAGCAATAGAGGAATAGGTACCACAGAATTCTGACAATGAAAAAAAGATTTGGATCGAATTTCTGATGCTGACCTGATGGTTCATGTTCCTATGAGATATGATTTAACAGGTGGTGCAGAGGACTGTACTAGCCTGATGCAACAATTATGGGCTAATTGTGATCTTGTGACTCCTGTGAAAAAGATTGTAGGAAATGGAAGGAGAGGGAATCAGTGGTTCACTGAGAAACTGAAACAATGCCAAAGTCAATATCGAAAACTGGAAAAGAAATGGCGCTCAACGCTAGCTGTTGAAGGCTGTATAACAGCGAAAGCAGCCCTAAAACAATACGAATCTGAGATCATGCAGGCAAAAGTGCAAAATCTACAGAAGCACATACATTCTGTAGCAAATAGACCTAAAGAACTTCTCTCCACTGTGGTGTTAGTTTTATCCTACTTTCCAGGTCTCCCTGAGTGTAAACACATACTCCATTGCTGAAGGTGAGAATGGAAGTTCTCGACATTCTGATTTAACGTAGCAGCCACCATGGCCACAGCCTTCGGTGTGATGCCAGTATAAATTATGTTCGCAAATGAGTGGTTGTTATACCTTGACACTCATTTTAGTGTTCTTTCCTTCTTTCTTTGGGTACATGCCATTCTGCCTTTCATGTAATCCGAGGCTCAAAGGTCGCTTGGCATGTGATCATGCAGGCAAAAGTGCAAAATCTACAGAAGCACATACATTCTGTAGCAAATAGACCTAAAGAACTTTTTAAGTGCATTAGGAATTTAGCAAATCCTGATTGTATTAATACATGTTTGCATCCTAGTCAGAAGATGGCTAACAAATGTAATGTTTATTTCTCTAATAAAACTGGTCAAACCAGAGCAAATATTGATGCTCAGTCTGTCTTGGCTTTTGGTTCAATTGACTCTGATCCTATAATTGGGGAAAAGGCCTCTCATCTGGTGTTTAATTTTGCTACGGTGGGAGAGGACATTATTGAGAAACTTCTCTGTGCTCTTAAAGTGAATAACTTCACAAATGACCCTATTCCAGCATATTTAGCTAAACAGTGTGCAGAAGTATTGAGCAAACCTATTCAAAGGTTTTTGAATGCATCACTTGCCCATGGCTATGTGCCAGAATAACTGAAGAAGTCCTATCTCACACCACTGTTAAGAAAACCTACCTTGCATCGCAAACTATCACCCAATTGCAAGGCTATTATGGCCAAATGAGCTACTCGAGAAAGTTGTCACTATGCAACTTCAGGATCATTTAGAAGGTAACCATATCTTACATCAATCTGGTTTAAGGCCTGGTCATGGGACTGAGACTGCGCTGCATAAGGTCTGGGATGATATACTCGAAAATGCCGACAAAGGAGACATCAGCATGTTAATCATGCTTGATTTGTCTGCAGTTTCGACACAGTGGACTTTAACATTCTTAGTGTCAGCCTAAGCTCTCTGGCACAGGTCTCGGAAAAAGCATTGAGATGGTTTAATTCCTTTTTGACCACTCGAAAGCAACAGGTGAAACTGGAGTCATTTCTTTTGGAAATGTTGACAACATCCTGAGGAGTGCCAAAGGGCTCATCTCTGTCTCCTGTATTGTTTAACCTGTATATTTGCCCACTGCTAAAGATCTTTGCCCAGTTTGATCTTCAGTTTCACTCTACTATATTTATTCATTTATTCACATGTATAAAGCGCACAAACGGTGCTGTTACAGAAGGCTTACTTGTTTGCTAAAATGAATGAACATGAAAATGGAGGAATAATACTAGACAATAATGGATACAAACATACAGTAAAATTACAATAAATAAAGTTGGGTTGGCAATATATTCCTAGGTTACAGGGGAACATGGTTTCAGTGTAGATGAGCACAAGACAGTTACAGATTGTGCGGACGATATGCAGATTTATGTTAGTTTAAGACAGCCAGTGGAGGCAGTTGAGCGTATTTTGAAATGTGCAGAGGAATTTCGCATATGGATGCTTGATAACATGCTCCACTTAAATCCTAATAAGACAGAAATCATTGTGCATAATAACCAGATAATTAAATCGGTATACTTCAACTTGAAAATGCTGACACCTCTTCTTCCCCTTATTTCAGAGGGGGATCGATCGATTGTGGTAGGCATTCTTGTTAATGCCAGGCTGGACAACGTTAATGGGCTCCTGGTAGGCTGCCCAAAATACCAGTTGCAGCGCCTTGCAGTAGCCCAAAATTCTGCAGTTTGCTCGATTTTTCATTAACATGGAAGGGATCAGTTTTAGAGTTCTGTAAGAAGCTCCACTGGTTGCCGGTCCATCAACGAATCCGGTTTAAGCTACTGTGTCTTGTTTTTGGATGTTTGCGTGGATCGGCAGTTGGCACCACCATATCTAATCACAAAGATTAAGCCCTGTAATCCCACAAGATCTGTACGGTCCACAAATCAAAATCTTTTGGTGGTTCCACCATCTAAATCTGTTAGTTGGGGAGATAGAAGGTTCTCAGTGGCCGGCCCTCTGGCCTGGAATGGTTTGCCAGTTCACTTACGGAAAATGTAATCTTTGGCCATGTTCAGGAAAATGCTTAAAAGATACTTATTCGAGTAAGTTGCAATATGAGTAGCTTTCACTGTGTGTTATGCTATTATCATTCAAATCTGCGCCTAGATGTGGCTTGCCGCTTGGTTCTTTAGAGATATGCGCAATATAGATCTAAAAATCAAATCAAATAATTTTACCAAGACCTCTTCTGGTTCTTTCCCAACCTCTACTGCTGTAACTTTCACTTCCTTACCATCACCATTCTCCAAAAGGGCTGCCTCCCCTGCTGGCCTTTCACATCCTCATCTTCGGTCTCCTTCCCCAAACTCCATCAAGCACCTTCTGCTCTCCCTCCCCAAGCTCTCTCCAGACTGATCTTCATGCTCCTGCTCCAGTGGCCGTGCACCTTCCTTTTACCTCCCAAACTGACTGCCGGGGGGTCCTGTTTTTATGTAGTGCCTTGGCTCATCCTTCAAGCCTGCCTTTAAGGTAAGGCAAGTAATATGTGCATACTTATTATTGGGTTATTGGGGATTGTAGTTCGCTTGGCCTGGGTGGGAATGCAATGAATGCTGGACCACAGCCTCAGAAAGTTGTGTCCACCATCTTAGAGTTCCTAACTCTAGCTCCAGGTTGCTTTAATCGGTATTGACTGTAGCCCTCCCCTGATAGCGGCTACTAGTTCTGAGGTCTGCCTCGGGGATGGTTGACATGCTTTCACATGAGGGGAGCAGAGCCCTCTGGCTCTCACGGCTGTGTGTGACCACTTCTCCTCAGTTGTCTTGAAGGGGAACCCCAACTTTGCCAAGTGAATCCGGGGGGGGTGGGGACTTGTTTGGGCAGTGAACATTGCTAGAGAGGTTAGATGTTAGACATTCTAATCAAGGTCCTGGGGAATTATGGCTGCTGTAATCTCTATGTAACTGTCTCCTGCTACACGACAAGACCACAGTGCAAAACCCCTTAGCCAACATCTTGAAACTCAAAGGATTCCCCAGCCCGAAGGGTTAATGCACTACCACCTCTCAAGGACAAGCAGGTCACTTTGTTACAATCCCAATTAAAAAGTATAAAAAATCAGCAAGTGATGCCACCAAACAAACCATGAAACACGCAACATTCCATATTTGGGTTGTAATTCTTTTTTAAATATTATGCAATAACCATGTCCTCTGAATTTCTTCACTACATATAATCATTTTGCCTTTTGCCATTTCTCCAATTTGCTAGTGAATACACTGTTACAAAAGGTATTCGAGTCACATGTAATATTTTTCTGGTGGTTGACATCTGTACAAATTATTTTCTCGATGGGGTTTGCTTATTGAGAATCTTTTGGAATCATATAGGTAGACTAATTTGATGTGGTTAGTTATTACCAGCATTTCTCATCATCATGTCCAAAACCAGCCATTTACTTGCATTTGCCTGAGGCAAATTTCCCACCGTAATATAACACAAAGCAGATTGGGACCTATGTTAGCATCACTCTAGAATCTAATGTGCCGCTGTTCATCACAATTGAAAATGACCAGTTACTTTCAGGAGCATGAGAGTTGATCCACACTGCACTGTAGAATCTCTAATGTATACCTTCTCTCCAGTGTGTTGTTAGCTTTATCCTACTTTCCAGGTCTCCCTGAGTGAAAACACATAATCCATTGGTTAGAATGGAAGTTCTCGACATTCTGATTTAACGGAGCAGCCAGAATGGCCACTGCCTTGGTGGTGATGCGCAAATGAATATATGTTCCAAAATGAATAGTTGCTATACTTTGACACTCATTTTAGTGTTCTTTCCTTCTTCCTTTGGTAATGTCCATTCCATACGATATTAGTCGTTTTTCATTTATGTAATCAGAGGTTCCCGGGTCACTCGCCATGTGGTTCTGATCATCAATGAAAGCATTCACAATGGTACACAGGGATTAGAATTCTATATCATGCTTTGCATGGTTCTCCAGTTAATTAGGTTAAACATCTAACCTCCCTGATTTCACATGCTTCTACTTTTCTCCAACAGACTCCATCAATCATCCTACCTCTTTTTTTAAATTCTTAAACTTTCTCCATCAACTTGCTGACCTCCGCCAAGAACTTCCTGACTCTTTCCTTGACACTGCCAACCCATCTGACAATACAGCTACTTGCCCCTTAACTTCTCCAACCTCCTCTTACAACCTCTTTCCATACATTTCCCACCTCCTCCTTTAGTCTCATCAATTCTCCTTTACCATTCTCTGCTTCAGATGATTATACCCTCTTCCTATCCTTCTCCTTCTCCCATCTCCAACAATAATCTTGCTGTTAAGCCTTCCCATACTCCTTCGCTTTCCTTAACCCCCTCCAAACCCATTGATGTTAATCTTCTTACATCCAACATTCATTTCGCAATTGCATGTTTTCTAATCCATACCAGCTCTCTCCCCACCGCCTTCTCCTACTCTAACATGTTGCCTTTTCTCCACCACACTCTGCTCCTCCAGTCTCCCCCTCTCTTCTCCACTATGACCCTTATCCAACTTACTCCAAATTCTGGATGCACCCTGTTAAGCAGAAACCTGTGCAGTTCCCTCTGGGACCACTGCAAAAGATTTAGGCCTACAGGTGTTTGGCAGTTAACCCACTTGGTAGCAGTCTGTACCACACAGATTCACTTGGTAGCTGTGGCTGAGCAGTCAGACTTCCCTCAAGAAGAGTTAGGCAGTATGTGGAGTATACAAGATAGGGCAATTTATACAGTAGAACAAGCAGACACGGAACAGAGCTTGGGTGTAAAGATATATAATTATTTATTCATAAAAACACATCTATGAAAAACACACTGGCACTAATACGGCAAACAACTTCAATCACAATTACTAAAGTATATCAATCCCCTAATAATATTTCGACAAGTCTAGTTTCAACGGCACCACTTATTTGCAGACAGCGGTGAATGCTTTAACCTAGATGGCACTCTAATATTCGTTAGAACGGGAGAGAAAAGGCAGGGTATGAAACCAACTCGGTACCAACACTTTTACGAAGCAAATGCAAGGCAAGTAAGGCAGGGTCTACTGTAGATCACAAAGTTGAGAGGCCAGGCCCACTCGGAGAGAGGCAAGGCGATATGTCCCAAAAAGTATCACAGTGGAAATGCACTTCGAGTCTTTGTAGCAAATTGTCACAGAAAGGTTGGTCCAGTTTAGAACAAAAGTTAAGAAGGTCTGGAGGCGACCCAATGGAAAGGTAAGGATTTAAGACACCTCACGCTAACCGTCACAAGGGAAGCTAGGCGGACACGGTACCTTGAAAGTGAAGAGACAGCTCCGGCGGGGGCAGTTGTTCCTGGTGGTGGATGCAAGTCGGGGCTTTGCCAAGAGATGAGATGGTCTCGTCGTCGAAGGAAAGTTGAACCACCAGGGAAGAGACCAGCCGCGGAGTGCTCCGTCACAAGGCACCACCTTTTGGTCGCGGTACGGGCTAGTGGCTATCCGGTTGCCGGGGTGCTCAGCACGGGCAATTCGACCACTACGCCCTGGAAGCGAAGAAAAAGCAAAGGGACTGGTTGTTCCCACCAGTCAAGGGGAGAAGACTCTCCAGCAGGGAGATCTCCTCTGTCGTTGGGAAGTGGTGAGTCGGTTCAGCAGGGCTCCACCGGAGGTGTCGTCGTTGCAGGTCAGCTCAGCTTTACCCTCGTCGGATTCTTAGGTCCTGTGGCGACTTCCGAAGATCCAGTCCCAAAAGCCCTGCTTTTATGCAGAAAACCCCCAGTCATCCAGCCTAGCTGTCAATCAAACACGCTAAGTGGTGAGCGGGGTGGTTCACCACTTGGGCCAATCACACTAGAGTGTGACTTGAGTTGGCAAGGCAACTCAGTCCAGGGTGCCTAAACGCCCTCCCACACCCCCTGTGGTACCCAGACAGAATGGCACCACTTTGGAGGGCTTCTGTGCAGAAGCCCGCCAAAAGTGGAACAAAGGGCTCAACCTTTGGTTCGGAGTTACATAGGCGAACACATACACCATTTTAAAAACCAAGTTCTGGCAGAAAATACCAACCGGTAGATTTATTTAAGATAAATAAACCGGCGGTATGTTAGAGACTTACGTGAAAAAGTATTAGCCTCCAACAATGGGAAGAATCCCATAGGAATATATTCGGGGTCGAATATAAAAAGTAGTTTCCACTGCCACCAGCCAAAACTCGACGAGGGGGGACGGGACAGTGCCCCCTCGAACAACAGACCCAGGGGTAGTCGAATTACCCCTACAAGTACGTCCACAATAGGATGGTTTGTACTAGTTCTGTTAGTTAATTTAGGTCTAGTAAAGCCAATGGTACTTTACATGCCCTGGGAGACAGTAGTCAGTCCCGGGGTATGGAGTCTATGGTGGGGGTCACCTAGGACACCCCAGTGTTACGGCACGGAGGGTGCTGTGTAACACACATAGCAAATCACATGAGGCCCTATGGAGTAAAAGACCCCATAGCCCATCGAACACATTGACATTCAAAGAAATCTAACACAAATCATGTCCAAGAGTGGGAGAAAAGAGTCTCACTCTTGGCAGGATGAAAAAAAAAAAACTCCAGAAATCCAGCAAAGCTGCTGGGGGACTCACTAGGTTAGGAAATTCAGCCTAAACAGAGAATTCTCCCTAAAACCGCCCCCCCCCAGGGACAGGAGGATCTAATCCACTCCTGGATGAATCTCATACCTCTAGTCGATGACATACATCCTAGAGAGACCATCAGCATTTTGGTGGTGACACCCTGACCTGTGCTCAATGGTGAAATCAAATCCTTGCAGGCAGATTGACCATCTCAGTAGTTTTGGGTTTTCCCCTTTCATTTGCATTAACCATCTCAAGGGTTGGTGGTCAGTCTGAATGACAAAAGTGGAACCATACAAGTATGGCCTAAACTTCTTCAGAGCCCACACGATAGCAAAGCACTCTCTTTCGATTGTTGCCCACCTTGTTTCAGGATCCTTCAGCTTGCGGCTGATGAAGCAAACGGGGTGCTCCCTACCTTTCCCATCCAGTTGACTGAGTACTGCACCTATTCCTACATTTGAAGCATCTGTCTGCACAATGAAAGTTTGGTGGTAATCAGGAGCTCTGAGTACTGGGGCTTGTCAAAGAGCCTTTTTCAGGTTTTCAAAAGCCTGATTGCACTCTTCGTTCCATCTAACCTTTTTAGGGAATTTTGGAGAGGAGATGACATTCAGAGGAGAAGCTATGGTCCCATAGTTCTCAATGAAATTCCTGTAATACCTGGTGAGACCTAAGAAGGCTCTCACCTGGGTCTGAGTAGTAGGTGTTGTCCAATTTTGCACAGCTTCAATCTTACTGAGCAAAGGCCTTATTTCTCCACCTCCTACCTCATGTCCAAGATAGACTACCTTACTCTGTCCAATTTGGCATTTACTCGCCTTTATGGTCAGATTGGCTCGTCCAAGAGCCTGCAAAACATCTCTAAGGTGGGTTACATGTTCTTCCCAGGAATTGCTGAACACTGCTATGTCATCCAAGTATGCCATGCAGAAGTCCTCCATCCCATTAAGAACCTGGTTTACCATCCGTTGAAATGTAACAGGTGCATTTTTCAATCCGAAAGGCATTACCTTAAACTGTTATAAGCCAACGGGGGTAGAAAATGCAGTTTTCTCCTTGGCATGGTTTGTCAGGGCTATTTGCCAATAGCCTGACGTCAAGTCAAATGTGCTGAGGAACTTGGCTGAACCAAGTTTATCCACCAACTCATCTGTTCTTGGCAAAGGGTGGGCATCAGTCTTGGTGACTGCATTAAGAGCTCTATAATCCACGCAGAATCTAAGTTCTTTAGATCCTGCCTTTGGAACTAACACAACTGGGCTAGACCATGGACTAGTAGAGGGCTCTATTACCCCGAGATCAAGCATCTTGCTAACCTCACCTTTGATGTGGGTTCGTACATTTTCTGACATTCTGTATCCTCTGCTTTTGACTGGCAGACAGTCACCAGTGAGTATGTCATGCTGGCCCCAAGGGGTCAAGCCTGGTGAAAGTGAGAGCAGAGAGGCAAACTGATTCAACATAGATTTGCACTCTTCTTGTTGCTCAGGTGTCAGATTTGAAGAGAAATTTACTCCTTCAATTTTTTCGTCTAAAGGTAAGACTCGGAGGAGATCCGGAAGAGCTTCACTCTCTTCTTCTTCCTCTGATGATGCTAGAAGCAACGCTCCTACATCAGGTCTCTAGACATACGCTTTGAGTCGGTTGGTGTGGAAGACTGTCGGAGCCTCCTTGGGATTGCCCAAGTCCACCAGATAGTTGACCTCTCCGAGTTTACCCACAACTCTGAAGGGTCCCATCCATTTGTCTTGCAAGGCCCTCTGCCTTGTTGGGATCATAACGAGAACTAGCTGGTCTTGAGTGAACTCAACCATGTTAGCCTTTTGATCATGCCAGTGCTTGACCAATGCTTGTCCAGCTTTCAAGTTATCACTTGCTTCCATCATCATATGCGACATTCTCCTCCGGAGACCTATCACGTAGTCAGTCACTCTGACTGGCTTGGGGGAAGGAGCACTCTCCAACCCCTCCTTAATCAGGGCCAATGGACCTCTGACGGGATGACCACAGAGGAGCTCAAAGGGAGAATAACCTACTCCCTCCTGAGGGACTTCTCTATAAGCAAAGAGAAGGCATGGCAGTAGAAGGTCCCACTTTCGTTTAAGGGGTTCTTCTAAAGCACCTATCATGCTCTTCATGGTTCGGTTGAACCTTTCTACCAACCCATTGGTTTGTGGGTGATAGGCTGTTGAGAACTTGTAAGTAACTCCACAGGTTTTCCACATGGCTTTCATGTAGTGGGACATAAAGTTCGACCCCCTGTCAGAGATTACTTCCTTCGGAAACCCGACCCTGGTAAAAATACCAAGGAGGGCCTTAGCCACAGCCGGAGCTGTAACAGTCCTCATAGGAATTGCCTCAGGATACCTAGTAGCATGGTCTACTACAACAAGTATAAACCTGTTGCCTGAGGAGGTTGGAGGATCAAGGGGACCAACAATGTCAATCCCTACTCTCTCAAATGGGACTCCCACAACTGAGAGAGGCACTAAAGGTGCCACATTCTTGGAGCCAACCTTACCAGATGTCTGGCAGGTGTGGCAGCTCCTGCAGTGTTTTTCTACTTCGGCCCCCATCTTCGGCCAATAAAAGTAGAGAGAGAGCCTTTCCTTAGTCTTCTTGAAACTCAAGTGACCAGCCAAAGGAATCTCGTGGGCTAACTGCAAGAACTGTTGTCTCTTCTCTTGGGGTACTACAAGTCGTTTGTAGTCTCCAGGTGCAGACTCGGTCGGTTCACTGTAGAAGAGGCCATCTTCCCAGTGTAACCTGTATTTCCCAGCCTCTTTCCCTTCAGCCTGAGCTTCTGCCTGGTGGCGAAGACCTTCCAGAGTTGGACATTCTCTCTGTCCCTTACTGAAGTCTGCCCTGTTGGGTCCACCTTCTGCCAGTAAAGACTGCAGCTCAGGATGGTCAACAGGATCCAGATCTCCAATGAGTTCCTGGCCTTTCATTAGCTCTTCCTCAGAGTCTAATTCTACCACACAGGGTTGTACCACCCTCTCAGCCTCAGCTGGAGGGGTAGTTACGGGTGTAACTTTGGACAACCGAGGGGAAGTCCTTGTTGGCTGCACTGAAAGGCTGGCTGCTGGTTTCGGTATAGAAGTCTTAGGTTTCCCTTTCGCTTCTGATTTCTTTGAGACAGCAGCTGACAATTCCAGTGGAGCAGGAGTGATAATTTTCTTCATCATCTCCTGGGGAGTACCTCTCATGGTTCTCTCCTTTGCAGGTTTGGTTAGCTCCTGTAACCGTTTACTAGGAGGTCTGGGGGTATGAGACACAACTCTGAGGGTTTTTAAATTGGTACCCAACAGAACGCGTCCTGGTACCTCACTCTGTATGCTGACAGGTATCTTCACAGTCATGTCGTTACACTGGATGAGAACTGGTAATTGGGGAAGCATCTACACAGGCCCTCCAGCTAACTTGGTGAGGCATTTGGTTGCCTTAGCAACATCCTCAGCCTGAAAAAAAGATTTATCCACCACAGTTATGCTGGTCCCAGTGTCCCTAATGGCAGGAGTCTCCTGACCATTCACCTGAACACTGTCCTTATAATACTCTTTAGTATTATCTGGGATAGAATTATAGACATCTAAATTCTGTTGTTCCCACAAACCCAGAGACACTAAAGAAACACTGGCTGAGACTCCAGTGGGTTCATCAGCCAGTAGTAGAAAGTTTCCACTTGCCATTTGGACTTCCTCCTCTGGAGCGAAGGCTAAGGAGACAAGCTGGACCCCTGAAGGTTTACCCTTGCATCTGGGATCTCCTTTCACATGGTCAGTAGAGCCACAAACAAAGCATTTACCGAATGCATTCTGGAATGGTGGTTTGTTCTGGCCTCCCTCTGGTTTGGCACCAGACGGTACACTATTCTGTTGCGGTTTTCCTTGTGGCTTACCCTTATGGTTTTGTTTGGGGCCCTCTTTGGAATTTGAGTTATTAGAATTCTCTTTTGAGTCTTTTTTAGGCTGTTTTCCCTCATACTTTTTCTGAGTTGCCCCAGAATCCTTATGAGTAGCCCTGTTGGTAACCCACAAGTCGAATCAGCCAAGTGCTGCCTGAGCTCAGGAGAACAGGCATCATAAATCGACTCCAACATAAAAAGATTTGTCATACCCTCATAAGTGTTCACCTTGTAACCCTTAATCCATCCCTCTAAGTTTTTTAACCCTTCACTCACCCAGGTAGCCCAAGGGGTACCATCATGCTTTTTGAGGGTTTTAAACCTCTTAAGATACTGGGAAGGGGTCTTCCCGAATCTAGCTATCAAAGCTAGTTTCACACTTTCGTAATCCTTCTTATCCACCTCCCCCAACTCCATTACCACATCAGTCACAACAGGGGGAAGCCTAGAGAACAACCAGGGAAGTAACTCATTCCCTGTGATGTCCTGGAGCCAATGATTATATTCAAACATTTTCAACCAATCCAACACATCCAATCTCGGTTCATACATACCCACTAATTCCTTAGGCATCCGGGGTCTTTTGGGACTGGAACTTCTAGAGGAACCAAAGGAGAGAGAAGCATTTTCCACAGACAACTTTTTCATTTCCAACTCATGATTAAGTTCTATTTCTCTGAGTCTTAACTCAGCTTGCTTCTGCTCAGCTTGGGCATTCATTTGTCTGAACTCTAGCTCTTGGTTTCTTTCAGATTGGGCTAAAAAACGTTTGTACTCTAATTTGAGCTTCATTCTTTCAAGTTCAAAATAAGCAGGGTTACACGTGGGACCTGGTATGGGCCCCGTAGGTACAGTAGGTAAGGCAGACAGAGGCTCACAGTGGCTAACTGCATTAGGTTCATTTTCCTCTTCTGACTCATTATCAAGACTTTGATTCAGATCAATACCATCACTGTTTTCTACATTTGCTGGCGAAGTTGGTTCCTCTGAACCGGTACCCAGACTTTGGTTTTCCAGCAGACTCGCTATCAGTTCTACTTTCTTGCCTCTTACAGAAAGATCCTTTTGTCTACAGAGAGCTCTCAAACTCTCAGTATTTTCGCCTGACAAGGACTCTTGGCTGTAAACTTCCATAGTAGACATGTTTTTGAAAGTTGCTTTTTAGTGCTAAGCTTTGTGGTTAGTTATCCTAAAGTGTTGAAAAGCACTCTAAACGGTATACTCGATACAAATCCCACCGCTGTACACCAGTGTTAAGCAGAAACCTGTGCAGTTCCCTCTGGGACCACTGCAAAAGATTTAGGCCTACAGGTGTTTGGCAGTAAACCCACTTGGCAGCAGTCTGTACCACACAGATTCACTTGGTAGCTGTAGCTGAGCAGTCAGACTTCCCTCAAGAAGAGTTAGGCAGTATGTGGAGTATACAAGATAGGGCAATTTACACAGTAGAACAAGCAGACACGGAACATAGCTTGGGTGTAAAGATATATAATTATTTATTCATAAAAACACATCTATGAAAAACACACTGGCAATAATACGGCAAACAACTTCAATTACAATTACTATAAGTATATCAATCCCCTAACAATATTTCGACAAGTCTAGGTTCAACGGCACCACTTATTTGCAGACAGAGGTGAATGCTTTAACCTAGATGGCACTCTAATATTCGTTAGAACGGGAGAGAAAAGGCAGGGTATGAAACCAACTCGGTACCAACACTTTTACGAAGCAAATGCAAGGCAAGTAAGGCAGGGTCTACTGTAGATCACAAAGTTCAGAGGCCAGGCCCACTCGGAGAGAGGCAAGGCGATATGTCCCAAAAAGTATCACAGTGAAATGCACTTCGAGTCTTTGTAGCAAACTGTCACAGAAAGGTTGGACCAGTTTAGAACAAAAGTTAAGAAGGTCTGGAGGCGACCCAATGGAAAGGTAAGGATTTAAGACACCTCACGCTAACCATCACAAAGGAAGCCAGGTGGACACGGTACCTTGAAAGTGAAGAGACAGCTCCGGCGGGGGCAGTTGTTCCTGGTGGTGGATGCAAGTCGGAGCTTTGCCAAGAGATGAGATGGTCTCGTTGTAGAAGGAAAGTTGAAGATCGTTGCACCACCAGGGAAGAGACCAGCTGCGGAGTGCTCCGTCACAAGGCACCACCTTTTGGTTGCGGTACGGGCTAGTGGCTATCCGGTTGCCGGGGTGCTCAGCACGGGCAATTCAACCACTATGCCCTGGAAGCGAAGAAAAAGCAAAGGGACTGGTTGTTCCCACCAGTCAAGGGGAGAAGACTCTCCAGCAGGGAGATCTCCTCTGTCGTTGGGAAGTGGTGAGTCGGTTCAGCAGGGCTCCACCAGAGTTGTCGTCGTTGCAGGTCGGCTCAGCTTTACCCTCATCGGATTCTTAGGTCCTGTGGCGACTTCCGAAGATCCAGTCCCAAAAGCCCTGCTTTTATGCAGAAAACCCCCATTCATCCAGCCTAGCTGTCAATCAAACACGCTAAGTGGTGAGCGGGGTGGCTCACCACTTGGGCCAATCACACTAGAGTGCAACTTGAGTTGGCAAGGCAACTCAGTCCAGGGTGCCTAAACCCCCTCCCACACCCCCTGTGGTACCCAGACAGAATGGCACCACTTTGGAGGGCTTCTGTGCAGAAGCCCGCCAAAAGTGGAACAAAGGGCTCAACCTTTGGTTCGGAGTTACAGAGGCGAACACATACACCATTTTAAAAACCAAGTTCTGGCAGAAAATACCAACCGGTAGATTTATTTAAGATAAATAAGCCGGCGGTATGTTAGAGACTAACGTGAAAAAGTATTAGCCTCCAACAATGGGAAGAATCCCATAGGAATATATTCGGGGTCGAATATAAAAAGTAGTTTCCACTGCCACCAGCCAAAACTCGACGGGGGGGACGGGACAGTGCCCCCTCGAACAACAGACCCAGGGGTAGTCGAATTACCCCTACCAGTACGTCCACAATAGGATGGTTTGTACTAGTTCTGTTAGTAAATTTAGGTCTAGTAAAGCCAATGGTGACTTTACATGCCCTGGGAGACAGTAGTCAGTGCCAGGGTATGGGGTCTATGGTGGGGGTCACCTAGGACACCCCAGTGTTACGCACGGAGGGTGCTGTGTAACACACATAGCAAAACACATGAGGCTCTATGGAATAAAAGACCCCATAGCCCATCGAACACATTGACATTCAAAGAAATCTACCACAAATCATGTCCAAGAGTGGGAGAAAAAGAGTCTCACTCTTGGCAGGATGGAAAAAACAAACTCCAGAAATCCAGCAAAGCTGCTGGGGACTCACTAGGTTAGGAAATTCAGCCTAAACAGAGAATTCTCCCTAACACACCCCTCTCCAACAACAAACACACTGGCTAGGCTAGGAGGTGCCTTTATAGTGGCCTGGACCCCCCCCACACCCAACCCCTTGGGGGACTTTATTTAAAGAAAACAGGCTGCAGCTGCAATTGTGTAGAAGAGGGCTCCACTGTGATGGACTCCAATTCCTTTATTCCTGGGGATGGGCTCAATGAGACTGAGGCTATGGAGGTGGGGAGCAGGGTCAGATTGGCCCCTCGGCTTTTCGGTCCGTGGCCGGACCGAAATCGTCCCTGGGTAGTGGGGGCCGGTTTCTGGCCATGCCTGGGCCAGTTTGGAAGAAAAAGAAATTGAAAAAAAATAATAATAATTTCCACATTTTTTTTTTCTCCAAAAAGCCGGTCATCCTTCTTAGGTCGATAAATGAGTACCAACACAGGTTGGGTGATATTGTATGCATATTTGTTCTATAAAAAAAGAGCTTAAGCGTAAGTGCTATACAATAACATATTGTCATTTGGCCTTGGACGTCTGCTTGGATTCACAGTAATTTAGTATACTTTGGTACAATGCTATTTGATGCCACTTCCTGTTTTGTCAAGGGGTGAAAGGTCGTGTTTCAATGCTTCCTGGGATGTCTCTTGGGGGCGGGGTCAAATGACATCACTTCCGGTGATGTCATCAGAGGTCGAGGGTCGTGAGGCGAGGGGTGGGCCACTTTTATTTGGGTGACCAGGCCTATTTCTTGTCCCAGTCCGACCATGGTGGGGAGGCCATCTTCATTTTCACTGGTCTGCCCTTTATCCTCTTCTCTGCCTGTTGCAGTTCCCACTCTTTATCTGATGTTGGAATATTATCACCGAAACTGCTTTTGTCCTTCTCCTGTTTTTTTTTTTTACGGGTTATTTCTTAGATTACGAGCATCTATGTGGAGAGAGGGGGTGTAATTTCAATGTTTCCCCCTTTGTTGCAAAGTGGGTGGTGGAGTACATGTACCCCTCTTAAGAAATGGGGAGTAGGCTCCCATGTGGTGTCTTGTCTGAGATTTGGAAAGTGGATCTATGGGTTGGGCCAATCTCCCTCGTGAGTTTTCCTGCCCCATTGACAATAAAAGTAATTTCCTGGCCTGGTCCATTCCTCGGTTTCCAGCAGGAAACCAGGTGGATTTTGGGAGATGTAGTCCTCCCCTTCTGACTGCATAGAAAAGCCGTGGGTGGCTTGGATCCTTGAGGGTGTGGTACGTTTAAATGTGGGGTGGTGGGTATTATTTGAGCCAAGTGACTGCCGCTTCTGTTAGGAAGGGTTTCTGTGGAAGTGACCTGGAGAGTTTTAGGATCACCCTGCTGGGCACCCCCGAATCCCAGCATGGGACATTGTAACAGTTTAAATAAATGTAAGGTCAAACTTGCTTATATTTTCCTTGAAAAGGTTTTGAGAAGTTCGACCTGGCCAAACTACACTATGTAACCGAAACGTCACCTCAGATCGCTGATACTGACTGTTGCTTTGCAGATTATTTGGGGTTGTAACCTCATTCCATGCTTCCTATTTCTTATATATATATATATATATATCACACCTGTCAATTGTACTTGATGTCGCGTTTTGTTTTTACCAGACCAATTGAAGTAGGACCCCTGCAAGTTAATGCATTATACAGTTCAGTAATGAATAAATAAGGGCAATATTTCACGAATTTAGGGAATTTATATAAAAGATGCGTAGGGCATATAGGATATAATGCATAATCAAACAATGCCAAAACCAGCAACAATGTATATGCGTGTCTGCCCTCAACAGAAATTGAACACAGCATATTAACTGGCTAAAAGTAAAATAGTTCTGGCTGTTACTGTAGTCACGAAAACATCAACAGGAAAAACAAAAATCAGTGTAGAAAGAGGCTCTAGATTCTGCAAAACAGAACGCAGAGAAAACAGTTGCTTGGTTTAAAAAAGGCATATTTTGTAAGGCTGACCTTTTTAAACAATGGGATTCATTGTTGTTGATGACAGTCTAAAGGGTGGCGATGCAGAGGGCTTTGCTACAATTGCTGATATAAGTATTATTTTCTTATATAACATTTGGTTTAAACAAATTAAACATTGTATTTTTGTTTACAGGATTCTCCGATTCCCCGGTTCCTTCAATGTACCCACCACCTGAAAACGGTAAGATTTGTGAACAGAATTAAAAAGATAGATTGTTTGACCCTAATCCATATGAAGTATGTTAAATTGGATTGCAGCCAATAACTCTTGGCTTTTATGGCCCTCAAAGCCGACATAGACTTGCAATGTGGTGGGACCAGATTTGGGAGGCCCTTAGAGTTGAAGGAGTTGATTTATTTATGCTAAACCTACTTTAATGTCTGAGTGAGACATGTTTGCCGGAGGGTTTGGTGGGGTTAAAGAATTATCACTTACACCACAGTGGTGAGTGTCCGTCAAGCCAGGGGGTTTCTGGGCTACTCTGTTTCCATCATAAATTTCAATCAAGAACCCATAAAGCTAAATCAAGGCATGGCCACCAGGTGTCACTTTTCTGTTAGCACATTTTAGAAACATTCAATTTCTGCGTTTTTATTAACCAGCAGCAATGGCTTCTTGGAGGCTCTCAAACATGTTCCAATTAATATTCCTTGAATACTGGTGAGGGAACAATTCAGGGTTAGTACTATTTCACATGTTGCACCCCTTAGGCCAGTGTCAGTTTGGCTTACGATCTTCTCTAAGCCTGGCACTGCTATTTATGAAACTCATTTAGAAGAAGTTAGGGTCCTGAATTTTGCTAACACACTACTCTGGTTCTGCCATATTAAATCTTGGTCTCACAATCTACTGCTTTTTGTCCAAATTGGAAAAATCATCCATGATTAATAAGTGTTTCCTAAGGGATTTCCAATGTTCTTACTGGGAAAGTTCTGAAGACGTGGCTTTGGTCTTCGCCCGTACAAATCCTAGACCACAGAAATATTTTGATCTGAATAGTTTTGACCAATACCAGGATCAGTTGATTTGATGAGTAAAGGCTAGGCACTCTCCCTCTTTCAGACATTTATTGGGAGATAGCCTGGTATTTTCACACAGGCGACTTTGCTCCGTTGGCTATTTGAGCCAGGAGACAATGACTAACTTTCTGTTTTTTCCAAACCTAGCAGCTCTTAAGGGGCAAAAAGCCAAAATCACCTCTTCAAGTGGCGGGCATTAGAGATGTCCAACAAGCTTTTCTCTGGATTTTTAGCACTGCTCGTCCTGGGCTAACCTATGTTACTGCAATTTATTTTGCTAGGGCTTGGAGGTTAGACATACTGCTCCTTCCCGCTTTATCACCAGCTTTTTCTACTCCTTTCTCTACCACTTGCATAGGGCCAGTTGGGCCCTCTTATACCTAATTACACTTTTTGGATACCTTGTTTTCCCAAATCCTTCTTCTACTTTACATCTATCCCTGTCTCTCAACTCTCCCACCTACTCCATCTAATAACATTTACATTTCTATGCTTCTAGCTCTTTCCACTTTGGAACCTCCTCATCCTCTCTTTTAAGCTCCATCTACCTCCTGATTATTTCCTCCCTATTAACTGCTTTGATCAGTTCCAGTACACACTCTGTATCTCTCTCATTAAGTTCTATTTTTTCCCTCAACCACCATTTGTCTCTTCCTACCTTCTCATCCTCCTCAGTCTCTGTCTTCTTCACTCCTCTGAGACTCACCCTCATCCTGTCTATACTGTATCTGTTAATTGATTTCAGGCTCTAGCCAACAACTCTCCTCCACCAGTTAATCAATGTCTTCTTCAACCATCTCGTTAGTCTTTTCGTTCTCCTCCTCCTTGACCCCACTTCTACCACTTCCTTAACATCTCCTCCTACCACCTCATCCATACTCTTCTGTATCCCTCTGCTTGTACTATTTCCTCTTGTAAATCTCATATCCACTCCACCAAGTCTCCAATATTCTCCTCCTGTTTTTCTGCACCCTCCTCGTTCAACTTGCTATTCTCCTCCAAATACCTTCTGAACATCTCCTTAACTGCACCAATCCCCTCATTACATGCTCCCACCTCATTCTCAAATCCCTCACCTTCTGTTTCTTTCTCCAACCTCCTACAACAACAAACCTTCAGTCCCTTCCTTTCTCTCTCTCGCACCAACCTCCTGACATACCCCTGCTTCCTACTTGAATTGTACTGACACCTCTTCTTGTTCTTTCCCCACCTCTACTTCTGTAACTTTAAATGTCACTTCCTTAACCTCACCAATCTCCACCAGGGCTGACTTGCTTTCTGGCTTTCCAGCTCCTCATCTTCTGTCTCCTTCTCCAAACTCCTTCAACCGACTTCTGTTCTCCTTCCTCCAGCCCTCTCTCAACTGCTTCTTCATGCTCCTGCTAAAGTTGCCTTCCAGATTCCGCTTATCTTCAAACTGACTGACTGGAATTCTGTGTTTATATAGTGCCTTGGCTCATCTTTCATGCCTCACTTTGAGGTAAGGCAACTCACATGTGCATACTTGTTATAGGGTCATTTGGAATTGTAGTTAACTTGGCCTGGGTGGGTCTCCAACGAATGCTGGACCACAGCCTCAGGAAATCTTGTCCACCATATTAGAGTTCCTAAATCTCTGTCATGCATGGTTGCTGTAATAGGCAGAGCCTATGCTCCCCCGACCCCCTGATAGTGGCTTCTATTTCTGAGGTCTGCCTTTGGGGTGGTTGACACCCTTTCACAATAGGGCAGTATAGCCCTCTGGCTCTGCAAGCTCTGTGGGTCCACTTCTCCTTGGATGTCCTGAAGGCGCCCCCTACTTTGCCTAGTGAATCTATAGGGCGTGTATGGGCAGTGAACATTGCTAGAGAGTTCAGAAGTTGCACTTTCTGATTAAGGTCCTGGGAAATTATGGGTGCTGTGGTCCACATGTAAATGGCTCCTGCGACACAACAAGACCACAGTGCAATACCCCAGGGGGAAACTTCCTGAAATGCAGGGCATGCCCCTGCCCGAAGGGTCACCACACTGCTGGATCTCAAAGCCAAGCAGGTCACTTTGCTATAGTCCCAATTAAAAAGTATGAAGAAAAAAAAAAACTCCTTATACATGCTTTCTCGGTCAATCAGCAAGTGATGTGCCACCAAACAAACCTTGAAGCAAGCAAACCTCCATATTTGGTATGTCAGTATATTCAAACTATTAAGTAATAGCCATGTCCTCTGCATTTATTTACCACATATAATCCTTTAGCTATTCTACTTCCATAAACCCTCCAGTTCTCCAATTTACTAGTGATTCCACTCCTACAAAAGGTATTTAAGTCCCCTGTAATATTGTATTCTGGTGGTTCACTCATAAAGCTTGTACAAATTATATTCTCAGAGAGGTTCTCTTATTGAGAATCTTTGTCACTCGTATCGTTCGACTATTTTTTTGGTCTCCTTCTCTGTTAAAAATTTCCTCCAAAAACTTCACAACTTTGATAGCCGACACAGAGGCCCTCATTACGACCCTGGCGGAAAGCGACTGACCGGAGCGCCACAGCGTAAATAGCGTTTCCGCCATTGCACGAAGGAGCAAAGTGCGGCCCATTCCGACCCATCGGGCACGAGCACCACGGCATGGCGGAAGTGCAAAGTCCGCGATGGCGGAAATGACCCCAAAACGGCCCACACCGCCGCCGTACGGCGCCCTAGGTGCAATACCGCCACCCCTCTTAGCGGTCACCGCAGTGTGCGCCTACCGGAAAGTACGGTGGCCGGAAATATACGGAAACGGAAGCTAAAACATGGGCCCGGAACGGGAAACATCCCGGCGTACACCTATAAATACACCAAAACCACACAACCACTAAAATCACTACCCCGAAACACACCCCAACCCGCCAACCACCCTAGCGAAACCAAGAATAATGGGAAAAGCAGCGAAGAAAGCGTGCGACCGCAAGCGGCAGGTCCACTTCTCCCGTGAGGAACTCACCGTGCTAACAGAGACCCTCCAGGAGAATGCTGCCGTCGTCTTCTCCACGCAAATGACCAGGACGGCACTTGCAAACAAGAAGGCCATATGGGCTCTGGTGGCACAGCGGGTAAGTGCGGTGGGGACCGCACCCCGCACCCCACAGCAATGCCGCAAGCGATGGGACGACCTGCGGATACGCGTCCGCAGCATACTCTCTGCCAACCGCAACATTGCCACAGCCACCGGGGGAGGTCCTGAATCACCCATCAAGTTGACCCCCTGGGAAGAAATCTGTGCCTCCACCATCGGAATGGAGAGCATAGAGGGAGTCGGAGGGATGGAGAAAGGAGTGCAGACATCCGAAGATTCAGGTAGGTGGCCCAGATAAAACAATGCCAAATCCACAAAGTCCATTCATGTGAAGTACCATGTGTCCCCATAGTGCAACAGAAACACATGTCCAGGAGAACGTCCACACACATCGGCCTGATAGCGCACGTTAAAACCCACAATAAATACATAATTAATTAAAAACCCCTAAAACACGCACCACACGTGCAGCAGGCACACCCTAACTGCAGGCTGCCAAACAACTGCACCCTCACTCCACACACAAATGAAACCACCCCCAAGACCCCGACCCAAATCACCCTCAGGCACCACCCCAATGCATGTGATACAATGCCATTCCAATTCCCACTGACCCATCAATAACCCTCGCCCTCCTTTACTCCACCACAGGGTCCGATCCGAACGACGAGCTACAGGACACCCCTACCAGCACACCTGCAAAGAGGGCCAAGACCAACGGCCAGAGACCCTCCACCTCAGCTGCACGCATCAAGACACGGCAGCAGCACAAATCAGGTGGCAGCACACAGGAGGGAACATCAACAGGCACCCCAGCAGCCAGCATGCCCACAACACCAACACCACAGGTCCCCCCAATGGATGCCACAGAAGGCACTGCCTCTGGTGGCAGCAGCACCATAGGTGACACCCCATTGATGGCAGCATGCTCCGACACAGAAGACGGGGATGTCGAGGTCAGATCCATCCATGACCTGTCCCAATCCCCCTGTCTGTCCCCTCCCGTACAACATGAGGATACCACGCAGGGGCACCCACAAGACGACGACTGGCCATCCCCCACAAGCCCTGTGGCAAGGCAACATGAGGACAACAGCCCCTCTGTGACACCACCGCAAATGGCCATGGCCCAGCAGAGGCAACAGTCCCTCGACAAGTTAATCGTCCAACAGCAGCAAATGGCCACACTCCTCAAGGGCCATGCCGATGAATGTGGGGGCACCAAGGCAGACATAGAAACATCAACAGAGACACTTAGGGCAGAAATGGAGAGAGGTACAGAGACGCTAAGGGCACAAATTGAGAGTAGCACCGAGAGCCTGAGAGTCCAAATGGAGAGTAGCACCGATAGCCTGAGAGTCCAAATGGAGAGTAGCACCGAGAGCCTGAGGGGGGAACTGCATGCGACGTCCAAAGACGTATGTGCCGAACTTGCCGCAGTGCGCCGTGTGCTCACTGAGCTCTCGCAAACCCTTAGGGACATGCATGGACGTGAGCAGGCAGACACATCATCCGTTGCAAGTTCCGTCCAGGGCAGCCCCCAACGTAGATCTGGAAGGAACCTGCGCTCCACAGGCAGGGGTGCCCCTGATATCCGCAGAGGGGGCATGCAATAGCGACAGCCCACTGACAATGAGCATCTTTGGACACTGGTGTTCGGGGGGGGAGGTAGGAGGGTGGAGGGGGTGTGTTGGGCTCACTTGGGTGGCGGGTCGATAGGGTGTTCAACATGATGTCACATATGCCATAAAAAGTGCACGATCAACCGATGAGAAGTGTGGACATTGATCTTTGTGTACTAGGCCATCATAGGCGTACAGTCCATATTGTGCATGTCCCAGACACACGCAGTGCCACGAGTCCCGTGTCCATGCATCAGCCACCAGGCGTGAGTGCTAGAAGCATACATCAATGAGATGCTGACGAATGTCACGGCCCTCCGGTGCCTCGCAGACTCCATGAGGTGCTGCCACATCCCCACCCTCATCATGACCATCTTCAGGTGCTTGCAGTTCTGCGTCAGGGGGCATGGGCACATTTCTACGTACGCACATGTTGTGGAGCATGACACATGCCATCACCATCTTTGCAACCTTCTCATGGCGGTACAGGAGTGCCCCGCCAGACCTGCTGAGGCAGCGGAAACGACCCTTCAGTAGGCCGAATGCCTGTTCAATGACTACACGGGTACGTGAGTGGGCATGGTTGTAGTCCTCCTCATGCTGGTCCCGTGGGTTCCGGACTGGTGTGAGGAGCCATCTCTTCAGTGGATATCCAGCATCACCTGTATGTGGACGAGAAACGTATGATGTGGAATGCCATTGATACGTACGCACACCCCCCCCCCCTTCCTGGCAGGTCATTGCCGCATCACATACCCCACATCATCATGCATGTAATGAGACTCACCGAGTAGCCAGGATCTGTTCCCTGCGTGTCGTTCCATGTAGCGTGGTATTGTAGAGTTCCTCAAGACCATAGAATCATGGGTTGATCCAGGGAATCGGGCACAACAATGTGTAATGATCCTGTTGGAGTCACACACCATCTGTACATTCAGGGAATGAAATTGTTTTCGGTTGCGGTACTGGGCCTCCATGGCATGTGGGACGACCAATTCAACATGGGTGCAGTCGATGGCACCAATGCAACCCGGTATGCCGGCAAGTGCATGGAATCCCACTTTTGTGTTGGTTATTTCCAGCTCCGAGCGTGGTAGAGAGATGTAGTCGTCTGCGTGCTTCAGGAGGGCATCGAGCACTAGCAATAGTGTCCGTGAGAACAGTGGCTGAGAAATGCCATGCAACTGTCCGACTGTGTGCTGGTAGGTGCCTGTGGCCAGGAAGTGTAGTACAGACACCACCTTTAGTAGGGGTGGGATGGCGGTTGGGCTGTCTATCATGCTGACAAGGTCAGCCTGTGTCATGTCCACAATGGCGGCTATGGTGTCCCGGTCCAGACGGTAGAGGGTGTGGATCTGCTCATCAGTGAGGTTGAACGGATGTGCTCGGAGGCGTGGTATTGCGGGCTGCCTGCGTGGTGGTAGTGGCTGTGCTGGTGGGCCTTGCTGGCCCTGCCTTGGCCTCCTCCTCCTCCTGCGTCTCCTCCGTGCGGCTGGTTGTAGTTGGTGTTCGTCTACTTCTTGGAGTCGGAGCACTTGCAGTGCTATCAGGTCCCCCAGGGCCAACATCGCGAGTCCTGCCGGTAGCATTTCGGTGTGGTTGTGGGAGGGGACTGGCTGTGCAATTTATGTGTTTTCAGGCTGTATGGCCTCCACCTGTGGTGATTAATTCCACCTGTGCAAACTGCTCTCCCCTTTGGCCGAGCACGTCCCGCGCACAACGCTGCAATTCGGGGAATGGCATCTTGCTATTGCAATCATGTATTTGTACCCGATGGCCGTGTAAGATTGGTTGATATGTTCATTCTGCTGTGGTCCCATTGTTTCACGTACTATCTGTGCAGTCGCGAACAGACTTGTGAGGGGTCAGTGGGACGTAGTACTCGGTTAACGGTGGGCCCTCATGCATCACTGTACCGAGTTGCAACGACGGGCGGGGCGTCCCATTCGTGGGTGAAGGCAGTTGCCATTTTCACACACAGCCGCACTCGATGGGATGATTAGTGATTTCAAACGGCCACAGATGCCTTTTCGACGTGATGTTGCAAATGAGGAATTCGAAGGGCGGCGCTTTCGGTTTCCAGCTAGCGGCGAGGAGATGCCCACAGGTCTGACTGCAAATGTAACGTTCTATTGTTCTATGTCCTTGAGACAGGGCCCATGGCGAGGGAGCAATGATTGATATGAATAGTTTGGGATGCGCAATAGCTACGTGGGCGATGAGGCCGTCCGTTCCCAAATACATGTTACTTCACAACACTGGAATTACGGCCTGGGGCACTGTGGATTTAGCAGGCTGCATAACGCACAGACTCAATGGATGTTTCTAATGTCATGTGAGTAATTATTCAGGCATTTTGTTCCCGGGATGAGGGAATGATGGATGGATGCATGGGCAGGTGATTTGGTACAGAGTTTGCCATGTACAGGGCTTCTTGGGATCTATCCGCCTCCCCTACGCTATGTGATGCAGGGCTGCCATAGTGGGACCATCGTCCATCTGGCCTTGTTGAGCCCTCCCTGTCTCGAGGCGCACTCAGACACTCGTTTGTGATGGTGTTTGCACCTCGATATAGATGGTTGTGAGTCGCAAGTGGTTTTGGGGTGGTGATGTTCCTTTGGAGTGGGCTAGCATGCATATGGCTGTGGATTTCGTGTGATCATTGAAGTGAGTTGTTGGAATGTAGTTCTGATGGCCATTCTGTTCTTTTTCTTTTCTTTTGGTTGACAGGTATCTCCTCCCCTTTTGCCACTGCCATCTGTATGCCACTCCTGCAGATGGATTTTACTCCCGACACCTGCTGCTTCGTGTTAATCAGTGGAGCAGCATTACGATCTTATGGGACGATCGCCAATGGCCCACATGCCCTTACGCAGTACTGGTGGCTCGGAGCAACATTTCGGCCTTTCAGCTGGACTAGTGCCTCCCCATTGGGACGGCCCTGCGGTTCTGTGCGCTTCCATGTTGCCTTTTCGTACGTGAATGTGGCTCTGTGTACCATGGGGGAACAGGGCGACACACAGGGAGTGGCTGGTCGTTTCTTGCGGAAGCAGCCCACAATGGTGGTTGGTGTTTTGGATTTCATGGCCTGATGGCTGTATGGGCTTGGTGATTTTGATGTGCATAAATGTCTATTCTGATTTGGCCCGTGTAGCGTTTTTCTTTGCAAGTGATGTGGCATGTGCCTATTTGGGGGGCGATGTATTGTGAGGAGATCTGCATTGGGTTCCAGCTTCGGGGTTTAGTTGCGTGGTACTGTGCTGTGCGCGTTTGCCTACGTAGCCCAGTGAGGTCAGGGATGGGGGCTGCCAATATGCCAGTTTGAATGTTGTCATGCTCAGGGGCGGGGGATTGGGTTTTGTGTAACAGATGCCGGTCAGCCAGGTGGACTGGTTGAATGATGTGGTTTTCGGTATATTGCTGGTCACAGGTGCCTGTGTTTGCGTGCGTTTCTTGGTGGGGGACTGTGGTCATGTCCATTGGGATGGCTTGTGTATTCGTGCCATCTGTGCCCTGCAGCTCCCATTGGCCCCTGTTGTGTTTCTTTTGTTCGTTGGCATGCATGGGTGACTTGTACATTTCAATGGTTGCATTGTGGCTTCATTGCACCTACGGGGAGTTGTACTTTGTGGGCAGGGAGCGGTGTACAGGCACTCAGTGGGGCCGTTTACGGTTGATACGCGATGCCGTACTTCTCGCCATGGCGGAATGGTCCATTCCGCCATGCCTGATGGCGTTAGGTACATGTCCGCTAGGGTCGGAATTGGCGTACCGTTGCACCATGGTGGTGTTTGCGGTTTGGCATGGCGCGCGCGCGCGTGCTTGGTGCAGTTAGCGTTGGCGTTCACTACGGTGTCGCTAATGGCATCGTACTTTGCGGTGACGGGTCATAGTCGCACCGAGCGCTATTCGATGGCGGTATTGCATTTCCGCCATCGTTTTTCGATTTCCGCAAGGGTCGTAATGAGGGCCAGAGTCCTCAACAACACCACATTCCACCCACTTGGATGTGTAATCCACCAAGACTATAAGGTACATTTTTTTGTGATCCCAATGTTTCATACGGTCCAGCTATATCAATAGCTAATTTTGTCCATACTGTACTGGGAATATTTACTGGCTGCAATGGTGTGACACGTGTCGATTTACTCTTGTCACTCGCTGCACATGCGGTGCAATCTCTGACCAGAGTTTCTATTTCACCCCACATGTTAGGCCACCAATAGGCTTCCCTTACTCTTCTCTTTGTCAGCATTCTACCCACGTGGCCTTCATGAGCATTATCCATAATCCTCTTCCTCAAGTTCGCCGGCGGTATAATGCGTTCTCCTCGATATACACATATCTTATCACTTGACAACTCGTCTTTGAATCTCTCCCAGGATCACAAATTGTCATCAATGTCCTTCCAACCACCTTCAATGGCTCTCCTCAACATTTCTTGTTCGGGGTCACATTCTCTGGCTTCAATCCATTCCTCTTTTGAGAAACTGGGATGCACTTGAGCTATGATGCAATCCATGTCTTGTTCCTCCATTGTTCCTTCTTTGCCCTCACATTCAGCCGTGACACCTTCACACGGTAGACGAGAAAAACAATCTGCTACCACATTGTTTCTTCCTGGAGTGTATTTTATAGTCACGTTAAATTGCATGATGATCAGTGTCCATCTTCTTATGCGCAGAGACGTCATGTGAGGGTTCTTTGAGTTTAGCACATGAACAAGCGGTTTATGATCTGTTCTAATGTCCACTGGAATGCCCCAAATGAGACCTTTGAAATGTTCTAATATCCACTTGACACCAAGAGCTTCCTTCTCTATTGTCGAATAATTTCTCTCAGCACCTCTTAATGTCCTCGAGGCAAAGGCAATGGGAACAATTTCACCACCTTCTACTTGCTCCAGTACTCCTCCTAGTCCTATATTACTTGCATCAACTGATATTCTTGTCTTTGCACTCGAGTCAAACATCTTTAACGCTGGTGCCTTATTGATTAAGATTTTAATTTGTTCAAACTCTCTTTTGCATTCCTCAGACCAATCAAATTTCATTCCTTTGCACATTAAATTCCTCATTCTGTCCGTTCTGTCTGAATAATGATCAATGAATTTAGAGTAGTATTCTGTCAACCCCATGAAACTCCGAAGTTGGTCCTTATTTTTTGGCTCAGAAATTTTGAGGAGAGTGTCCACTAACAATTCTTTTGGCTTTATCCCATCAGCATTTATTCGATGACCCAAATAAGTAACTTCATTTTTCTTAATCTTGCATTTTTCAATTTTTAGCGTCATCCCTTTCTGCTGCAGAACTTGTAATACACCTAACAACTTTGCATCATGTTCTTCCTCAGACATTCCCGACACTAAGATATCATCTTGGAAATAATGTACTCCATGTAATTCTTCAAACAAATGATGCATCAACCTTTGGAATACAGCAGCTACCGAAGCCAATCCAAAAGGCATTCTCTTGTATCTAAAAGCCCCCAACGGTGTTATAAAAGATGTCAAATGCCTAGACTCTTCTTCCAGCACAACTTGGTGATATGCTGATTTCAGGTCTAATGTCGTAAAATACTTTGCTGGCTTCATGGTGGTCAACATTTCCCCAATATTCGGCAAAGGATGTCGATCTATCCAAATATTGGCATTAAAGTCTCTTAAATCTACACACATTCTGATAGATCCATCGGGTTTCTTAACAAGTACTATAGGGGATAACCATTCCGAACTTTCAATGGGCTCAATGATGTCTTGCGTGCATAACTTTTCTAATTCAGTCTTCAACGCTTCTCTGGTACCAATGGGTATGTTTCTCACTTTGTGTACCACTGACTTCGCATCTCTTCTGAGTATGATGCGATGTTCAAACCCTTTAAGCAAACCAATTTTATCATTGAATACTTTGGGAAAAGACTTTGCTAAATTCTCTGCAGTGTCACAACTCTTCTCGTTGATACATAAAATGGGTACATTCTCACCTGGGTGAATTTTGATTTTTAATGATGCTTGTTCCCACCATCCTACTATTGAAAACCCATTCTCAGCCACATACAGTCTGCAATATGTCTTTCTTCCTTCAAAGTTTAAATATACCCACACAAAACCAATAATGTTGATGGGGGTTTTACCATAACCTGTTGCTTTAATTTTTGTCGTCTGTAACTCTTCCATCTTTTTCTTCAATACGTTCACATATGTCTCCACATCAACCATGGTGTATGGCGAACCAGTGTCAACCATGACTTGTAAAGTTATGCCATTTATCTCCATTGGGACCCAAGGTCCCACTACACTTTCACCTGGTGTAATGGCAAGTATCTGTACTCTATCCTCAAATCGATCATCGACTGCTAGCAAACTTTTAGAACCACCAACTTCCTCCAATGCCTTTATGCTCATCATTGTTGCACTCCTTCCTCTATTGTATCTACCAGTATTTCTTCCATACCGGTTGGTAAATCTGCCCCTTCCTCTACTGTTGCGACACACTTTTCCAAAATGACCTAATTGACCACATCGATAACATTCTGCCGACACAGCTGGGCAGTCTCTTTCAGCATTTGCATGTCTATACCATCCACAATTTAGACATCTGTTATGTTGTCTGAACATGCCCCCTCTCTCTTGTCCAGAACCACTGCTTGCATTGGACTTAACTAACCTCTTAACCATGGCAATCAAATCTTCTTCCTGATTGCTATGCTGATCATCGTCCATCTCCTGAATTGATTTTATCTCAGCGATCTCCAATTTGTTTTGGACCTCTTTCATACACTTCTCACCTAGTTCAATCGACCTTGCTATCTCAATTGTCCTCTCTAGTGTCGGGTTTTTCGCTTGCCACAGACGTTGTTGAATGCGTGGATCCGCTACATGCAAAACCATCTGATCTCTCAAGTATTCCTCTGCTACTCCTGTAAAAGCACATGTAGCCATCTATCCTCTCAATGCAGCCAAATAGGAGTCTATACTTCCATCTTTTCGTTGTTTTCTCGTGAAAAATCTGTACCTCTCTAATACAATGTTAGTTTTATTTCCAAAGTGTTTATTAAGTTTGGCAAGTGCTATGTCATATTTCCTTGCTGTACTTAAAGACTCTCCCCAGCTTTCTTCATCATGTTCCAAATCAGGCAATGTCCTGAATATCCTGAGTGCCTCTGCTCCTATACAATTTAAGAGAGTAGCCTCTTTCTGGTCATCATTGAACTTGGAGCCACCTACTGCCCTCAGGTACACTTGAAAATTATCTTGCCATCGCTCCCATGGACATGTTGGATTCCCTGGTAGTGGCAAAAATTTTACTGGGGCAGCTATGCTCTGCATTTTGTCTTCAATCTGTGAAAACATTTTTTTTTTTTTTTTTATTGAACACTTGTTGTGTGTTGCTGTATTTCCCTTGAAGAAAGTGCTGCTTAAATGTGCTTCCTTGAATTACTCCAATAACTGTGCTATGTTGCTGTGTTTCCCACTGCTGCTGAAATGTATTTTCACTTAAAACACTCCACAGTCATTGCACTCGTGTATTGCATCTCCTCATATGAGTACACATCAAACTACATCAATATCAGTACACGTTCCTTTCTATGCATCTGATTTATTTGTGATCCGTGACATCTTTACTTATTTGTCTATTTCTTTCATTGGTAGCGGAACTGCTACGCAATTATGCAGCTGCGTATTGTTTATTTAGCCAGCGTTGCCTGGCAGCATCCAAAATGGCGGCACGCACGGCACGTACAGAGGTGCCTTCCTCTAATGCCAACAGCAGTTGATCGCCGGCTCGCGGAGCGTTCATAAGATGCTGCCGCCGTGAGTTTTATATATTATTTTTCTTTCCATCTATTTAAGGCTCTATTTCAGGCTCAGTTGCGTGGCTTTACAATCATTCGCTGCGCCGCTCACCTCATCCGTCACTTAGGTCGTTATACACACTTTTTCAACCGAAAACTGTGTTAGCGGCTGCCGTCCCAAATCTCTTCCTGCTACCCGGGGGCTCCCTCCTGTTGAGTGGATCCTCGTCGCCAATTGTTGTGTTCACTTGTGATATATAAAACGCATTACGCGCATTGGAGAGTATAACTTGGTTTATTTGGAAGAGCCCCCTGGAGGCCAGGTTTCCTCACAGCAACATCTTCTTGTATGGCCTCATCAACATTCTGGAGCCATACAAGAAGATGTTGTCATAGTTACAATACACGTGCCGATGACACATGAACTATGTACATATTTGTGACATCCTCACAGTTATTACCAGAATTTCTCATCATCATGATCAAAACCAGCCTTTTACTTGCATTGGCCTTAGTTGAATTTCCCACCATAATATTAACACAAAGCAGAATGGGTCCTATGTAAGTAGCACTCTAGAATCTAATGTTTCGCTGTTCATCACAATCGAAAATGACCAGTTACTTTCAGGAGCATGAGAGTTGTTCCTCACTGCACTGTAGAATCTCTAATGTATTCCTTCTCTCCACTGTGGTGTTAGCTTTATCCTACTTTCCAGGTCTCCCTGAGTGTAAACACATAATCCATTGCTGAAGGTGAGAATGGAAGTTCTCGACATTCTGATTTAACATAGCAGCCACCATGGCCAACACATTCGGTGTAATGCCAGTATACATTATGTTCCCAAATTAATGGTTGCTATACATTGACACTCATTTTAGTGTTCTTTCCTTCTTCCTTTGGGTACATGCCATCCATCCGATATTGAACATTCTGCCTTTTATGTAATCAGAGGCTCCCGGTTCACTCGGAATGTGGTCCTGATCATCAAAGAAAGCATTCACAATGGTACACAGGGATTGGAATTCTATATCATGCTTTAGATGGTTCTCCAGTTAATTGAATCAGAAACTGTATTCAGCACCTTATATCCTCTAACTTCCTGCTCTCGGACCAGATAACTTTCACTGAAGAGAAGTGTAGCTCTATGTCAGTTTGTGGGCCTTTTCAGGGATGATGTACTGTTTGTCTTTTTATTTGTTTATTTATTGAGCATTTGTTAGGCACCTATACAACCAAATGGTGTTTCCAGGCACCACAAGACAAAAGTGGGGAGGGGACAGGGGAGTAAATTAAACAATAGCAACAAAGCAATAAATAATCAAACAATTGTGGTGCTCCTAGACCTTGTAAAATTCGGGCGTGCAAGTGCAGTGATGAGAAGTGCAGAGGCGAGGGAAGGGAGGTGGGAGAAGGCAACAGGTATGGGAAAGTGTTAGTGTGAGCCCAGGAGGGGAAGTGCCATGGGGTGCCAGGGGAGGAGGCCACTGGCTAAGTGCGAGGGTGGAGGTGTCCCAAAGGGGGAAGTGCACAGCCACCCAGCTGGGGGCCCAAAGGGAAGTGCTGAGGGGGGTGGGTGATGGTGTCGACTGGGCAGAAGGCCTAGTAACCTGTAAGACTTGTGACGGACCAGGCCGCCAGTCTCTGCAGCAGTGGGGAAATTAGAAGGGGAGGGTGAGAGGAAAAGAGGTAGAGAAAAGAAGAGTTTTACGAGGTTTATGGAATTAGGAGGTCCGGCTCATGTCTGAGAAGGGCAGGGAGGCTGTTCCAGAGGGAGGCACCAGCCGAAGAGAGAGACATACCCCGCACTCTCTGCTTGGAGAAGCGTTTGATCAGCAGAAAGTTTGAGCTAGAAGAGTGGAGGGCTCAAGCATGGAGGTATTTAGGGAGAGAGAGTTGGAGATAGTGGAGTCCCAGGCCCCAGAAAGCTTAGTGGATGATGCAGAGGGTCTTGAATTTGATCCTTGCGGCCAGTGGAGAGATTTTAGGGCTGGAGAGATGTGGTCCCTGGGCTTGAGTCCAAGGATAAGTCTTGCAGCCCTATTCTGGATTAGTTGAAAGGGGCGGAGGGAGGAAATGGGCACATTTATTTCAATAAGGCAATATATGTTCAATATTTCACAAAGTTTATTTAACAATTCCACCAAATGATGTCATTTAATAGTTTCATTTAAACCTGTATTCTCTACATAGTGAAGATTGCATCCATCATTGTTCCGGCAAAAGCATCAGCTTCTCACAATTCCTCCCTCCTAAGTATTATTTACTTTTTCAATGACAGTCAAGTGCATATATTTGACCTTATCCCTTAATGAGTACTAAGTGCTTTCATTAACGGCACTTACTTCATGGTCTTTTACTTAAAATCTTGTTACTGTTTTATTTCTTTTATTGGGGGTTACGCCATGTGCCTGTCCTGCCAGTGCCACTATTTTACCCATCCCTACCCATAATACCCCTAGACACACACAAACACATACATATGTATGAATGAAATGAGCAACACTTGTCGAGGTAAAAGACTGCTAAGTAATGATCGATGAAACTTCAGATTACCCCTTATTCGCATAACGTTCAGTGTAAGGAGCACTCATGTTTTATTTCTGGAACATGATCAATATTAAGTCATAGTAATACATCTAAGATTGCATGGCCATATGCTCAAATAAATCCTAAACCAGTTTAATTGCAAACTCTTTTTAGATCCCAGAAGGAGCAATCACCTACTTTTCTTTGTATGTATTTGTGTCCATGACTAAGCCTGGACAAAACATTTTTGACATGAACTTAACCACCCAAATATTGAGCATGTTTTAATTGGAAAAGAAAATGGAAGAAAGTCGAGGTGAGGAACGGACCTCAATAAAAAAAGAAAAGGAAAGCTTGAAAGCATTGGGAAGGGGAAAAATATAGAGCCTCATGGAGAAGGCAGTGAAAGCATAGAGAGCAGGATAGACACTGACCCTCAGAGAAGACAACAGACAGGAAACCCTCTACCTAGACAGAGAAAAAAGGCAGGTCACAGAGGACCACATTGATTAAGGAGAAAGAGTAAAGAAGGGTCGAAGAGCGAGTACGCACAATGATGCCAGGGGACAGAAAGGGCACCCCAGGAATAGACTGGGTAGGACCAAGGCCCAGGGTGCAGCAAGAGAAAGACAGGTGGTAAAAAGGAGAACAGGGCCAAGCTTTTGCACCTAACCCCACCAGGTTGTAAGACATCGACAGCCATGCTTTTGTAGCTGGAGAAATTCTACAACCACGTGTAAGAGACAGAGGATGCGACTACCCCCACCGTTCTCGACCTGGGAAGAGAAACAATGTCCTCCTTTAGAAGTAAACCTTTTGATTTGAACTTTTATCATTTGATGAGACTTAAAGGAACTTTGAAACATTTTGTTTTGCATTCTTCACTTGACTAGGAATGTTTCCTGGAACATGGTGAGACTGAGTATTGCTTTGATTTAACGCCTTTGGAGTACGGGTGGGGAGACCCTACTCTGTTAAATGATTGTCCTCCTCCTTTACCTCAATTTTTGGTTCCTGGAGACACAATCCTCCTAGCACTGTGTTTATTACCTTTATCTCGACATGTTCTATTTTAGATTGCACACTGAAAGGATAGTAAAATGTCTGAAAGTAATACTTTTGGTCTGTATCCCCCCTTTGAGGACAATGTTGAAAACCAACAAACATACCCATATTACCAATAGTCCACAACACTCTATATTTTTCATCACAAGAACTATTTTGTTACTCTCCATCATTTTTTGCTCTCAAGAAAACAGTTGCCACTCTCAAAGAGAGTCTCCTTCCTGACAAAAAATAAGCAATGCTCCTGCTCAGTGATTTCCTGCTTTACACGCTCTGTTTTTTTGCCTTCTCCTTAAAACATGTCTTGCTACTTTCAGTAATGCTCAGAATGTTGTGTTTGCTAAGAAACACATATAGTCTACCTCTCTGAAACAGTTCCTTTATAGAACACTACTTTAAATGGAATCCTCTTTTATGCCTACCCTATTCTAATCCTAAAATATTTTTTTCATAGTTTTAATTATGTAAAATAGCCTGAACACTAGCCACACTCTTTGATTTTGAGGCAACTTCTAGAGACTGATATTAACCTCGAGGTGCATACATTTCTTAAGGAAAGCCTCGGGGATCAACAAAAAAAGGCTGAGTTGAATGTAAAGTTTACAATGGGGTTGTTTCTGGAATTGTGTACAGATTTAGGGCAACATAACAAATGAGTTGGATGAAATGTAAATCAAAAGTCTGTACCAGGTCTTAAGCTGACCACCTCCTAGCCTAGAGTGACTGGGCAATTTTAATGGTATTCTTCTAGTGGGTCTGCTTGGGGGGGTCCAAAATCCTCTATATAGTCACTCACTATGGGACGCACAAAGGGTGGCAAATCTACCCATTGCTATGGTTGTCTTTGGGCATCGTTTGGTGGGATGGTTGAGTCCTTACTCCAGGTCTACTGGTCTGAATCGAGCATCTGAGTAGCAGTGTGCGGGTGGTCGGATGACAGACCCAACCCTAGGGCCTCCTCTTTCTAGTGAGTGCCCTAGGACCTCAGCTGCTCTTGCCATCCTCATTGCCACACCAAGAGCTCATACCCCCTCTCACTGAGGTCGTCTATGTCTCAGATCAGGGATGCAACCGTAACCAAGCTTGTCTCCTTCTGGTTTAGCTCCTGCTGATGATGTTCACATTGTCCTTAAGTGCTTCTTCCCCCCATATGTTTCCTTCGCCACCATTTCTGCACGTCCAACCAATCTTTCCCTCACCTCCTCGATATCACCGGCTTCTAATTTTCTCCAATCAAATCCATCAATCATTGTACCTCTTTTTTAAATTCTCCAACTTTCTCCTTCAACTTACTGACCTCCCCCAAAAATGTCCTGGCCCTTTCCTTGACACTGCAAACCCCTCTGACAATACTGCTACCTCCCCATTAATATCTTCAACCACCTCTTTAAATTCTCTAACCTCCTCTCACAAACTCTTCTAATAATATTTCAACCTCCTCCTTAAGTCTCATCAATTCCCCTTTACCATTCTCTGCTCCAGATGATTATCCCTCTTTTGGTCCTTCGCCTTCTCCCATCTCCAACAATTATCTTGCTGTTCTCTTCACTTAACCTCCTCCAACACCATTGATGTTAATCCTTCATCCTCCAATACTCTTTTCACAGCCACCTTCTTTCTACTCCACACCAGCTTTCTCTCCACCTCCTTCCCCCCAATATTTTACATTTTCTCCACCACACTGTGCTCCTCCAGTCTCCCCTCTCTTCTCTACTATGCTCCTTATCCAACGTACTCCAAACACTGCCTGCACCTGTCTCCAGCAACACACCCAGGTTGGGATATGCCTTTATAGTGGCATGGCTCTCCTCTGGGACTGTCTTCAAGAGAACAGGATGCAGCTGCAATTGGGGAGGGGAGGGCTCCACTGCGATAGGCTTCAAAACCTTTATTCCTGGGGACAGGCTCAATGAGACTGAGTCTATAGAGGTGAGGAGGCCATCTTCATGTTCACTAGTCTGACCTGCCTCTTCCTGTCTTCCTGCTGCAGCTGCCACTCTTTATCTGCTGCTGAAATGTAATCCCCACCTGAAACCTCTTTTGGCCTTCTCCTGCTTTCTACGGGTCAGTTCCTATATTACAAGTGTCTCTGTAGAGAGGGAGGGGGTGTAATTTCATGTTTTTCTCTTTGTTGCTAAGAGGGTGGTGGAGTAATTCTACCCCTCTTAAGAAATAGGTTGTAGGTTCCCATGTGGCGTCTTCACTTAGATTTGGGAAGTGCATCTATGCGTTGGCTCAATCTCCCTCCTGAATTCTGCTGCCTCATTGACAAATACAGTATTTTCCAGGCCTGTTCCATTCCTGGTTTTGCAGGAAACCAGGGGGATTTTGGGAGATATAGTCTTCCTCTTCTAACTGCTGGAAAAGCTGTGGGTGGCTTGGATCACTGAGGGGTGGGTTATTTTATGTGGGGCAGTGGGTATCATTTGAGACAAGTGACTGCCTCTTCTGTGTGATAGGGTTTCTGTGGAAGTGACCTGGAGAGTTTAGGCTCACCTCGCTAGACACCCCTGAATCCCAGTGTAATAAAGATGCAAGTTCAACACGGTATAACGGAACATACTTATCAGCTGTGAGAGTAGCACTTTAAAAGGGGGGCCGGCTCTTTCTCATATCTGTGAAATAAAAATCTTTAATAAATCTAATCCATAAATACAGGAACACTGGTAAGAATAATCAAACTTAGTAGTACAACGAAATGTAGATGTGTTAGCATTTTATGCGTGGCAAAGGATGCTCTGGATTGTGATTTAGTGCAGAGTCTGCAATCCCAGGCCAGCGCTGCAAGAATAACACAGTGGTTGTTATTTTTCGAGGTCACAGATTAGAGCTCAGGTTTCAGCAACAAAATAAGTAATACATGACCACTTTATAATTCAATATCATTTGTGAAATGCAATTTTCTAATGGAGACAAAAAGAATAACAGTGGTTTCAAATTGCCCCGTAGGACATCATCCCTGGGAAATGGGATAGAATGTTCCCGATATACAACAATTGTACGGTAGTATGTCCATTGTTAAAGGCTCTGATGGTATCATGGTGAAGGGCCATTCTCATGGGAATCAGGATGATGCGACCAAGGCAGTTGAATAAAGTTTTGCTCGTCGTCTCAAATGTTTCAATGATTTAACTTTGTGCTGTATTGGGTATTGAAGGTGGATTGTGATGTCACAGTAAGTAAATAAGTGCGGTCTGGGAAGGTTTGTCAACCCAATCATTAATTGCAATTAATGCTTTTCTATATGGGCTCAAAGTGCAAAGTCCAAGCAAAATTGTGTGAGGACATTTTTCCATGATATAATATGATATCATAGGTTATTTATGCGGACCCAGGGATCGACCCTGTGTTGCTCTGTGTTGTCCTATTTCCAAGGCGAGCACGTTGCCCCTGAGCTATCCTCCCAAGACGCACGATTACGAAAAATGTATTACTTGCATTGTATAAAAGTTCTAACCTTAGGGGCATTTCTTTGACAGCGCCTTTTCATGCAGTTCTGTTCTGTGATCTGTTTGAATTTGCTGTCCCGGCTGCGATGGGGACCCTGAAGAAAACTGTGTTACCTTTTGTATTGGCGTTCACTCATATTTTGACTACTTTTGTAATTATTTGGTGAATTCTACGAGGCGACCCCCTATATTTTTTTGGAAGCCCCAGCGAGATATATCTGCCGTTCGCTCGAGTTGGGGGTAGTCAAGCCATACTCCGGGAGGAGTGCGGGACAGTGTCCGTTGGCCAGTACTAAGAGCTCGAGCCAGAAGAGGTCCGTGGATGCCACTTCCCAAAGGTATGCCTGGTCCGGCACTGCCTTCACTCCAACTGAAGTGCAGGCTTTTATCGTGAGACATCGAGGTCGAGAGAAGTGAAGAATCCCCTAAAAAGAAATGTGAGTGTACCTGTGCATGAAAAGCGCTAGTGGCGGAGGGACTCTTTTTTATGGTGTATGGGATGCATCCTCATTAGTGGTGAAGAGGGCGATTGGACGTAGTAGTATTAGATGTTAGTTCTGCCGTTCCGATACGGAGCAGGTGGATGGTGGCACATCTGCACTAGAACAGAGGGTTGCGTAGTAAGTGGCAGAACTTCTTAGACAACAGTTGCTCGTAGTGCAGGTAATTGATATAGTTGCATCTTTTATTCTTTTTGGGGAAACATTCTTTTGGGGTACATGTGCGCACGTCTTTTGTGAATAGCGGCAGTGTGTTTTTTAGTATTGTGGAAAGTGATCATAGTGTTCGTTTTATTGGGTTTAGAAAAAACAGAAGAGCCACGGCCAAAATAACTTGTAAATAGCGCGCGTAATTGAAGTAGTGGAGTGAGAGGAGTAATTGCTTTTTCTAACGTACTAGCATAGGGCCTTGTTTCTTAAGGTGGTGGGGCTGGGGAGAAGGCCATTTATGTACTAATACAATATAACAAGGCAGGCCTGTGGAGAAGGCCATTTTGTGCAAGCATTGAGTGGGAGGTGTGAAAGGGCGGGGCCTGTGGAGAAGGCCAGAGCAAGTGAAACTAGGGTGATTGAGCGAAGAGGTATGTATACCAATGGGAACGAGTGGAATTGTTTTGAGAGGGAGTGAGAGTTTTAAAGGTTTCAATATTAAGGAGAAGGAAGAAGTAGGGAGAGAAGAATATTTCAATAGACAAGAATAAGGCAGATACACTGTCGTCCTATTGGATGGATGGTCTGTTTAATCACATGTGTAAGACGTTGCCCCAATATCGCGATAAAATATCGAAGAACCATTTTGAGTGGGTGCACAACACAGTGGGCAAGTGTTGTAAAGAGTGTCCCGGAGAGGGTATGTTTCAATATAGACAATATAGAAAGTATTTACTCATATTTGGCAGCTACATACAAAGGAGCAATGCTTAGAAAAGAAACAGGACATTCTGGGTATTGGAAACTGTATGGAGAGAAGGAAAAAGAAACAGAGAAAGAGAAAGAGGAGGAGGAGCAGGAAAGTACACTGCACCCTCCGTACACAATATACCCGTTATTAAAACCAGCTGTACGGTATACAAATCCTAAACAAGTGTTTCCACACGAGGAAGGAACATAAAAAGAAAGAAGAGGGCAACACAAGCATTATTGGCAAGGATGAGAAAGGGAAGAGGAATCAATTTAATGACATAAAAAAAGAGCATGTAGTAGCAACTTGACAGTGTGTTCAAGGAGGCAGAAAAAGCAATGGAAAGGAAAACAGAGTTGAAAGGAAAGGAAAGGAACACAAGGAGGGAGCCAATGAACAGGGGTGGACAGCAGGATGCATAAAGTTTAAAATAGACAAGTGGGGACAGGACTCAGACCATAGTGAAACTGATATTGCAGACGAAGGGCACAGCATATCAGACTGGGAAGACAGTGGCACAGCAATCATGGGAATGACGACATAGAGACACATAGTATGACAGACAGGAGAAGGGAAAGGAGAAGAGATGGGAGAGAAGATGAGGAAAGAGAAGAATTAATGGGTGACTGGGGAAATAGGTTTTGAAGCAGGAAAACCAGAATAGCATTAGCGAAGAGATCACAACGTGGCAATAAACGCATAGTTTGCTCTCAAATTCACCTTTTACAGAAAGCGAGGGGCGAAGTTCATTACATACCATGGCAGACAATGGACAGGGACAATTTAGTATATAGTTTACCTTCAATGATAGCAGGGGCGAGAAAATGGATTCATGTTTTCGAAAAAGAGAAAGCGGGAATCCCATTGGCTATAGGAGAAATAGGAGAAATAAAAAGTTTGTTGGCAGTATTGGTTGGGGAGAGGAGTGACAAAATATGGCAAAAGGCTAGATAATCTAGGGTGAAATTAAGCTCTAATATACAGGATGGAGCGCCCTTTAACAACTATCAAACACATGTTTGGAAGGCTCTAAGGGAGCTGTATTCAATTATGTCAGATATGGGTTCTATCAGGGTCGCAAAATGAAGCCTTATCCCACAGAATATATACGATCCATACAAGAAATGTGGACACAGGAGAATAAGAAGTCTTGGGATGAGAAAAAACCCTTTTTTCACCACATCTTAGTGAGGGGGCTCCCCACAGATGTGCAGGCCTCTTTAGAAAAGATAGTGGGAATTGAAGGAAAGGGGTGACCTGAGATACAAGCAACAATTGTACAGTATTGCAAAAGGGAGCAAGAGAAGGATAAGGAGACAGTTGTAGGCCAAATGGTCGAATCTAAATGGTAGACATGACAAATGGTTGACACCAAAAGGTCGACAGGTCCAATGATTGAATTTTTATTTTTTGTTTTTTCACTTTTTTTTGTTTTAGGGGGGTCCCCCCAACCCTCTTTTTTTTTGCTAAAAAACACTTTTTTTCCCTAAACGAAAACCTAAAAAAATATATATAACTAAAAAAATATTTTGATCATTTGTCCTGTCGACGAAATTGTCGACCATTTGTCTGTCGACCATTTGCTAGACACCTAATGAGACAGTCGATAATGCAACCAAATCAGAAAACAAATTGGTTCAGAAAAAACTGGTGAAAATACACATGGAGGGAGCAGTACTCACAGGGTGAGTGGTCGTTCCACAAGCTCAGCAAGGGGGGCTTTCAGTGGCCATGGTAATTCAGCCAGGTGGTTACACTCAGGTGCCACACAACCAACAATTGGGAACGGTACAGATGCAACAGAAACCCACATTCATAAATGTGCAGCAGTCAGGGGTCATGCAGGCAGGAGGGGGAAATGGGTACATGGGACAGTATCAGAATGGGAGAGGATATCATGCACATGGAAGGGGAATGGGATACGGGCAATGACTCCACGATTCGGAGTATAGTGCTTTGCATGAGGGAATTTTGGACATTTTGCATGAACATACCCGCTCATTGCACAGGCAGGGCAACCACAGCAGACATACATACAACAGACTCCTCAACACATTCAGGTCATGCCACACAAACAACAGACTTACATGCAGCAGACTCCACAGCAGGTGCAGGTAATGCCGTGTGCACCAGGACCCCAACTGGCCCATAAAGCTGGGGGTTGCCCAATGGCACTTTAAGATGGAATAGCAGCACCCGTGAGATGGATGGGGATGCAGATTAATACTCAAGCATCAATCAATAATGACAACACAACGGTTTGGCAAAGGGAGTCCGTTTAATGACAAGTACAAAAAATGCGGTGATTCATGAATATTAGCAGATGCATGATCTTCCTTCTCGCTTCACAGCTCTAACAAACTTCAAAAGAAACACATCATTCATACTAAAAACTCGTCATCACTGACGTGTAACGCTTAAAAATAGGCATGCAATTCTATTGGTTCTCGGAAGGTAACTTTAATATAGGTACTATATCTGTATATGGTAACAGAGTAAGGGGATTGGGAGAACACTCTCAGATGGGACATCTAAGCCCTACCTTAGAAATGGCTACTGTAAACGTCACTAAAGGTATGACGTCCCATTGGTTCTACTAACTATAGGACCCTAGATTACTTGGTCCACTATGTTTGGGTTGGCACCAACCCCACTCATGCTTTTCCACTTTGCCTAGCAGCATTCAGAATGGTTGGCCAGGTTCAGGGTGCCCACCAGCTCCCCCGGCCTTCCTCCAATTATTGTTACAATCAATCATCACTTTAGTGGTCATGTGTCAGTTATTTCACTGTGGTTGGCCTCAAGACTGCATCTCTGTCTGGAAAAGTTCTGATTCTTTGCATGGCACCCCGCCATGCGCAGGTGTGAAAGTCTCACTTCTGCTCGCTCGGCTGGTCACGTGATTCAGACACTGTTAAATCGCCTTCTTCTCCATGTAATTCGTGTATTTGATTTTCGTTTTTGCCCACCACCTGCCTTCGGTTTCTTATCTTAACCTTTCTGAGCAGGATATTCTGTTCCTTGCTTCATTAATTGTAGCTACTGTTCGTCTATTTCAGCTGATATGACCTTGGCTTTTCGGCACAATTTGTCTCTGCTGAGTTTCGTTTCTGCCTCTTATTCTTGATTTGTTAAATATGAAGCTCTCCTCGTGTGGCCTCTAGTAACCTTTGGTTGATTCTGCTTCTTGTGCATGGTGGAAGTATACTTATATGACGTGCTTCTTTTGAGTTAGATATTATGTATAGGGGGCACTTGCCGCAATCTATCTTACTAAAAAGCATAGCAAGCCGCACAATTTTCTTAGCTTTCTTGCAGTTCCAAGCATATGTACATGCGTAAACTGGTCGAATATCTTCATCATGCTCATGGCATGAGCTTCTTACATTTGACATCGTCCTTTCACTTTAGGTTCACGATGTCCCTTGTCCATGGCGTTTCTTCTCTTTATGTCATTCTCAGGTTGTCATATCTTCTATATGTGAGTCAGTCTGGGTTCTTGTGATGTCACCATTCATCTTCCATTAAGACCTTTTTGGCTTCCTCAGGGACTGTACTCAGACAATCTTCATTTCGTTTCATTTGTTGGTATTGATTTCTCAATGGGTACCTTACTGTTCATGTTTTCTTTGGTGTCGGTACTAAAGTAGGTGATGTTCTTCTGATAGGTAATGGACAGAGCCCCACTGCGGCTCTCTTCTGGTTTATTTGCTCATCATACATCACATACTTTGGCGTGAACGTTCCTGGTACTTCAAAATGGACGGTTGGAGTGCGGGTCATACTTGGGACCTCCTCTACAGCTGCAGCAACAGCAATTACAGATGCAGCCCGCACAAACACAGGGTATTACTACCCAGGCACAAGTGTAGGTACAATGTGGGGAAATGGCAGAAACTCAAGGTGCAGAAAATGTACTCCAGGCACCAGTACAGACACAAATCCCAGAAGGAGTAATAATATTGGAACAGAATACCATGCACCAATACACAGGGGTGGCAATGGTGGGTGGTACCCATTTATGTCATCCACAAACACATTTCCCCAATAGGGGTGCCCATCAAGAGTGCAAACGTGTCCTGTTCTAGCAGTAACTGAAGTTCAGTTCAGATATGACAGAGGAGTTTTTCCTTTCATATAGATAATGGAGCAACTAGATCATACATCAAGGAAGAAGAATTTCAACTATCTAATAAAGGTTTGGACACACAAGGCTTTTCTGGGACAATTTTGAAAGTTCCTCAGACAAACGATTTACCATTGTCAATAGGAACGCAGCACATTGTAACACATTTGCTGTATTCTAAAGACACTCCCATCAACATTCTAGGGAAGGACCTACTCAGCAAACTGAATGCCACAATTTCATTTTCAGAGAAGGGGATGTTGTGCACTACACCCGGGATGTATCCAGCTCGAATGGCAGTACTGATTCAGGCATACTATGCACACAGCACAATGAGAGGGGTACCCACACACATAGAGGTATTTGTGTACGGTGTAAACATGTTGTTGGGATGGTTGCCAGGGATTGAAAGGAAGGTGTTTTGGCTGTCCAACACATTTTGGTTCAGGCCTAAGTGTCCGTCATCAGTTATCTCAGGCACACACACTCTACTGTACTTGGCACAAGTAGTGGTACGAAAAAAAGAGATGATTATACTAGTTGCCACTGATGAGAACAACATGGTATGGTAATGGATATTATGTATTGACCACTTTCATCACGTGTTGCTAGGCAGAGTCTTTGCTCTCTCCTTGAAGTGTAGCTCTTCTAAATTACCAAGATGACAGTTACAGTGTGTTCGCTCAGGATGTAGGACAGAATGGATAGTATAGGGTTCCTTCCTAATCTTCCTGCATATTTTCTACCTCTAGAGTCTATCCTTGGTTGACATAATCACAGCCCTAACGTTTCTTAACACTGTGCTCTGTTCAGATTCTCACCTTAATGTACAGATAGATATCCTTGGGCTGGGGACAGCATCGTTTTACTCTTATGAGGGCGCGGGATTAGATAATCGCTGCCTTTCCTTTTATTCCGGTTACTGCTTCCATGTAAAATCTTTTTCTCTTATGAAAGCGCAGGATTAGAAAACAACGGCTGCCCTTCCCTGTATTTCAGTCACTGCCTTCATGCCAAATACTTGTCTGCCTTTCTCCACCACAGCCTGGACAGACAGCTTGTCG
Source organism: Ambystoma mexicanum (assembly GCF_040938575.1). NCBI lineage: Eukaryota > Metazoa > Chordata > Amphibia > Caudata > Ambystomatidae > Ambystoma > Ambystoma mexicanum. The sequence goes on along the minus strand of NC_090921.1, from coordinate 1,195,913,723 downwards.
CCAGTGTTGCAAAGCCGATCAGTGCTAATGAATCGTGACACTGAAGTGTAGGAATCATCATGTATTCAGGAGCATATATTACAGGCTTTGGCAAGACTCACCAGAGTGCATCACCTGACAGAATGTAAACCAACCACAAACAATTCCACAAAGAAAGGGAAACGTGCCATCATGACCTAACTATGTACAGAATATATATAGATACAGAAGAAAACATATGAAAGACATAACAACTAGCTCTGAAACCCAAATAAACTTTAGTAAGATCACAACAGACTGATATTGATTTGGACTCTCACTGATGACTGACGAGCAGCTTATTTAGCTTTGTTAGGTAGGGATCACTCTTAGCATATGGACATATAGGAGTTCTCACCTTTCAGTTAATAAACAATAACATTGAGATGACAAGTATTTATTCTTCTTCTGACCCGCCACAACACATTGAAATTAACAGATTGCTTCAAGGACCAAATGTCAAAGGTTCATTTGGGCTGGTCCCTACTCTTTATCCCCTACGATCCTATGTTGTCCTCCAAAAATCCCTCCTCTCTCCCTAGGTCTTTATATCATAAGTGTGCCTCCTGAAATCAACCATGGAAAAAAAATCACCCACCAGGTACAAACTGTATGCTGAGGGCATTTAGAATGAGCAAGAACCCCACATACATCAACATCATGGTGGAATAACGGATGTGTGGATGACCATGAACAACCTTTCTCTTAATGGAAAGAAATTTGAGAAAATTATGCACTCTAGTTAGGTCTTCACAGGAGTTCTGGTAACAGGATAGTATAGTCAGTGAAGTTGTGGTCTCGGAAATGAGTTTGTGAAACAGAGGGATTGGAGAGATGTCTCCTTGTAACTGTGCCTGGCTAAGAAAGTGGGGCTCAAGGCAATGCCCAATGGGAACCCCTAATATAACACTTCCAAGGCCATCATCCTGGACCGTTGGGGGGGGTCTGTGGACCTTAGGGACATCACACTGGGTTTGCCAAATGTCAACTATGATTCCTAACATATTTCATCTTGTCCAAATGAGTGCCTATGATTTTGATTGCTAGCTAAATTATTGCATTCTTGATTACCTTTTGTTCACCTCAGGCAATGTGATTTGCATTCTTAACTAAATCTTAGCTTTTTGGTCGCCTGAGGCCCTCTGATTGAAATTTGCATTTGATGATTCTATTAATCACTGCTGGCCTTACTGCATCTTATTTTGCACGGTTTTCGTTTCTATAGAGCCACTAACTGACCACTTTAATCTACTCCCCACCCCCACTGTTTTATTTTATCTGACCTTTAACATCCCATTCTTCTCTTTTCTTTATGGTTTTATCTACCATACTACTTCTTGCTCAGTGCTATCCTTCATTTTGCCTCTCCCCAAACATCCCTACCCTGATCCTCCATTATCCTACCAAACTGATCCCTGATCTCTTCCTCCATTCACACATCATGCAGGTCAACCCATCTATACTGTGCATCTATTATCACACTACATTAGCTCCTACATGTATGCCCCCTCCTCTACCAACCTTATCAACCTTATCAATCTGTAACAAATCCTCTTTCCTCACCACCGCAGCCTCTCTGTGATGTCCACCAGATGGGCATGGTTCTCCCTGCACGAGAAAGTCACCTAAGCAATGCTCCATCCGGACTTTGCTAAATTTTCCCATTCCCCTTGCACTACTAAACAAGCATTGACAATGCCAATAGTTTGGTCCTTGTGCCCCTATCTGTACTCCACTGCAATAGTTGTAGTTTTTAGGCCACACCTAACAACCTATACTAGAAATCTGGGTCCTTTGGCATGATCTTCTAAATCACTAGGGGCTTGCAGGGCTTCCCCCCTGCTGTGGGGGTTAGAATGGCTATGGGCAGGGAATGGGAGGAATCAATAACCAAACAATAACCAAACAACACCTATATACACTGTGTGTCCCTCCTGAAATGTTATTATTGTGTTCCCCTTTGTCTCAAGCCCATCTCCCTTTGTACACATGAATCAGTATTTGAATGCAATTGTTTCGGCTATTCTAAGCAAGCAAACAACACCTAATAGCCCAAACTAAGCATAAAACCACTACAATTCAGAAAAACTGATGAACTACTAATACCGGCTGAGTACATTTGGGAGCAGATTGTTTACTTTATTAACCTTTCACCCAAGAGTGTACTACCAGGTCATGTTAAGTAGTAAATCACATAATGCACCAATGTGCATTTTAATCACACCATTCATTAATGCAATCTGATGGCTGATAGCAGCCCTGGATTTCTACCTTTGTTGCTGGTGGAAGGATCACTCCAGGACCCTTCTTAATTAATCGATTTCTGCCCCGGACACGTCGCTTGTCTCTGATAAATCATCTTGCTACACTGACCTTATATTACATTTACTCTGTCACTGTCACATACTCTCCATGCCCCTACAAGCCATGCTCTAAACCCTCAAAAGCAGCTCCATATCCTCTTCTCCCACTAAAATATAAAATATGGTATCACCGGACCACTCTCCTATCTACCTCTCCTTCCCTCTGCCTCTCTTGCTCTACACCCTGCAAAACCTTCCCTCTCCTCCCTATCATACTTCCTTCCTACTTCTCCATCTGTGTTGCTACCCATTCTTGGATCAGCTAATCAATCCAGCTTTACAAGGCGGGTGGGATTGTCACCCCTTTGAAAGCTAAAGAAGGGATGTCACAAAATCTGAGTGTGAGCTAAGAGGCATGAAGAAGCAAATAAAATATGCAGATGTTAAACTTAAAATTGTCCGCATATACCCATCAGTATGCACTTACCAGTGTTAATATGAATTAGTAAATTGACTCTACCAACCACCAACTGGAAGCTACAAGGATATAACACATAATGTAATTAATATTATACAGAACACAAACTAAACTGTCTCGCTGTGCTTGAGTAACAGTATTTATTTGTATACATCTCAATGGCATTTATTGGGATGAAAGACTGAGTCAGCCTTACCAAGAATGCAACGTTCACCTGTGGTCTCCTAGGATAACTGTGTTTTATGATTTCTTGGAGTAATCCTGAAACCGGCACTGAACTGTGTGTAAACAGTGATATGTGGTTCACTTGGCTATTTTGGAAACTGACAACTTCTTCTAGATGGATGCCATAAAGACAATACATTTGAAAGGTGCTCATTTTCTGAAATTGCATTTGGATAGATTCCGCATTGCCCCTCCAACAGCTCATATTGTTGATCTTTATATGCAACAATGTTTTAAATATAGTATCATGTTTTGATACATCACTTAATGCTGAATTCCTCCCATTCTTAAGCACTGCAATAGCACCTAAAGCTTAACATTACCCCGCGGGCCAGGATGTCATAGGGGGTCATTACGACCTTGGCGGTAAGGGGTTAACAGCGCCAGTAATGGTACCGGAGCCGTCAACCCCTTACCGCCCCATTACGAGTCTGCTCGCGGGACCTGCAAAGGGCGCCTGGTAAAACCAGGTGCCCTTAGCGGGTCCCGCTAACAGACCAGGGAGCTAACAACGGCCCTGTTTTTAACGGTCCCGTTGTTAGCTCCCTCCCCTTTCCCATTGAGCCCTATGGGCGCTCGAATGGGAATGGGGATGTACTGGGTCCGGGTTCCGTGAATAAGGAATTAGCGGGTCCTCCAAGGTTGGAATGGCCCGGTAATTCCTCATTTAAGGAACCTGGTACCCGGTTCATCCCCACAAAGGTGAAGCGTGCAAAACTAGTCTGTCAATGAATACTCAAACTAACCGACATATTTGGGTTGTCTGTTCAAAAGTAGAGCTGTGGGGAAGCGACTAAGGGCCTGGTTTATAGATTTCTTTGCAGGCTGATAATTGACTTTGCACAATCAGCGTGCACAACTCAATTCAGCGATTCATGGAATGGACTGTGCATGCATTTCTGTTGCTTTGTGCAGGCCCGTCATGTCTTTGCGTGCAGTTGAGCAATGAGCGCGACACTCTACGCAAAGTGTTGGAAGTGCCTACGCAACAAAATAAATGGGGGCGGAACATGCATATTCCCCATTCCCCTTGCAAAATGAGGAGGAACAAGGAATAACGTGGATGTATCAGGGGACGGGCCATGCAAAGAAACCACACACCCACCCAAGGGAAAACATAACCGAATGTATGGATTTCAACACGCAACTTCACATCAGAAAAAGTCACATAAAAACCTTGTGATGTCACCACCACATGATAGTACACACAAAGTGCAATGCGTAAAGGAAACAACGTGTCTAAAGCATGTAATGGACACTATTCCAATGTCGATCAGCCAGGATGAATGTATGCATATTGGGAGCCAATGTACATGGACTCAGAACAAGTAAGAGGATGAAAAGGCCCTGGAGTTTCTCAACACGCACCACACTGTTTGGGATGCCAGAAGACCAATGTGAGACGACACAGACAACAAATGTATATTTTTAAACAAAGCTTCATTGATAATCTGGATGGTGCAACGCTGAACTAACCCTATGCTATGGCAGGATTTCAATGCCTAAAGAAAACTAAGGAAAGTCTATATCGATAAATCCAAAACAAAGGTCCGTCTCTGTCAGAACCTATGCCTGTCCTCACAACTACAGCAAAAACTAGTGGGGAAATGCTCTCAACTAAATATAAGTGCTCCAAAGTAAATGTTCAAGGATTAGCAACTTAAGTTCCTCTAAAGTACTATTTCAAGTTCAATATAGTTCCAATGTAACCTCATTTCAATAAGGACTGATCAAGTTCTGAAGTTAGCTTCTGTAGATTCACAGGCATCACAGTTCATATCACATGAAGGTCTATGGTCTCCGTTCCCCAAGTTACAATGTAACCAAGCTCTTTAACGCTCAGGGTTACCTTCCCCAAGATTCACTTTCATCATTTGACTTGATCCTTCTGTTCACAGGTTCACAAGAGAACATGGGGTCTGGTTGACCCTTCCTTCGGTTAACTTCACCAATGGTTCACACATGTTTGCTGCTATTCAAACCTTGGTGGTTTCTGTTCTAGGCACAGCTGACAGAACACACCGTCCATCCCTCACAGGTCATGCAACCAGTAACCACATATCTTGTTTGTAACTTGAGTCTTGAGTTGGCAAAGTCTGTACTAGGAAACTTTCTGGTCTAGGCGCAGTTGTCAGACCAGACTGTCCACCCATCACAGGTCACGTAACCATAGGTTTCCCAAAGCTAATTTTCAGTGGCATATATGACAACTCTTCCATTCCATTTCATGTCTTGCATTTTACTCTTAAGGTGCTTTTCTAGCAGTGTCACTTGATTATCCCAAACGGTTCATGTAGTTGTTAACACTTCATAGCCTTGTTTAAGTAACAGCTTTCTTGTAATTCAATATCTCATAAATGATGCATTCTCTCGGTTTCACTCAAACCACTCTTTTCCTGCCATTCAATATTCAGAAAATGCAATGTTGCATTGTATGCAACATGATAGCACCTTTCATTTAGTTCGCCATTCAGAATATGCAGTTTTACATCATGCAAGCTTGAACGACACCTTTCATATAGTTCGGTATTCGGTATCTGCAATTCCAGTTGTGCAGCCTCTCTCAACCCTTCTTTTTAAGGTCAGAGTTCACTATATGCAAGTATCAATTATAAGGGCTCAAATTACCCCTTTCAGTAAGTTTGTTACTCACTATATGCACGTTTCAGTTGTGCGGGCTCACCCATCCCCTTTCAGTAAGTTCAGCATTCAATATTTGCAAGCTTTTAGCTGTTTGGGCTCAACAGCCCCTTTCGTTATGTTCAGCATTCAATATATGCAAGCTTTCAGCTGTTCGGGCTCAACAGCCCCTTTTGTTAAGTTTGATATTCAACATATGCAAGCTTTCAGTTGTGCGGGCTCATACAGCCCTTTCGGAGCGCCCTGGAGTACCCAGTTTCTTCCGACACTTACCTGGTTGCAACTACGTTTGGCGGCTTTCCCCCGGGTGAGAGAAGCAATTTACCAGTTTGCTGGGTGCTTTACTCCACATAAACCGGCCTCTGTGCTTGACTCCACCTCTGCTCCTTAGCAGTGCCTGCTCCCTTGCTTCCCTCACAAGGGCTTCCAATCCAGCAATGTCCTCTTGGAGGGACTCCCGGGATCTTCGTCGACGTCTCGGCTTCCCGTCCCTCAGCAAAGCAACTCCTGCGTTCTCTTCTCTTTCTTCTTCTGTACCTTCTGCACCTCCTACACCTGCTATACCTTTCTTGTGTTTCTGAAATCCACTTTTCATATGTTCCTTGACTACTAATGGGCTGCAGGTGAAACAAGGTATTCTTGATTACCTGACCTTGTTGAAGACCTCTATTCTTCATCATAGTACCAGAGTAGTGTTTACAATTGGAAATCTGCACTGCCACTTTTTTGCCTCAGTACTTAAGGGGAAACTACAGGGGATGATGGAAAGAGATTGACAATAGCCCATAAAGGCTTAGGGAGTGGAGGGTATGTCAATATCAGGAAAGGGGGTATACCATGGCTCGCCTTCAGGCACCCGCTCACCAATCCCCAAGGACCCTTCACTCAGGTGATCCTCCCTCTCGTGTCCACCCCCAGGGTTGGGATCCAAAAGCAATGGCCCTCGCCTGACCACCAGAACAGAAGATCCCTGGGGAGCAGAGGTGAGAGTGTCTTCAGTGTTCTAACACCAGGTATATGCAAGGTACAGGTTCACCCTCATGTCACCCTAGTCCTGGTCAGGGAGTGGGAGGAAGGCCTTGCACCACCCACCATCTGCTTCCATGCACTTGCCCCTCCTGAGAAGGTTCTGAGAGCTCTACATATCATAGCCAGAGGATCCTTCCAGTACACCACTCTCATTGTAGGGGGCAGGCAACGCAATCCCAGTGTCTACACCAGGATTTGGACTGCATCACATCAAATGTGTGCCTGCGTAGGCACATATACCTGCCACACACACTGCAGGGAAGGCTGAGAGTTTTCCAGGAATTCTATGCTGTAGCACACTTCCCACATGTACTCAGAGCCATTGTTTAAACGCATGTACCACAATAGCCCACCCCTAATGACAGGGCACATTTATCACAACCAGAAGCATTGGCTTTCCATCAATGTGCAGGTCATCTGCAATGCAAAAGGAGTCATCATGCAAGTCAACGCCAATTTTCTTGGAAGCCCACATGAAAGTTACATTTACCTCTGGTCACATGTCTACCGGGCCCTGGCATTGGAAACCTTCAGCAATAGCTGGCTCCTAGGTGAGTATCAACTGCCATGCACATGCATGCATTCATGAGACACAGTGAACTGACAATGACAATCATTGCAAATAACAACCGTCTACAGATTGCCTGCCTGCTTTCACCATTCCTTCTCACGCCCTCAGGAATCCTGCCACACCAGTCGAGGTAAGGAACAATGCAGTGTGCAAAAAAAGTTGGATGAACTCGTCCAACTAAATCTGGCGCTCTTCATGAGAGCTCTTGTAGCGCTTATATGATGATTTTGATGCAAATTTGTGTAATCTTAACCAAAGTGCTTGTCAAACTTTGAATTGATATCTAAGTTCAAAACAGGGTTGACATTCATAAGAAGTTCAAAGAAAGAATTCAGAAACGATTCTAAATTTGCAGATTGTAAACCGCTAGGTGTCTTAAACAAGAAGCAGACTTGTTTGGTTTTTTGTGTGGTTGTTTTAATGCCAATGCATTTGGGAGAAAATTTCCTTCTTCAGGGCGTTAACCACATTTCTGTATTCAACTAATACATCAGTTAGAAACAATCAATAAACAGGTAAACAAATTAAAGTTTACATCGAAGGATACATTAGTACCATGTTAGTGAAATCATAAATCAGATGTGTTGCAAAAAAAAGTTCGAATTGTTGCACAGGTACACATATATTAGTTCCATAACCAGCCGTTTTGTTGACAATAAGTCAATGTGTAAGCAAAATAATTAAATAATTAGATAGGTGCGTACATACCCATTCATGGTGAATTCCAAAAAGTCAGAAGATATGATTGTGGGGAAGGAAATAACACATGGCATTCTCATTAGACAGGTGTTACTATAAAATTGTGTGAATGAGCATTGCTATGTATGTTTAATGTTAGTTTAAATCACCTTTGCAATTTCATGTAGTGCCTAGGTACAATGCAGCACATATAGCCACTGGTGGCATAGTGGAGCACACGTTTGGGTTGCTCAAGTCACGTTTCCATTGACCACTCTGGCGGCATATTGCTATATGCCCCACCAATAGTATGCAAGATCGTTGTGGCAGCTTGTGTCCTGCACAATTTCACCCCACGGCGTGGCAAACCAGTAGAGATGCAAGAGGGACATCGTCCTCAGCCACAGGTACCACCCATGCTCTTGGTTGGACAAAGGGCACAGGGAGAGGCTGTATGCAATCAGCTTGTACAATCATACATCACATACATACCAGCCCCAGCGGAGCACACACAGTGAAGCCACATTCCCGGAGCCATCCAATGATGAAGTGGGGCTTATCCACTGTGCCCATAACAATACCATGAGAATGTGTGTCTGGGAGAGGCAAAATGTGGGTGTCCATAGTAATAAAATCATCTGCACCAACCACTGACACAGTCAAGTTGAAACCGCAGTATATATGTCACACACAACAAAGCAATCAACACATACAACAAAATCCCTTACCACTTACACATGCCACACAACAATTAATGTGCATGCAGATCTCCACCAACACACAGGAGAACACAAGTGAGAAGGCACAGTGCAAAAATCAACCTGAAATAAACACATGTGAACATGGCCCTGATCACCCTGTGTGTGTTGCACAACAACATACAGGTGGACTTATCAGCCCATTCCCTGACAAAAATCATTTACGCAATACACATCTACATCAAAATAGTAATTTGAACAGAGAAAATAGCAAGCTCATTACAAGAAAGATGCACATCTACCTCATATCTGTTCCCTTGTGTGCCTGCACCAGCATTAACCAGGAATCAACTGTCACTCCACTTTGTAGGTCTCAAAACCATCCGACAATGATGAGGTGTTGCATGCAGGTATCACACAGCACTGTTCCTTTGAATATCAGCAAACATATGCCCTTGCAGAATGCCTCAGTCCTAAAAAACAACACAAGGTCACAGCCTTTAACACATCCATGCACCCAATGCCACTGTACCCTGTAGTGTCCTGGATGACATGAAACACTGCAATCATAGAGCCACCAGCCCACCATCACCATGCACTACCCACACCCATGCAGCTGGACCAGCTCATCTCAAGTCAATGAAATGTAGAACACCACACACAGTGACACAATCACCACCCACATAACCTCCACTGCCTGCCCCCCTGAGTGCCATGGTGTAAAGGACCAGATTCGACTTACCCCTTGTCCCGGCTAGGGGTTACTGTGATTCATCAGATCAGGCTGTAGTCAGAATGACACTGAGAAAAATCCCAAAGAGAGATCCCGAATAGGTTGGAAACCCATGATCCCCTCGGAAGCCCTCCCAATGCCACGATTTGGCATCCCCTGATTAATGTGACGTCAGGTCAGTGTAGGAAACACTGGCAGGGGAGCCGAAGATGGAATTTCCAAGATGATGGTAGGTGAAGTTCTCAGAAATTGCAATGAAGACAGGATCTGGCAGAAGGCAGCTGGACTAACAAGCAGAAGTCATAGAGGAAGGCAGGGCACAGAGGCAACAGGCAGAAAATAGACAAGCAGACAAGAGAAATTAATGAGAGATGGAGGGCAAGGATACTGGCACACAAAAGGGAGCAGGCAACAGGCAAGGGGAATGGAAGGCAGAGCCCAGAGGGACTGGACTGAATGGGAAGCAATGAGCATGTACCTGAAGGGAGTAGCGATATGAAATAGCTGCAGGGGTGCGATGCACACTGTGCATTGCCATGGCAATCACCAATGTCAGGCCTATGGCATGTGCCTGGTGTCCAGAGGTGGGACATCCACCCTGTTGCAGTCAGACATACAGGGCAGCCCCCACATGTCCTGCCATGCTGTGCTGTGTGTGGAGTAGTCTGTGGAGTCCAACCTCATACAGAGCCAAAGCGCCAGGTGTGGTCTGCCAGCATGTGTAGACAGGCCATGAAAAGGTGTTTCAATGGGATGCTGTGTGGTAGGCATGACAAAAACAACCATGCAAGCAATGACTCGCCAGCGTCCCAACCCCATGTGTCCCTGCACCCATGCAACCAGGCCTGCTCACCTCATGCCAATTCAATACAAAGCACCCCACACAGTGAAATCCTCCCCGCTACCAATGAAACCACAACATGTGCTCCCCTGAGGGCCTTGAACCTACCTGCACAAGGTACCCACCTGTCTCACATCCACAACATTCAACCTCAAACAACATTGTAAGCTTGCAAAGACATGCATTGCATGAAAGTAAACAAACTGGACAGCCTTCACAACTCACGTATGGAAGAAGGTAAGATGACTGCCATGGACCACCCAGTGTCAATGGTCAGAAGTCCAAATAACAGAGCGTGAACAACAACCAATCCAACAACATCAAAATACATTGGCAGAGCAATCACTGTCAGTGAAGCAAACACATTTCAAACACAGCTCAACATGCCCACTGGAAACAGGCGTCAGTCAGCACCAGGATGCGTACACATGTCGGGCCATTGATTGCAGGCACACAGGTTCTGCACAACCACTGTCAGGTGGTACCTGTGCCTTTGGGTCGCCTATGGATGCAGGGGAGGGAAAAGGACACCAAGTCACAAGTTGACGGTCTGGGGAGTGGAAGATAACAAGGAACTACTTATCAGGAGATTGATTGAATAACATAGACTATCAAGGTGCACCCTCATAATCATCCACCGCCAAATCCACATTACCATACACCCATTCTTCCTCCTCACAGTACTCTTTCAGTGAAGGTTCACTCCAACAATCATGCACCTCAAATCCACATTACCCCTACACATACTCCACCACAATTCCATATTACTGCTACAACCGCTCTTCCTCCTCACAGTACCTATTCAGTGAATGTGCACCCTTTCAATCATGCACCCCAAAGCACATTACGTCTACACCCACTCTTCCTCCTCACAATACTTACATTAAAAAGGTGTTCCTTCAAAATCAGTCACCCCATACCACCTTACCCATACTCCCACTCTTTCTACTCACAGTATTTACACTATTAAGGTGCACCCTGACAATCATGCACCCCAAATCCACATTACACCTGCACCCACTCTTCCTCCTCACATTATTTACACAAAGTGTTGGAGGAACTGTCAATTGTCTGAGCGCTGCCCTTTTGAATCAGCTAGGCTCAAAGGTTCTCATGGCAAAGGTCCAGGCTACCTTGGTAGGCCTCCTCCACTACCAGGATAATTGTCTTCACCACTATCTGGACAAACGGTTACTGCACATATCCCCATTTTCTCTTGCACACAGGAACACAGCAATTTTGCGACCACTTGTACAATTTTTGTTCTGAGGTCAACACATAACACTCTCTGCTGGCCTGTATTAAGGAACTGTAGACAATAGGGGCCGTATGCAACAGTTATTGATCACCTTACCCCCTCATAGACCCTAGAAGGTGAAGAAGGTGAAGAACAGGCTGGGGCCTTGCTCAACAGGACAGATGTGTCAGCCCTACGATGGCTTAAGTGCAAGGTGACTAGACAGATATAACTTGTGGTCGCATTGGCCAGCGTTCACCTGAGAATTGCGTCATCCCCTGCCTTTCTGGGCTTTGTGTTCCATGAACTACTCCAGGAAGATATCTATCCATTTCATGATCAGGCGAAAGCTGTATTAGTGGTTCAAGGACAATCACCTGCTTTATGTGTTCATTTGAGATCACCCTCACCCACTCATCCTCACAGCAAATGATAGTCTGATTTTTTGGGGTTCTACACCCGGGACCTTTGGCATTCAGGTGAAATAGCCATAATTGGAGGAGGAGAGGAGAGAGGGAATCAACAGCCATTTGGATCACTCACATTGCTTTTAAAGGAATAGTGCGCTCAAAAATGTTATTGTCCTGAGCGTTCGGGCATGTGGTTTTAAGCATACGTTGATCAATTGTAAAAACATTTCCTATGCACCTTACCGTCGTTTTCTTCACTTTTACACATGCGAAATCAGGCAGCAGGGCGTGTCCATCTTGTACTAATCTTATCCGTTGCAGCATCACCCTAAGGTGAACTGCCCTTGCGGCACTAAATCATATCCCCCGCCCCTGAAGCTGACATCACTAGACGCATACGGCCCATTTCACAATGCGAATGCACGTCTCGTGTCAATGTTCTCTGTGCTCCAGCTAATGACGTGTCTCCATGGAAATGGCTGGATGCCTCTTTCCTCAATAAGTATAAACAGACCGCTTCCCATCAGACAACATCAGAGTTGCTTTTTTAATCGTTTCACTGTCTTTTTTTGGGTATCCTGTGACTTGTTTCTGCTCTGTTCAGCTATCTTCGTTGCTCATAGCCCATGCAAACAGATACTAATACTATCATTAATATCTATTTTAATTTTGTTGTATAATGGCAACTATAAAGCCCTACAAGTACGAGCCAGAGTATTCCAAGGCGGAATTAGTTGAAAGAGAAAGATGCGGAAACGATGGGGCTTCGGACAACAGTTGGGAGGACGAATCACCAGATCAAGAGCATGAGCCTAGTCGCATGGAAGACGTTTCCACATGGTGTACCTGCAGTCGTTGCAAGGTCATGCCAACCGAGGAGGAGAGCTGCTGTTGCAGAGAAAACTCTGGATGCTCGACCTACATATTGGAAGAAGGCACACCACCGCTGTGCGTTACCTAGCTGCATGACCTCAAGGCAGCCTGCCTCACAATGTCCGTGTTGAGGATTATGATGGTGGTTATGCACAAACTTCACGCAACAGTTTGCCCTCGCAATCCAAGTAACGAGTAAGTGTACTCTAGATGTGATGTCACTTAGGCCACTAACATTTCATGTTTGTCTCCTATATTGTCGTAACTTTGAACTATCACTGCCAAATGAATGTAGTCTTGCAATTCTATACATCACTCGCGATTTGGGGAAATCATAGTGGTCATCTTATGTGTTTTTCACGTACAACCAAGAAACAATATTTCTATGTGCCCCAAATGTTATGGAATGCATAGTTGTTCACTTTTGTAATGTGTCTACACTTTAAAGCCCAAGTTGATTGATCCGTGAAGTAACATTTGTACTGGCCACAATGCCATATGATACAAGATTGCATTTTCAACTAAGGTTTGATACACTTATCTTGTTCATTTAAATACAGTTTGTATGTTTCTCTTCCACAGGTGGTACAGGCTGGTGGCCTATTGTGCGTTTATATGGTGGCTTCATAGGAGGCTTGGATACCACGATGGACGAGTAATACCTGCCTGTGACGTTGGAGCCATTTGCGCCAAATTACCCAGCGACAGTGGACTGCACAGGGTATTTTCTCACACAATGCTGCAACCCGAAGTATAAAATGTGTAGTACAATTTTGCCATCAACATCAGCAACAAAATAAAATACAAGCAAACATAAATTGCTTCCAAATGCAATTTCAACTCTATTGATACACATGCATGCCAGATGGATTAGCTGTAGCCGGTAGGGGTACAGAGCAGGCAACTACATAAACGGATTGGTGCTTTCGGTGTAAATGTGTCTTACTAAAGATTGCATATTTACAAGATTGAATTACTTTTTAACTATACCACATTTTGCTACACATCTGTCCCTGGTTTATGGAGCATCATAGAAAGCAATTATGACCATAGAAAACAATGCCATAGCGCCCTTCAAAAGAAGCATAATCTTTTCCTAATCGGTTGCTTGACTTGTTCAGTTATTTAGGAGAGCATACTGATGGAAGAAAAGACCCTCGCAAGTGGCGACAACACCAACACGTCCAGTATACCATTGGTGAGCCCTACAGACTTGCAGAAGTTCAAATTATCGAGAGTTGGATCATCCCACATATCTAATGCAAATCTAATTTTCCCTTTTACCACTTTGTGACAATGCACTGAAAATGAAGGAGCAAGATTCTGCATCCATTTCTTTTCCTGAGTCAAGAACAACTTCGAGCACCTATCAGGTAATTTATTTCACTTTTTAATTAGGAGAATGTATTATGCTTGGAATTTAAAATAATATGAAATTGTTTATGTATCCTGTCAGTTGTTTACACTAGTGTCATTTATGGGTTTCTCTTTATATGTACAATTGTCTGCATCCTATTGTCTCTGTTCCATTTAGCTATTTTCATCCATACTAAGGAAAGTACTGTGTTACACGGGGATGCTGGTACTTCCACTGCAATTACATCATCCTTTGGAGCTGGTCCAGATTATGAGGTATGCATACTGACAGTTCCCTTGAATGAAAGACAGTAAATCCTACATAGGATACTATTAGACAGTGGGCCTCATTCCGAGTTTGGAGGTAAGTAACGTCCCTTACCGGCATATATAAAAAAATAATGTGTCCGTGCTGGCACCAGTCCGCTAATAGAGGTCTATTACGACTTTGCGGGCTCGAGCTTTACACCATTGCCGGTAAGGTATCTAGCGCCATGCTGCAAAAGGCTCCCAAAAAGCCCTTACCAGCATCAAGCGTAGCGCAGATAACACTACCGACATAGTCCAATGTGTCATTAGCGGTGACCGTAAATACCGGTGACTGTAATTAGCGGTCAATGCTATTTACGGTCACCGCTAATAAGCGGAACCGGAGGTAGCGTCATCGCAAGGGAACGGGAAGGAGCATGGCGGCCATCTTTAAAAACACAATCCATTGCCAACCTCAGCACACAGGACCCCTGGGACACTGCTGATCGTCGGAAAACTTCCTCCTACAAGACCAGAATGCCTAAGGCCCTGAAGAAGGGAGCTGCCCGCCTGAGAAAGGAAGGATTTAATGAGGACGAGCTCCAAATGCTCGTGGACACATTGCATGAGCATGCAGGCACAGTCTTCTCCAGCAACATGAGGAGAGAGGCAGTGCTACGGAAAAATTAAATCTGGGCACTTGTTGCCCAGAAGGTTAGTGCTGTGTCCAACACACCACGCACAGTGAAAGACTGCCGTAAGCGATGGGATGACCTGCTTCTAAGGGTGCACAATGTACTATCCGTCAATCGCAGCCAGGCCATGGGAACAGGAAGAGGTCCTAGTTCCCCTATAAAGCTCAGCCTGTGGGAGGACATATGTGCAAGCATGATTGGGACGGAATCCATCGAAGGTGTAGGCAAGATGGAGTGTGGTGCCACAACATCGGGCGATGGAGGTGAGTGTCCAAAGTAAACACTGCTATGCAAAATCTGATGAAAGTCAACCCCATTGTCAGTCCGAAGAGTTACGCCATGGTCGCCCACAAGCACACACACTCCCCGTAAAGTAGGCCGAAGCATCACAGACACATGCTGATGCCTGGTGCAAGGCAATATCGCACATGACACATACCACACAAAGTAGGAAATTCCACGAGACACACAGCGTGCATGACCAAAATAGTATGCACGTCAGGCAGCACTGTTCCTGGCCAACATGAGTGACGCCGATATATGCGTGCATTTACCACCCATGTATGAAATTACGTGCCCTTCCAAACACAAATGCCTATTACCCCCAATTGTGTGGATGAGCAATTGTCACAATGTATGTATGTATGATGCCTATCAAAACATCACTCATGCCATCCCTCTCTTCCAACCCCACAGGCAGTGACCATGAGAGCGATGGGCAGGACGCTACCCCTACACAGGCCACACTCCGCAAGAGGTCCCAGGAGGACAGCAACTGGCCCTCAACCTCCAGGGGACAAGCCAGGGGGCACCGTGTCCCAACATCCAAGCCACCGCAGGTACACATTGCACCTGTGCCACCAAAGCCCGTGGAGGGCACAGCACCACCACCACCTCCACCCACTGGTCAGCCTGAAGACACGTGTGAGACTCCACATTCAGAGGAGTCGAGTTTGGCTGGGGAGTTGTCAGCCACGGCACCCCTGACTGTGGATGACACCCAGGAGGACATCTGGGGCACCATGGAGGACTATCTAATGGATGTGGACCATACCCCAACCCAACTTGCATCCGCCCAAGTATCATCGTTTAATACCGGGAACGCCACCATCCCAGAGCAGTCCGGCCATGACCACACAGAGGGACATCTCAGTCAAGTTTTCAATGTTGGGGAGGCTGAGCAGGCTGGGCATGACAGCCAAGTGCCGAACACATCCACAGGTGCACCCGCAGGGCTGCAGCAGGCTGACCTGCTCACTGCACTCGTTTGTGAGTTTGTACAGGACAACCGTCAGGCCAGAGAGTAGTGGCGTACAGAGTTAGCTGCACTAGGCCAGTCATTACGGACAACACTGCCTCCATGGTGAGATCCTGTTTGGACAACACCAGCCACCTCTGCAAGGAGGTCTCGGCCCTCCGGAAGGTGCTAGGGCGCATTGCGGATGCCATGGAGGCAGGGCATCCCGCCACACTACCTCAGCAGGCGGCGACATAGTCGTCCTGCAGTTCAACACAAACGAGCCCGCTCTGCAGGTCGGCCCGTACACTGCGTTGACAGGACATGCCGCCCCCTGGGTCAGGGAGTGCCGAGTAGTTGTTATGGCAGCCTCATGTAGGCTTCAGGGACCCAATGGGACTTGTGTGGGGGAGTTGTGGGTGGAGGGGGAGGGGGGTGAGGGTGTGTGGGGGAGTTGTTGGGGGATGGGGAGGGGAGTGAGGGTGTGTGGGGGAGTTGTGGGGGGAGGCGGAGGGGGTGAGGGTGGTTGAGGGTTTTGTCACTTAAGTTCCATTTGTTACTTTGAATACACCGGTTGTTTTAAAAAAATCCCTGAGTGGACATTCATCAATGCACATGTGTCAATTATTCAGTTACAGTGCATGGTGTAGATGTGCCCCCACACCCAGTACCCTCTGTCCAACCATCATGTCACCCTCTGCTGCCATGTGTGTCACAAATATTGTGCAGTCACGGACTTGCACACAGTACGGGCCTCCTGTGCATCACCAACGCTATGATGTCCAGCCACGTCTTCTTCCTCCCCTTCATCATCACCAGGTGGTAGCAGTTCAATGTCAGGGGGAAGGGGCACGTTCCGGCGGATGCACATATCGTGCAGCTCGGCACATGCCATGTTGATCTTGGCCACCTTCTCGTGCCTGTAGCGGAGTGCCCCACCCAACCGGCTGAGGCAGTGAAATCGTGCCTTCAACAGGCCAAAGGTATGCTCGATGTCCACACGGGTACGGGAATGGGAACATTTGGTTTCCTCATCGTGCCTGTTCTGTGGGTTACGGACAGGGGTGAGGAGCCACAGCTTCAAGGGATAGCCACTATCACCTGCATCCGAGGCAATTATAGGTAAATGTCATGTGAATAATGATGGACAGCTGTACTAGTCACACTTGCCGGAAGATTTTGGTTGGTCACATGCACATGTCCCTGGTTGTATGCAAGCAATTATTTGGCCCTCAACTTGTCCTGTGCCATCGAATAATGGTGTGGGTAGCATCTTCAAGATGATACACAATGTCCTCTGTCGTATTGTAGCTCATGGATTGTGTGCGCATATTGCTGTGTTTATGTGAATTTGCTGATTTGTTGTGTTGTGTATGATTTTCTGATGGTGAGCGTTGGCAGTAGCCTCTGCAATTTTTGGCATTCTGCGCTGCTTTTTCCCATGGTGACATGCAGCATTCCTGTGGTTGATGTGGGATGATGTGCACCACAATGTGTGATGATCTTGCTTGCGTCACCTTCCATCTCCACCTGTTTGTGTTGGTATGGTTTGTGATTGCGTTAAACCACCTCCATGGCATGGAGGACACCTTTTGTTTCTAGTATCTCCTAGGGAGTCCGTGGTAGAGATATGTATTCCGTTTTGTGCTTGAGGTGGAGCACCAACAGTACCTTCAGTTGAGGGGGGTGGCAGTGCATATTTCAATGAGACTGACAGTCGTACATCATGTCCACAATGGTGTTGATGGTGTCACAGTCCAGACGGTACCGGTGTGGTTGTGCTGTGGGGCTGGGTAGGACGGACTGTCTATGCTGTTTGGGATTGGGGGCTGCATGCGTGGTTAAGCTGGCTGCACTGGTGGGGCATGCAGGGCCTGTCTCACCCTTCTTCTCCTGCTGCGTCTCCTCTGTGGTGCCTGCTGTTGTTGTTGGTGTTGTTGCTGGTGTTGCAATGCATGCATGTCCTCCAGCTGAAGTGTTGATGATGCTGTTGTATTGATCTTGGTGTGGTAAGGGGTGTGGTGTGTGCGTGTGCTAATTTTGTAGTGGGGCAAACTCCATTGCCTCCACCTGTGCTGATTGTGTGCACCTGTGGCATTTTGGATCACTGCACATGGCATTTTACGGTAGGTCTGCGATGCCGGTATTTGCGGCATGCTGGTAGGCACTTTTTACACCTTCAAGAAGCAGTAATTTGCATGTCCGCTTACCTTGTGATCTACTCCACTTTAAGGCATGCCGCTATTGCTAGCATGGTGGGTCGCGTGCCCGCGTCCAGACCACTATTTATGGCATCGTACTTTACAATGCCGTTAATAATGGTCGCGAAGGTCAGCATACCCTGTAGCGGTATTCGATGCCAGTATTCCTTTACCGGTGTTGTTCTTCCCTTAGCACCAACCTCGGAATGACTGTTAGTGACATTCATATAAAAGTGCAGTGTTTCAAAGTTGTATAATTTCAGTTCTAATGTTAAAATTTCTACCCTAATGCAGAATACATTGCAAAATGTTTTAAGGCAACATTACAATCAGTATGTTTTGCCTGGTGATCTCTGATCGAGTACACTTGCCATAAATCAGGTGCAATTCAAAATGTCTATTTTGATGAAATGATTTACACTGTTTACAATGGTATGCATGTAAGCGATGTATGCGATTAAAGACTTTGATTTCAAATATCATTGACTTTTGTTTTTTTATGAATATTCTATTCAAGGAATGTATACAAGGTCGGGAATTAGAAGAGGAGGCACATGTATCAGAGGTGGTGGACCAGTTTGCTGGTGCGGACGTTACAGTGAAGAACACAGTTTCACAGAAAATCAAGAAAACAAGGGTAACTAACCAAGAACGAAAGTGTTTTGGGCTGGTGCTGTCTTCATAACATGATTATTTATCTAAAGTACTATATACTGTGTCTTGGATTTACATTGATCATGTTTTTACAACCCATCTCCTAGAGGTCCCGAAGGAAAATAAGTATGTAGACACAGACAACAAATGAAACCAAGGATGCTGCTTGCCAAACAGATTTCACCATGGACCAACTATTATTTGAGGTGCAGAGTGGTCCAGTCAATAAGCAGACTCGAGATGCTTATGCCCAAGTGTTGTTGGACCATTGCTACAATGTGAGAACTCGACAAGATGAAGATGAAACTGAATATAAGGAAAATGCTCACTGACCACTTCACACAATCTACACCCGCAGAAAGGGCCACCCAATATATAATCGACATTGATGGTTTCACCAATTTGTGTGCAAATAACACAAGCTGAAATAACAGAGACTGAAGCCTCAACGCAATTGACCAAGGAATTAGCCAAATATCTCGACCACAGTTTCTCCTGTTCGACCGATATGTCCACCAGAGTTGAGTCACAAACCACATTCACACAGGACGATAGTCTAATAAAGGAGCACAGGTCTATTATATTCGACAGCTGCCTGGTAGAGATTATACTGATGCTGAAATGTGTCCATCCAATGAGGGGGAAAGTATGCGGGCAGCTATTGGTGAATGTGACTTGTGTATCACAAGGCACTAAACTGAAAATCCAAGCGACCTGTGCCCAGCTCCATGGTACTTTTTCATGGTCCGCTGAACCGATGCTTGGCAAAGTGCCAGCGGAAAATCTACTGTGTGCAGCAGCTTTGCTTTTCAGTCGCTCTACTTTTCGTAAATTGTCCAGTTTCTGTCAATTTGTTGGACTCCAGTTCCTTGCTAAAACTCAGTACTACAAATATCAAAGGTATTTTTTTCCCCCGCTATTAGTCAAGCCTGGAAAATTGAACAAATGTCAATGGAAAGGACATTCTCTGGGAAACGGTTCAGGCTAGCTGGCAATGGACAGTGTGACAGCCTTGGACTGCACATACCACTTTCAGTACATGGAAACTAAAAAAATGGTGAGTTCGGAGATCGTCCAGGTGACCCAATGTAAATCCTCAGTGGCCATGGAGAAACGTGATTTCATAAAATCTGTTGAACTTCTTCAATTGAGGGGAATGCAAATAGACCTCATAGGCACTGACAGACATGTTTCGATAGCCAAGGCCATGCGAGAGCAGTTTCAAAACATTTTCCATTAATTTGATGTATGGCACGTCACCAAATCAATCAATAAATAAATCACAGCTGCAGGTAAAAAAAGGGTTTCTGAAAATATTTTACAATGGTCCCAGTCTTTCAGCAACCATCTTTGGTGGAGCTCCAAAACTTGTGCGACGTCGGTGGAAATTCTACTAGAAAAATGGCGCTCATTGATGCACCACTGTTGCAACGTTCATTCGTGGACAGAAAACCAACATTTCCACCAATGTACACATGGACCTTTATCGGAGGAAGAGGAATGCAAGAAGAAGTGGTTGGTTCCATCTTCACCTCCACGCAAAGCTCTTGAGAAGATCGTGTTTGATAGGGACTCACAGAATTCTGTCAAACCCGAGATTTGGAGGTGTTCTACAATATGTGCCTAAAGTACAGGCCCAAGAGATTGCATTTCGGCATAGACGGTATGCAATATCGAACACTACTAGCGGTATTAGCACATAACAATAACATAGGGAGAGAACAATCGAGAACTGCAGGAAACTTTGGGATGCTTTGTTACACAATGGCCTTTTCAAAAAGAAGCAAAAAATGGATGGTCAAGCCAATATACCAGGAAATGGAATTCAAATTTGTGAAAGAACTCCCTTTAACTGTGTTGGACATGCATACTCATGAAATCGATCATGATTTCGTTGCTAGGACTCATACATTGCCACAAAACATTGCAAATGTGCCCTGTCCGCCAAAAGCAGACCTTGTTGAATAGTTTACTTCCCACTTTAAATGATTACCAACTGTGTGTATATTCCACGATGTTTGTACATTGTACATGACCACTTGAAATATATTTAACTTGAATTTCAAAGCTATTAAAACTATTAAGAAATATGAAGAGTCCGAATTGCCTTTTCAAATGTATCCTCTTTGTCAATTTCTTTTTGCAAGAAGTGCTTTTTTGGGGGTTGCCATACAGTGTAATTCTGTGTATTCCCACTTCCCGCTTTAGGCCAGCTCTTGTGGGTCCTTCACTGATCAGGGCACGGGAGGGTCAGATGGATATCAGCATGAAAACAACCGCAGTGTCTGCAGTTGCCTTATCATGCACATACACAAACAGATAGAACAAATACGACTCCCACCAACAAATGAGTGCTATGCAAAATAACAAACTTGGCATGCAAGAACTAATGACTGTAAGCAAAACACTGCATGAAAGGGTGCTATTGGTGTGAAATAGGTGCATCCCGACCTATATTTTTATGGGGGCATATGTTAGGGGTTGTTGCTTTCGGATGCCTTATCAGAAGGGCTGATCTTTGATTTGCGGCCTTTGGAGTTTTACGATTTCAAACACAGTGGAGAAAGGAGTTGGTGTTACCAAATGTCTGACCACTCTAGTTTAGGTATATGGTAGGTGAATTTGAAGTGGTGTGGGGGTAGGGTCTGGTGACCAGATGCGTTCAAAGGGAATAGGGGCCATGGGTTTAGGGGACCTCAGCCCGGCAGGCAGGGGTTGGAGATGGGATGAGTAAGTCAGCAGAGATGGAAGGTACAGTAAGGTTGAAGCAGGCATTGGTGTCACATTCTTGGATGAGCACAGTTTGTCAGGGCTCAATACTTGCTACTTGCAAAAATGAATAGCTGCATTTCAGTGAGGACAGGACACTAGAAGAGAGGAAGCCAGAAAACGTAGAAGAACAACGAAGAACAGTTCGCCAGATGGGCAGAGGAAAAACAAGGCGTTAGGAAGGACACAAATGGAGTTAAAAGTATACACATTAGCACAGCGTTAATACATTTATATGAAACATGGGTGTTGCTGATATGTACAGGAGGGATGGAGATGTCTTCCACCTTAGCTTATACATAATTTGCCCAGTAAGAGAATGGTGCAGTGGGGAGGGATATACCGCCTCTCCTCCAACATTTGTTAGTGCAGGGGAAGTTCAGTGGAGATGGAAGGGCACTTGGATTTATGACTTGTCAGTGTGTCACGTTATCCACAGAGAACATTACTCCGCGAAAACAGGGCACACGCAGATGTGAAAAAGCCAGAGGACACTAACTGGAACTGTGGTCATAAAATAATTAAATCACTATCAAAGTAGAAGGGTAAAATATTATTCACTGTAGCGCGGCATTGGTGGATGCCAGCAAACAATTCCTTTGTTTTTCGAAAATATTTCAAATTCCACGTTAGTCAGCCCGGCTAATCGATCCCATGGGAGTGAAGGTCACTGTGTTTGATATTGCTTGAATGAAGGTTCAATTGTTGATCTTCCTTGGAAGAAAGGGAGTATTCGCTTTGGAATAAATGACGGGAGGTTTGTAATACCTGCAATTTTGATAACGTTCACCATTTTAAAACTGGATAAAGGAATATGTAATTTCATTTTATGAAAACTGTTGACCTGAGCGGACACTCTGCTTTACGTCGAGAGTATGGAGATACCAAATATAATGTAAGTTTTACTGTAGATGAGTTTATAGACGAACGAGTCAATGTTTCATTTTCTGACCGTTATTGATGGATTACATTGAAATGGGTTGTGGGTTTGGGCATTTTGTGACGACACGCAAACACAACCAGTATGTATTTTGTTTTTGTACAGAGCACATGGGCAGTCCAGCACCGAAATGCAGAGAGTCCACGTCTGGGTTCCCCCATGTTCCACCAACACCAAGTTTGTTGATAATATTCCGTTAAAATGCTGTCTATGTGTTGTTATAATTGTTCCGTCACCTACCGCATCCCCATCCCATTGCGAGCTAAACATACTCCACTGCACTAACCTCTCAAGCACCTCATAGACTCCAACTTAACACAATGTTTTATCTGTTTTTCCATTGTTTCTGGTTTGTGTTCATCATTAGTTTTCACACTGTGCAGAATCAAAGGGTAAATGGATACATTAGAATAAAGAACGGTATTGAGGCACATTTCAGTTATGTTTTCTACACAGCTACATCCTACCATTCTGCAAATGTCATCGTTTCCAGATACCATTTGATGGATTCTTCAGCAGGCAGTGGCAAATACACCTAAATGGCTGGCTTACTATTACGCTGTTGTGGGACGATCGCCCCAGGCCGATATGCGCAACCTGACATAGTTTACGGTGGTCTAGCAAGAACCTGATACCAAAGCCTTGCAATTCATGGTGCGTCCAATGCGCTTCCTCTAGCGAAAGGAACACTGTGTGGCGCATGATAAACATTTGATGTTCGAAAACTAAGAAATTAAACATTTGTTGGAATATGGAAATTGGCTGATGTTCTCAGAGTGTTTATTGTGAAATAAAAGCACATTATAAATTGCAGAGTATTAGTGTTACCTTTAAAAATAGTGTTTTCTATTCTGATTTGGGACGCGCTGTGCTGTGAGAGGATATGTGTGATGCGTCAACTAACGTTAAGACGTAGGTGATGACTGGGCGCGTTTGGCTATGCTGCCCACTAACGTTATGAAAATAGGTGGAGAATAGTGCTAGGAATAGTGATGTCAGCTTCAGGGGTGGGAGATTTGATTTAGTGGTGCAAGGGCAGTTCACCTTAGGGAGATGCGGCAACGGATAAGATTAGTACAAAATGGCTGCTGTCTGATTTTGCATGTGTAAAAGTGAGGAAAACGACAGTAAGGTGCATAGGAAATGTTTTACGATCGTTCAACGTATGCTTAAATCCACATGCCCGAATGCTCAGTACAATAACATTTTTTAGCACACTATTCCTTTAAGCTTCATCTGTAGTGGAAGGGTGAGCTCATCCCCAAGGAGAAGCAAGTGGTGAAGGGACACCTAAGATGCCATGGTAGCAGACATTTACACTCTTCAACTCTACAACATTTTGCATTCTGTAGAATTGAATCAGCTGTCTTCTGAATCCTTCTGTATCCCAGTGCTGGAGAACATCCGGGCAGACAATTTAACAAGTGTGTTCCTGTTCTCATTTGCCTATGCCAGAAGGTAGCTTACGTTAAGGCATATGTGTCTCACAGGATCATCAAGGATGAATCTATAATGGCACATTGGGCCTAGATTGAATTATCCACTAGTGGACTACTATTGGTAACATTACAATTGAACCACTACCCAGGCATCTGTGCTAAAATAAGGTGCTGTGAGTGAGGGAGCAGTGGATTAATTCCAGCTAATGGATTACTGCTGCAGGTGGAAATGCCAAGAGCATGTTTGGAGGGAGATGTCATGAATCCAATGGAGTCATCACGGATTTCTTGGTGAGAACCTCCTCCCATGTGGCCAGGGAAAGGCAGCTACTATCTGATCCTGACCTTGGCGGCGGCTATATGAGGGAGGACCACATGGAAGGTGACAACTACCAGGGAGATGTCATGACTTCGTTGGATGAGACACAGTAACCCCCTTTCCAATGAGGAAGACCCTCTGACACCCAAGACCTTAATGGCCTATGGTCAGCTAATGAGTCCCGTTGTAGAGTAAGTCAAGACACCTTTTATATACACTACCCTGGTCAGGCCCCCACCTTTGACCCAAACACCCACAACTCACAAATAACGTTTGTTTCTGATGTGCCATTATGTGAAATCTCTGAGAAAAACCATCTAAGATTTAAAAGTTCAATGCCGTCCATGGACTCCAAATCCCATAGGAGGAGGAGGAGGAGGAGGAGGAGGAGGAGGAGGAGGAGGACGGAGTTAGTGCAATGTGACAGGAACTTGAAGTACAACATGCAGGCTAGTTGTTCTTCCAGGTCTTCAGTGCGCAGGACATTTAAAGATGGCTACTGCACTGTTGAATCGAGCAGTGCAGGAGAAGATGTAGAATACCATGCTGTGGCCCACAAACTTGAGCCACAAAAGCCAGTGTGGTGGAATGGAGAAGGCCTCCGGGACAGGAAGACAAATGTCATGTGTGAGCAAGAAGGGCCGTAGAGATGCTGGGAGCTATGCAGGAACACCTGGATGCTGGGCCGCTGGAAGTGGCATCATTCTCCGGTCTGGCCTTAAAAGGAAAGCCGACATGTGACCATGGAGCCGTGCAAGATGCTGGAACACGATCTGCACACTCCACAGTGGAAAGCGTGTGAAGGAATCACACAAAGCCTGCTGGGACAGGAGGAGAAATGCTGTGTGCCAGCAAGAAGGGATGTTGAGACGCTGAAAGCGGCGCAGGAGCGCCTGGATGCTGCTTGAAAAGGCAACGTTATCCAGTCTGGGCAAAAACGGAAAGCTAGCGTGTGACTGCAGAGCCTTGTGAGACGCTTAAAGGATGTCCAAACACTCTACATTTGAAAGCAGTAGTAGGAAACACTCCACAGAGGAGCAAGCAGAATCAGAGATGCTGGAAGGAACCAGTGCGTCTGCTAAAAGCAGCTAAAGACCCCGGGGCATTCTGACAAGCGGAGCAAAAAGTGTTTGAATGGTACAAAATTGCTGATGCAGAAAATACACAAAGAATGTTTGAATGCAATCAAGGCAAAGTACAAATTCAACACCCAATAAGAAGAATGTTTGAATGCAGACAAGGCACAGTACAAAGGCAAACCCCAAGTACAGCTGGATAAGAGTCCAGTTTGAGAAAATATGCTTGAGTAAATATTACCATAGATAGATATACCAAGCACCTTATGGTATGTTCAATTCTGGAATAGCTGAAGCACTTTAAAGTTCATGAGAAGTCCTGGCAGGCGAGTACACCAGACAGCTGAAACTGTACAAAGATTCCTGGCAGGGTAGTACACTAGGCAAACTGCAAAGCTACAAGAAATTCTACAAAAAGACTGTCACAGAACGTATTTGTTCATTCATTCATTCATTCATTCATTCATTCATTCATTCATTCATTCATTCATCCATTCCTATCAGCTTTATTTTGGCTAATATGCCATAAAAGCAAAAATAAAACAACAAGTTCATAAAAGTACAAACATGATAAAATGCTCTGATACAAATCTGTTAAAAAGACATCCTGTTAATATAGTAAATTAAAACAAACATATCAAAGCCTAAAAGCAAGGTCAAATTCGATGCAAGGGGTTGTTATGGACTTGATGGTCGTGCAGAGTATAAATACCTCCGTCCCCAAGTACCACACAGACAACACCAGAAATACTGCCTGTGCGGTCTTTGAGGCCACAGGTGGAAGTCCGTCGAGCCGATTTGGGAACAGCCGGAAGAACCCCTTGAACACTGTAAGGCAAAAGGTTAGGCAGTTATGCACAGAACAAGAAGGACAACTAAAGCCACAGGTAAGTTGGTGCTGCTTACCTATCTGTACAAGAGGTGGCCCAGAGATGTAAGAAAAGGCTGAACCCCGGAGCAGGTGTTGCTGGAGGCTAGGAATATGGGTAGGTAAACACCTAGAGTGGAGGCCGGAGGCCAGGTTACCAAGCAGACAGACGTGATCCGTAGAGTGTCCAGAGACGAAGCCGAAGTAAAGTAAACAAGAGGACCAAAGTTCGAACAGGAGGGTGAGGCAGAAGCAGTCCGTGGAGCAAAGCGTAGGTCGGCAACTGTAGATCCAATAGTTCGGTTAGTAAAGGGTAATGCGAGGCAATCCGTGAGACAAAGCGTGGTCGAAAAAAGAAGAAAACAATCCGTAAGTTTCAACAAGCGTAGAAGCAGCGTCACGTGATCCGGGAGGAAAACAGCTGTGAAGCAACGCTCCTTGTTTCCGGGAGTCATTTATCTCAATTCAGGGGTCACGTGATACGTGACACGGGAGCGTTGCTGCGTGAAGGGCAATCACGTGATCCGTGACGCGCAGGTCTCCGTGGGCAACGCTTTGCGTTGTGGCGAGATGTCAATCTCCAGTTCAGCTGCCAAGAACGGGAGGGGCGATAAACGCCGGGTCTGCCATGCAGTGATCTAACAGGATGGTTGAGGGTCAATGGGTTACGTGGACCCAGGTAAGTGTATGGGGTAGTGGGAGACGTAACAGAGTCCCCCCTCAAAGGCCCACGACCCCGTGGGCAGGCAGGGCAGTCTCTATGAAAACGGGCAACAAGAAGCGGGGCATGGACATCATTGGAGGAAACCCAAGAGCGGTCCTCGGGACCGTAACCCACCCAGTCGACGAGATATTGAAGGCGGCCCCTGTGAAAACGGGAACCCAAGATAGCGCTGACCTCGAAAACATCCGGAGAGGACACCGAGACAGAGGGTGGTGGAGCAGTGACACGGGTAGGGGCCAGGCAAGGCTTGAGGAGAGAGGTATGAAAAACCGGGTGGACTCGCCAAGAAGGAGGGACAGCAAGGCGGAAAGCCACAGGGTTCAAGATCCCAGTGATTTTATAGGGACCCACAAAACGGGGCAACAGTTTGCGACACCCAGGTATACGCAAGTGTCGGGTTGACAACCACACCCGGTCCCCTACGCGATAAGCAGGGGCCACCGACCGTCTCCGGTCAGCCTTTGATTTCATCAATGTTTGGGCCTCACGGAGATGAACAAGGGTCCGAGCATGGACGTCCGCAAGGTCGCGAACACAGGCGTTGGCAGCAGGGGTGTCGGAGGAGAGATCCGGGAGCGGGAGGGTGCGCGGATGTTGACCATACATAGAATAGAAAGGAGAGAAACCAGTAGCTGAGTGTCGTGAGTTGTTATATGCGAACTCAGCGAGGTGGAGCAGATTGTACCAGGTGTCTTGGTATTGAAGGGTCAAGCACCGCAGATATTGTTCCATGGCTTGATTTACCCTCTCAGTCTGCCCATCACTTTCTGGGTGATAGGCAGAGGAGAAACGAGCATCAATTCCCAGTAGCTTGGTAAGGGCACGCCAGAAACAGGAAGTAAACTGCGACCCGCGGTCCGATATGATGACCTGTGGAAGACCAAAGAGACCAAAGACTGTCCTGAAGAACAGGCGGGCTAGCGTTGGGGCCGAAGGTATGCCGGTACAGGGAATGAAGCGTGCCATCTTAGTGTAGGAGTCCACGATAACCCAGATGGTATCATAACCTCGTCTGCGTGGCAGATCCGTGACAAGGTCCATAGAGATAGTATGCCACGGTCGGGGGGGTATGGGCAATGGATGGAGCAGGCCTAGGGGGCGTCCTCTACGTGACTTGCATTGGGCGCATATCGAACAGGTGTTCACGTAGTTTTCTACATCCCTTCTCATGGACGGCCACCAGCACCACCGGTGTAACAGATCCAGGGTGCGTTGCTGCCCTGGGTGACCATTTATGGCAGCATCGTGAGACCAGGCCAGCGCTTGGTTGCGCACATCGCATGTGGGAAGGAACAACTTGCCCTGAACAAACGGCAACCCCTCTCGTAGTACAATGTCCCATTCTGTGAGTGCATGCGGATGTTGGGAGACCCATTGTCTAATGGCGGTAAGCAGTGGCTGGGACGGTGTACACAAACAAACAACATGACCCTTCCCCAACAATGTGTCTGGAAATGAAGACAGTGGTTCCCCCCCAGGTGAACGGGATAGGGCATCAGCCTTACCATGAACAAGACCTGGCCTGTGCTTAACCACAAAATCAAAAGCAGCAAAGAACAAATGCCAACGCACTTGTCTGCTGTTCACGCATTTAAGAGAGGCCAGATCCTGCAGATTCTTGTGATCTGTGTATACTACGGTTTGGTGTTTCGCCCCCATGAGGTGGTGACGCCATGATTGGAGGGCGTCCTTGATGGCCAACAGCTCTTTCTCGGTCACTGTATAGTGTGACTCGGCTACAGTGAACTTCCGTGAGTGATAAGCTACCGGATGCAAACTACCCGTGGTTGGACATGGTTGTGACAGTATGGCACCCAGAGCAAACGAGGAAGCGTCAGCCTCTATTACAAACGCAAGGTCCGGGTCAGGGTGCTGCAATACGGGGGCAGAAACGAATCTGGATTTCAGTGCTTCAAAAGCCTCCTGGTGTACGGAGGACCAGACGAAAGGGACGAGAGGGCTAGTCAGCGCAGTCAGGGGAGATACAATGGAAGAAAAACCGGCAATAAAACGCCGATAAAAATTAGCAAAGCCGAGAAAAGACTGGAGCTGTTTGAGGTTGACAGGGACTGGCCATTCCGTGACTGCACGGACTTTTGACTCATTCATAGACAAACCTCCAGGGGTGATGTGAAACCCCAGAAACTCCACCTCCCTTGTATGAAACAGACATTTCTCGGGTTTGGCGAACAGGGCGTTCTTCTTGAGACGGGAGAGTACCTCTCTAACATGAGCAATATGTTCTTTCAAGGAGGAAGAATAGATCAAAATGTCGTCCAGGTAGACCACCACGTACGTATCCAAAATGTCCAAGAATACATCGTTGATGAAACGCTGGAACGTTGCAGGTGCATTACAGAGCCCGAAAGGCATCACTGTGTATTCAAATAAACCCTGTCTGGAGCAAAATGCCGTTTTCCATTCGTCTCCACGTCGCATGCGGATTAGGTTGTATGCCCCTCTCAGGTCTAATTTGGTAAACAGGGACGCCTTTGTCAACCTGTCCAGTAGCGTGGAGATGAGCGGAATGGGGTACCTGTTCTTCACGGTGATAGCATTCAACCGTCTATAGTCTACGCATGGGCGCAGATCACCTTCCTTTTTCGGGACAAAAAATATAGGGCTGGCAGCTGGAGAACAGGAAGGACGGATATGACCCAAACGCAAGGCTTGCTGGATGTATTCTTTCAAAGCCCGTTCTTCAGACTGTGATAACGAGTAGATCCTACCCCTTGGTATAGGAGCATCCGGGAGAAGATCAATAGGACAGTCATAAGGTCTGTGTGGAGGTAGACCTTCCGCTGTGACTTTGTCAAAGACCATATGATAATCATGGTAGTCCACGGGAACACCTGCCATAACGGCTCCCACAATG